>NC_056738.1:231718172-231863172 GCF_019279795.1 Protopterus annectens
TGTGGAAACCCTTTCAAATCAATGTTTTGCCTGAAGCTCCTCCCTTCTGAAAGCCTAAGGCCTGTAGTACCTTTAACTGCACTTTTTTTCAAAGAATACAGTATTTAAATTGATTTAACTGTGTTGCAGGAATATATATTAACTGAACTGGAAGTTTTGACTCTGCTCTTCATTTAGTCCCACCCACCTTCCCTGTTTTTGTTTCGGTGTTAATCTTAGTGGCCTTGAAACTGCCCGCCTCTCTTGTAAATTTGTGTTTGGATACTCCTTCTGGGCCCATCTCATTTGCTTACTCAACTGAGTACAGTGAGATCATATTCTGATTTCAGGCACTCCTACTCTGTACAAAGAGAGCATCTGGGAAACAGAAAAAAAAAAAAAAAAAAAAAAATCTAAGCTTGTTTCCTGCTTTTCCTGTTAAGTGGTATAGACTGTTTGTAGGCTTCTGAGCCCCCAAGCCCTTCTGTGTTGGAGGGAAGCCTTCTAGCTTAGTTTTTTTTCTTATAACTAGCCAGTTTTCTAGTTTCAGCACTCAAATCTGTTTCTTTGAACTCAGCACTTGTTCAGAACTCATTGTAAGCACTAAATAAGCTGCAAATTACTACAGCACTCAACATTCCTCACTTGTCTAGTGGAAAACAGTTTTTAGTACTTAATAAATAAGCACTTATCCAGGCATGTCTAAGGGTCAACTCCCAGTGATTTATCCTGTCTACCTGATGAATCTGGACATCTTGGGGCAATGCAGCAATTGCCTCATGTACACAGACAAACCTCTCCTCCTACCACCCAACACTACAACCTGTGAGAGATGCACTTATATAGCCAAACTGGAAGCAAAGCTCTCTTCACCCAAGACTGGACTAGACAGTCAAGAGGAGAGGGTAAACACTTGCACCACACCACACTCATCACATAGTCCCTCAAAACCCACACCACCAAAACACACACATAGAAACACAAAACACACACCTACATTCATTGAGGCTCTCAATAAAAACCTGCCCAAGCATTAGGGACCTCCAAAGCAGAAACACAAGCAAACTCCACCCCCCAACACAACCCAAATGACACATAGCCCACAAACTCAGTGTGCCACTCAACCACAGCCCATAAAGCATAACAACGTACTTAACACTCTAGTCATAGGTGACTCTATAGTCAGGCACACTGATGTTCCACTCACAAGACTAAACAAGGAGAAAGTTACTGTCAGCTGCCTGTCAGGTGCCAGGATCCGCCACATAACGCATGCACTCAGGTCACTCCACAATAAGTACAAATATGACACTGTCATTGTCCATGTTGGTGTGAATGACCTGAAACGTACCTCCCTGGACTACATGAAAAGAGACATGGAGGAGCTCTCCGATCTTGTATCCCAGGCAGGTATGACCCTAACCCTGAGTAGCATCCTGCCATCACCCAGAATTATACCACAGTATAAGGACAAAATGACTGACTTCAACAATTGGCTAAGCATCTGGTGTCATTCTAAGGGGATCCAGTATTTGTCTGCCTGGGATGACATGATCGACAGTCCACGATGCTTTGCCAGAGATGGCCTGCACCTGTCGCCCTTAGGATTCTGGATACTGGCTAAGACTCTTGCCACCCCTATAGTGCCTTTTTTAGGCAAGGTTCAAATGACAAATTCACCACCGTAACCCGTACAAGCAAGCAAAATCTGAGGGTAATGCTACTCAATGCTAGAAGTCTAAACCTCAAAATGCACTCACTCGAGGCACTCCTTAAAATGGAGAACATTGACATCTGTGCAGTGACAGAGACCTGGTTCAAAGCTCCAGAGAGCACCCCTGCATTACCAGGCTTCAATTCATACCACACCTTTCGGCCACCTAACCCAGAAAGAAGCACTAAAGGCGGAGGCGTGTCCATATTCATTAAGGATATCCACACCTCCGGGCTAGTTGCACAGCATAATGCATCTGAGATTATCCGAGTGCAACTAACTCTGGGCAAGACCGCAATCCAAATTGTAGCTTGCTACAGACCCCCCACCATGCCCCAGGATTCAGACTCCTCATTTCTTGATTCACTGGAAAGTATTAGGGTACAACCCAACACCCTAATAATGGGCGATTTCAACTACCCCACCATTAACTGGGAAAACTACTCATGTACCAACTCTTTTGCTCAACATTTTCTAGAATTCATAAATTCCAACGCCTTGGATCAACTTATTCACACCCCCACCAGGGACAGCAATATCCTAGACCTGGTCATCACCAACATGGGAAACCGGTGTTCCACACCAGAGGTCAATTCCTCGTTGGTCAGATCCGACCACAAGCTAATCAGCCTAGACATCCACATCCCACCCCCAGCCCCAATTAGGGAAACCATCATAAAAAACTTCTCAAAAGCCAACTTCACACTTCTTAAGACAGAAGTGGCAAACTTCATGACACCCATGCAGACGGACAATAGAGGTATGACTGCCGGATCCTACACAAATGCACTTTATAAGCACTTACATGAGTGCATGGATCATGCTGTCCCTAATAGAACCAAAATGTTATCCTCCAACAAAAGGAAGCCAATCTGGTAGCCCTCTGCCATAAACAAACTCTACAACAGAAGAAAGAAACTGTTGCAAAAAAGAGTAAAATCCCATGACTGGAGGAACTCCCTGGTCAACCTCAGTAAGAAGTTGAGATCCCTCATAAAATCCTCCAAAGCTAGTTATGAAAACAAAATTGCCACTGACTCTAAAGACAACCACAAAGCATTCTATAGCTATGCCAAGAATCTAAATGGGAATACTCAGATCTGCTCTGAGTTACAGCATAATGGCACTAAATATACAGAACCAACTGATATTGCCAACATCTTAGCAGATAGGTTCAGTGCTAACTTTACCCCCCTCTCACCCCCTAGAGGGCCCATCTCTATACCGGAAGAATGCAAAGTTCCTATAATCACGGCTGCACAGGTAAAAAACACACTCTCCAAAGCCAAGAACACAGCATCCATGGGATCTGACAATATCCCAGGCTGCGTTCTACACAAACTACAGAATGAACTGGCACCCTACCTAAGTACCATGTTTAATCATAGCCTTGCCTCAGGCTTTGTACCCACTGAATGGCCCACCGCAATAGTTATCTCACTCCACAAAGGGGGAGCCATGACACACCCCGGGAACTACCGCCCCATTAGCCTGATGAGCCTGGTCTACAAGGCCATGGAATGTATCATCATGGAACTCATAAACAAAGACATTGGTAATCTCCAAACTCTGGACCCTACTCAGTTTGGATTTGTAAAAGGCAGATCACGTCTCCTAAACCTGATTGACTTCTTTGAAGCAGTCACCAAAGCCATAGATGATGGTAAAATGGTTCACACAGCTTATCTAGATCTAGCCAAGGCTTTTGACACCATCCCCCACTCTGGAATTATAGATAAGCTCACTAAACTAGGTATAAATCCCCATGTCATAAGATGGGTTGCCAACTGGCTCACGGACAGAACCCACACTGTGAAAGTAGCGGATTCCAAATCCGACATCAGACTAGTGACAAGTGGAGTACCACAGGGTTCAGTCTTGGGTCCTCTCCTGTTTGGTATCTACTTCTCTGAAGTGCAGGCCAACACAGAAGATCTTTGGCTAACAAAGTTTGCAGATGACTGCAAACTAGGAGCCATAATCGAAACTCCTAATGATGTGGACAAACTACAAAAGGGCCTCACTGAGACAGATTCCTGGTGTCAAAGCCATGGCCTCAAGCTCAATGCCAAAAAGTGTATTGTCATCCCCTTTGGTAAAAACTCTGTACCCATGAACTACCACATAGCTGGTAGTCTACTTAATGCCGAAAATGTGATAAAGAGACCTTGGGACACAGGTATACAGTAGTCTCTCCTTTGATAATCACATCGCCACAGTGGTCAGGAAATCCTTCTACATGGCTCATCTCATCACAAAAGGATTCTCATCCAGAAAAAAAGAGGTCATTGTTCCCCTCTACTCATCACTCATTAGACCCATTATAGAGTACAATGCCCCTTTTGGTATGTACCTCACAAGACATCTACAACAACTGGAAAGACCACAGAAATACCTCACAAAGAGGATTACTGGCCTCAAACAGGTGCCCTATGCAGACCGTCTCAAAAAACTACAGCTTTACTCCATCACATATCGCCTACTCAGGGGCGATCTCTGTCTAACATACAAAGCTATGTCAAACCCAGAGCTGTTGGACATGCTCCACTTAAAGAAATCCCAATCCCTCCGAGCTACATGCTCTGGGGACCTTAACCTTGTCACCACAATAAACAGAACATGCTGGAGGGATAGATTCCTGTCCCAGAGACTTCCCATACTCTGGAACAGACTATCTATCTATGTCAAACAGAGCTCCTCATTAGCACTCTTCAAGAAAAATCTTGATGATTGGATGGGAAATGGGAAATTCATCCCGGGGATCACTTCTGTGGCTCTGCTCAACAGGGGCCCAGGAAAATAATTTTCTTGGGTGGCGAAAGCCAGGGTACATTTTTTGGCTAGGCTTGTATGGGCCCTAGGGCCGATAGCGTAGTACCTACCTATGAACCTATGAATCCTACGTAATCCCAAAATAGCACTGGAGGACCTAGCCAACACAGACACAGTTCAAAAGTACCACTTTTAATCATTTAAAGAGGTGAAATAAACACACATAAACACTTGTATGAGTGTTTATGTTTGTTTATTTTGCCCCTGAGTCTGTGTTGGCTTGGTCCTCCAGTGCTACTTTGGGATTACTGGTCATTATCTGCACTGCTTTTCTCCCCTTTTGACTGTTTACTATAATCCTAAATCCCACAAATGTCAAACATGAAATTTGATTGACAAATAAATACAGCAAATGTCAAATCTTTCTGTAGTTCCATTAAAGCATTTCTGTGCTATATTTCAGATTAAGTGGAATATAACAAAGTAATTTGATATTGAATTTTGTGCAAATGTGGGCATATATACCAAGTATAAACTTCCAATTGCACCCACAGTATATACTCCCAGATTTGCACACAGTATATACTTCCAATTTTACTTTCACTGATCTGAGTATTACAATTAAAGAGACTTTCAACATCCCTAGTTGCTCACTGTTGTTTTAATGTTTCTTATACTGCTTCCAGGAGGCCTGTCAGTGTTGTTGTACTACAAGTAATTGTGCTGTAGCGATAACTATAATAGCATTACTCAGGAGCTTAACGTTTTGTGATATCCACTTGCAATATATGCAGTAAGTATACAATGCAGTTAGTGTAAATAAGCACTGGCAAGAAAGCAAATGTGTCCTTCTTCGTGGTCAAGAATTTACAAAAAGGAAGAAGGTAATCAATGAAAGAAACAGATTAATGAGACTGCGACACATTCTACAGTAAGTGCAAGTGCAAATGGTTTCCCAAGTATCACAAGTCCGTTGTAATGCTTTTGTGGGGAGCATAACGGTGGGTCTCGTAAGATGGCACCACTATCTCTTTATAGGTTGCTATGCATATTCAAACATATTGAATGACAAAAAAAATGCCAGGAATGGAGAAATGGTAAATGTCATGTAGTTTACAATTACAGCAAACTAATTAAAAAAAGTTCTTAAGGCAAAGCTAGAACTAGCTGAAATAAATACACCATTGTTCTTCTTTGCAGCCAAATCCCCATTTCAATTTAGGATCCGCTTTAATCCTTATTTATTTGTTTTCAGCTTGTTGTAAATGTCCTAGTACTATGATGCATGTAGTCTACTAAGGAGTGTGTGTGTGTGTGTGTGTGTGTGTGTGTGTGTGTGTGTGTGTGTGTGTGTGTGTGTGTGTGTGTGTGTGTGTGATGCCCTATAGTGCTTTGTGGCTGGATCACTCCAAAAAATTTGCGCTTGGCTTGCTATGCATCATTCCCACAAGAATGTGTCCAACAACCCTTTTTATAACTGTATGCCCTAGAATAATGCTAGTCATCAACGGCCTGATGCTAGCATCAGTCATTGATAAACAGATACCTTCTATTAGGCACTGTGTTAATTGAGGTAGAATATTTTTCTGCTTACTTTGGCTTTAAGTAGCAGGCCACCCCAACCTTTCACCCCAGAAAATCTCTTTGAGGAAGAAGGAACTTTTATTTATTTGTTTATACATTTATTTATTTATTTATTTATTTATTGGCATTTGATTAATGAGAAAGTCCAACTGGAACTTTTCTCCCCAAGCCTCCACTGAAAATGGGCTTCTACTGAAATTGTTACAAACATTTTAAGAAGAAAAATTTTACAATCTTCAGCAATAAAACAATTATTAATCTTATCTTGGTTTTCATACAAAAACAAAAGTCATCATCCTTAGTGATCTTAACATAAACTGACTACAGGCAGTCAGACAGCTTACCTAATTACTTGCACTCTACATCTCACCCAGATTGTTCTGCTTTTAACTACCACAGTTTTCTTATTGGTTATAAATCTCTTTTCGATTTTATAATCACAAACATACTAACTATACAGATACCCTTGTTCATAAGTGGCGCTTATTCTTTGCAGGGTTTTCAAGCCCTCAGAGTGTTCCTTTTTCTTTCCCCAAAGTGGTGCTAAAATTGCACATAGCTGTGTAACATCCATTTTATTAGATGTGCAAAATAAGACAGTTAATAGGAGCAAATCCGCAGAAACTGATAGATCAAACTGAGCTGGACTTGAGCATAAATCATTGCAAAATTAAAAAAAAAACAGGGAATGAACAGCAGTCATCATATACATAATAAGAAGAATGTAAGTATTAAGGAATTTGAACACGTGGGATAATTACACTTAAGCACTTTGTGGCTACAACAGAAATGACAAAGTTTGGATAAATATATATGTGTGTGTGTGTGCGTGTGTGTGTGTGTCTGTAGTAGTCTGAATATCATAATGCTGGCATACTAATACTATCTACATGAGCATTCAAACTCATACGGATGAAGTAACAGTCTTTTCTGTAGGAAAGATGGATATTAATACAAATAAGAGAATGATCACTACAGTGAGAGAATATCTCTAAACGTTTGAGACAGAAGGAGGATAAAAGTGAAATGCTCACCCATAAATTTATGATGCCCAAAAGATAACTAATGAAACTATATACTAAGGAAATGATATAAAACTAATGAAATTATATAAAGTCAAGTAAAGAAAAATAAAAGCAGCAGCAACCCAGACTGTGAAAGAATAACAAATAAAATAAGACCTAATTCACTAGTTAAAATCTTTGAGGTTCTTTTTAACAACTACTTAGTGCACAATGCTTTTCCTGAAGATTGGATATCTGCTAGGCTTATATCTGACAGTTGGTAGAGGGTTAAGGATGAAAGCTATAGTTCCCATAGTATAGAGTTTGATTACCTCAGCCCTCTTGTGACTACTGAGTGACTCTGTGTGAATCACTTAACCAGACATTGCTCCCTCTTTGCCCCTGAAAAGGGACTGTATTGTCCAACAACAGAAACCACCATTCATTCCAAACTCATTAAAAATAAAACCAAAAACTGTCTACAAATAAAGAAATTTGCCTACAAGATGGATCATGTGGATTTCATTAAAATTAAAGTCATTACATGGCTTCTTCATGGTCAGTCTCTGTTTCCAAAAATGCCATATATAGACAAATCGGTAAACGTTTATTCTACAACAGAATCTTTCATCTGGCTTACAGATTAGCTAGTTTCTCTCATTCAGGCTTTGACCAGCTCAGCCTCCATTTGCCTAAAGTATGACTGACCAAATCACTTAACAGACAATTCTCCTGGATCACAAAAGAAAAGGGATGTATGTAAAATGGGCTTGTCTGGTTAACAAACAAGCAATTAAATTCCTAGAACCCTTACTAATGTCTGCTGTGACACTTCAAAAGACACCACCCTAAACAAACACAAAAAGAAGAGAAAGCGTAACCAGATATACACTGTTCTCACTTGCAGAACGTAAGTGCTGCACTACTAAGGCTCTTGATAATAAAACTAGTACAATACTGCAATCTAATGAAATCAATGGAAAATGGCATTGCATATAATAACTGAAGTCTCTAGTATCCTATGTGGTCACTGTAAGGCTCATGGATTTGCCGCTCATAGTGAAACTAGTTCATTAGTCCAGAGCAGCACCATATATTTCATCAATTACACCCATATATATATATACACATATATATATATATATATATATACTGTAGAATCCAATAAAAGCACTGCAATGCAGGATATATGTCAAAGCACACATTTATGCAGTGATCCACAAATGATAGCCCACATGGCTTTGCAGTGTTAAAAGAAAGCAAACAGTACCTTAATAAATTTCTTACAACATTGTTTAGTCCACACAGCCTCTTCATGATACAAGCTGCCTAGAAACAAAAGGAAAGTCCAAGGTTGCAGGCTACTCCAAAGCCCACATTTCAGCTGTGAAAAAACAGGTACTTCCTCAAGGTATCCTCTGCATGTTACCCCTTACTGGGCTCTTTTTCATTCTAAGTATCCAGATTTTCCCTTACATGATCCTTATCCCAAACAGCTAACCTTGTTGGTGTCTGGTGTTGGCCATTAAACAAAGACTACATTTATACAGGCTGTTTTTGTGCTGTGGCTTGTTTTTATGGAATGTATATTGGCTGAACATGCAACAGCTGGATTTAACATATACCCTCTTTATGTGCCAATGAAAAATACAAACCATCAACAAAATAAAAACATGCACAAACAGCATTTTTACAGGGTGAAGCCACCCTTACATCTCTAAACATAGTAGATGAGAAATTAAATATCAGCTACTGTTCCACACTTTTTCTCTATAACATTGAAAAAATAAACTGGGAATTGAGTGAACATAACCGCTGTTTCTTGTTTTAATGATATGCTAATTAACAAGAAATGTTTATACATTTATATGTGTATGTATGTTTGTGTGTGTGTGTTAAACAGATATACTCACACATTCATGTGAAGACACAAGAACATAATATTTGGTTGAATGTAATAGTGAATCTCTGTAATGTTGGCAGAAGTGCTCAAATGATAATATGACTAGTTCTGACTGCATTACTTTGTGATAGATCATGGAACAGTGGGGATTGAGAATTTGCCCTTACCCCATGATTGTGTGATCTAGGAGATGGCATAAATAATTGGCATGGGGTGCAGGGGGATTTTCACACCCCCTGCAAAAACATGAGTCATCTTTTCATTGTTGTGACTTTTGATCATTTAGGATTAATGTTTTGCTGCTTGATAGTTTAGTACTTGATATTTCAAAGTATTTCCACCAACATACACATGCATGCATGCACACACTCACACATGCACACACACGCACACACACACACACTTTTACTTTTTATTTTGTGGGTTTCATAAACACAGCACTGATACCATGGGCTCATGAACATTACTGACTGTCTTGGCATAATGGCTCTCACTGCATTGTAACTGCTGTTACTACCTCATGCTTGTACCTCACAGTCAGGGAACTACAAGTATTTGTTAATGCTAGCTTACAGGGGTAGGACATCCAAAGAATAAGACGTGTGCAAGTATCTCAGTCCAGGTGCTTGTAAGGCAGATTGCTTGTCTGTGTCTGTGGCATGGTCAGTGCTAAATATAGCTGCTTGCCTGAATAGAGCTTAGCATTAATAGTTGATTGGAATACCTGAGCAAGTATGCATTTCTCCAACATTTTTGAAAGGGGATAGAAGAGGACAGTGATTTAATAAATATTCAGAGCTGTCAAGGTTCTTCTTTATACACCTGTACTCTTGTGAGGGTAAGAAATCCTTATGAATAGACCCCTCTGATTTTGATGATGATGGTTTTAACAGTATATCTAAAATATAGCATGGCTTTAGGTTTGATCATGACACTAGTATATTTCTGCTTAATGCCAATGAGTACCTTTGTAGTCCTTTTGAAAAGTATCAAGTTTGTCGGATCACAATTTCTTGACCTCCCCAAAGCATTTTATATGACCAGCCACCATTGTCTTTTGGAACTTCTAACATCAGCTAAACTGCCCTTTAGTGCCTTTTACCACATACATGGTAGGTAAGTAGAAGCCATAAGATGGAATGGTGCTATGTCCTCTTTCAGCAGATGCCCCTAGGTGTTACACAGAAGGAAGTTATGGTCCATTTTCTCTTCAATGTGTCTGTTGATGAGATTGTGTAGCAATGCAGTGATGCCAGAACAGTTTGATATGTTAATGCTGCTGGCGTACACCTCATAGGTGGATACTATTTGTCTCATCATCTTTAAAGTGGGAGCACATTCAGCCCTATCTAATCCTAGTTAAGTTCTCCTCAACTATAATTACAAAACATACTTTTTATTCATCCCATCAATTATGCTGGCAATTTCACTCTATACAGAAAATAAAACTATTGATATATTTCTCATATCACTCCATGATTGAAATGGCTAGTTCCATAAAGTGTTTATCTGGGTAGTAATAGTCACCTCAGGTTTGATAAGTATACAAGTTCTGTAACAAATAAACCCACGTTACACAATTAAGTCCTTTTGCACTCTCACTTTTCAACTCTCTGTTGCTTCTTCTTCATTCCCATCTCTTTTTTGTATATATTTTCTTTACCCTACAATCTGCCCCTTATTGATAAAGAGGAAAACTATAACTGGACTGCTGGATTTATAGCTATCCACCACATAAAACCCCATTTGGAAATTCCATTTGATTTATTAACAGCTTATATACCTATCATTAGATATTAGTACACAGACTCTCACTTGTATAGCCATTTAATAGAGTTTGCTTTATTTGTGTTTTCATGTCTTTTTAATATTAAAATAATTGACCAGCCAGTGGCATAAAATTGAATTCTTAAGTAGCAATTGCATGCTGATATTTTTATGTCACAGTTGTCTTCCATTCTGAACCAAAAAAAATAAATAAACACCAGGTTGGCAGGCTGTTCAGTGAAAAGTAGTACATCAAATAAGACCAAACCACAACTTCATGCTCTCTAACTGTACAGCAGCTGTAGACTGCAAACTTATAACCACACTGCAACAGTACACTGCAAACTTATAACTGCATTGCAGCATTACACTGCAAACTTATAACTGTACTGCAGCAGTACTCTGCAAATTTATAACCACACTGCAGCAGTACACTGCAAACTTATGATGTTGCAATGTAGTGTGCTGCACTGTGGTTATAACTGCACTGCAGCAGTACTCTCTGCAAATGTATAACAATACAACAACACACTGAAAAGCTATAACCGCACTGCAGTAATACTCTGCAAGTTTATCCCCTAACAATTAAAGTTTTGTAAAGGTTTGACAAAACTTTCCTTATCCTGATGAAACAGAAAAGAGCTAGGGGTAAAAATATAATCATATTTTGACTGTGTCACGTACTTTGGTGCAGCCCTATTCACCACCTGCTACTTTCCTCAACAACAACAACAGCGCCAATTTTTATATCTGTTCCAACTATCAGCTAAGGATCTAGTTGTTTTTTTAAAGGAAACACTCAGTCAAATGCCACCTTAATACTCGTCATAATTATTCTATTTCTCATGTTCATTATTTTATCACTAACAGCTACCACTAGCCATCATTTCCTCCCTGACCTCAACTTTTGCAACCACAAGTATTAATAAAGTCCCCATCTCTAATCACAACAATGCTCTTCTCTCTATGGCATTTATTCGATTATCAACACTAGCCTTAAACGAGCACAAAAATTCATCTAGCCCATAACCCCTTCCATCATCTTACCAAACAAATGTAACTATTAACCATTTTATAAAGCAGCACAGAACCAAACAAGAAACAAAATTAATTTTTCTGCTGTGATACTACTGATTCTGTTTGGTGATTTTTCTCTACATATCAGGTTGTGTATAATTTTACCAAATCTATGAACTACACTCCCAAAATTAATGGCATTAAAGACTACTACAGTGAAGCATACAGAATTTCCAAATAAACTTGACACTCTAGACTCCTAGTTATTCTTGCACTCTGTTGATGATGATGCTGTAACTAAATGAGGATTGGCAGCAAACCATTTTGTCCTGGGACATCTTCAGTGGGGGGTGGGAGTTAGATAACTATAAATGGAAGTTAAGAGGGTTAAAGGGAGGTAAGGATTAAAATGGGAGTGAGGATTGTTTGGGAGGAAATGAGGTAAGGGTGAGGAGGGGCTTAAGGGGTTTATGCAAGACTAACTGGATAAGGGGGCACATTTTGAAGTGAACTTGCCATGGCACGCTACGCCCGTAATGACCTGAAGGTATTCTGATGGATAGGTAGGCCTTAATTATTGCTAGCATATGTGGGGAAGGCGATAAAAAGGGGCAGTTGAGTAGTTAGGTCATTTCAGGAATGTTGCTTTGAGCTCCTTTTTTTTTTTTTTTCTATGGTGGGGTCATTTTGGCCAAAGGGGTGCATTGTCCGAGCTGTGATTTAACAAGTGCTGCGACACTTTCGTCTCACTGCTGGGCTGTTGTACATTCACGGTAGAGCTCTGGAGTGAGTTGGCTTAATCCCCTAGTTGGTTGGGTAATAGCCGTGTGTAATCGCTTACTGTCAATAGGGAATCTTAAAAAATAATTACATAAATAATAGTAAAGTTCAAATATAAATAAATAAATAAAAAACAAGTGGCTTTGTTGGCATGGAAAATGCCAGCTTGTTCAATCCTTTGCAATAGTTATCCTTTTATTCGCCCCTGGGGTTTTGGGTGTCTTTCCTGTCACAGATTATTTCAGTGGTGGTTTGTGGGCTGGAGGGAGCGGCATTGGCCATTTCGCGGGTTGTGAGTGCCTTGGGGAAAATGTTGCTTCCGGTGTACGTGCGAAGTAGCGTCGGCAATTATTAATTAAAAAAAAAACTTTGATGGGTACGCTGACTTGTTGCTATATAGACGAGCTGGAGAGGTCTTGATGGATTACTGTTTTTTGGCCCTGACAGTTTATTTACTTGGGGTTGGTCTGGGTGTCTTCATGAGCGGTTGAATGTGCGGGGTCGGTGGGGGCTTTAGTTCCTTAATGAACTGGCTTTGATTGTGAAGTTTGTCCATGTGTTGTTGATCACTCGTCGAGGCAGGTGCTCATTCGAAGCTGCTAGCTGTTTTTTCTCAGGTCCTGAGTGAGATGAAGGAAGGGCTGCCACTGCGCATGTGCATGGTGGCAATAATTGTCAGAGTGGCCGTATCGCTTAATTGTGCAATTTCTTCATGAAGAGGCAGGAAATATTAAGGAGTATGCCACGGTTGTATATTGTTTTGTAGTACAGACAGATTTTTTACTCTAATTATTGTGTGTTTAAGTGGCAACCATGTTAGATCACAGTTTGGAAATCAGGATGTATATTGTAGTTGGCTCTTACCTCCAATATAGGCAGGCAAGACCTGTTATTCTGTTAACTTTGCTAGTTTTTATGAGTTCCACCGGCTCTTTGTGTGGGTGGGGACAATGTCTGTGAAGTGTTCCTGACTTGGGGGTTCTGGTTTGCAGCCCTTCTTGCACTGGGATATTGGGTAGGGCTGCTGAGGTATAACTTAACATATTGTGTAAGGGGGGGATGGCATAAGAATAAATATATATATGCCATTTTCTTCAGTCTTTCTTGCCGCGCGGTACCTGAAGCAAAAGCAGTTCACAAGTGCCGGTCGTCCGACTCCTGAGATTTTCAAATTCGAATTTCAGATCTGAAGTCTTCATTAAAGCTAAGTACCCTGTTGGGGAAACTTTTTTCTTGCTCCAGACCGATGTCAGAAAAAGTTAATAATTGTATTTATTGTGGGAAGCAAATACCTCATAAGGATTTTCATTCTTCTGTATTCCTTGCCTAGGCCCTGATCACAACTTTGCTAGTTGTCGGTTTTGTGCTATATTTAACCAACGCACTATTAAGCGTCGGTACAATTTTGCATTTCATTACTTTGGCAGAAGATTCAATTATATAATGCCGTCGGAACAGCCGACTACCGGAGTTTATAAAAAGCGCAAAGAAAAAGAAAAGGACAGATATCCGAGGTCCAAAACCGACGACGAGGCTCCTGCTAGGCCTGTCACCGGTTCGCCGGTTCTCAGTGAGGCGCTTTCGCAGCCCCTGACGCCCGCTACCTCAGAGCCACAGGCCACTTCCGACTCCCACGTGGAGCCGACTAGGCCACTGGAAACTCAAGGTATTGGACACTCAGAAACTATTCTCTCAGATGGGTCTGGAGCCGCTGAACAGGCATTGGCTTCTAAGGGTGTTTTCAGGCCTGCATAGTTATTTGTGAAACCTACTTCAGCTTCAAAGGCAAAGACTAAAGTAGCTCTAAAGACAAAGAAACAAGTACAGCAATCTCCTGGACAGGCCTCCATGCCTAAAAAACAGATGCTTAAAATGGCCAAAGACCTAATTACTTTGATCAGGGGTTCCCATCCCCCTCCTTATAAGAGACCTAGGCAAGAGATAGAATACGAATCTTCAGACTAGGTTTCCATTTCCTCTGATTCCTCTTCCGAACAGGAATATTCTATTCCTCCCTATGAGGATTCTGATGATGAAGAATCTATCCCTTCAGCCTCTCCTCCTGAGGATTATTCTTTTGGGGAGACTCTGCATACTATGAGGGAGCATTTCCACTGGGAGAGCCAAGATTACTCAGAATCCAAGAAAAGACTCAGAGACTTCCTTTTATTACCTCAGCACAGGACCCTTGCTATTCCACCTGTTTTAGACATTGTAGATGATGTATTTTCAGAGTCCAGTCTATCTCCAGACTCTTTACCACCAGCCCCTGTTAAGCCAGACAGATACTATAGTGTTCCTGATTCACATAAATTTCTTTATAAAAATCCTGCTGCTGACCCAGAAACCATCTCTCAGGGTCCCAAAGGGGTCAAGGCTTCCACTGCACAAAACCCTATCCCCTCTGATAGGGATTCTAGGACCCTAGACAGATGGGGGAAATAGATTTATACTTCTGCTACCTTGGCTGTAAGAGCTTTAAATTGCCAATTTCATATGCTTAAATATAAGCAATATATTATGTCTCTGCTTAAACAAAAAATGTTAACAAATTCAGAATGTGCAGAAAACAAAGAAATGCAGGATTTATTGCATGCAGCTGAACAAGTAGGAAAGCCTACTTTGCAATGTGGTTTTGATTCTCTAGAGGCCTCCTGCAGGGCCGCTGTTACAGTTTCTGTCATTAGGAGGCATGCTTGGTTAAAAGAACAGAATCTGCCTGATCATGTCAAAGCAAAACTGTTAGATGCTCCATTACAGCATGATACTTTGTTTGGTGTTAAAGCAGAAGAGGTGTTGAAGAAAATGGAGGACAAAGCTAAATCTATGCAAACGGTCAAGGATTTCTTGCAGGTACAGCCTCCCAGATTTAGCAGGAACTGGTCTACAAATAATTGGTCCTTTCCAGTGTCAGACAGGCCACAAAGAGGCAGATACAGATGCCCCAGAGGCAGATCACAGCCCCAAGGCTCATACAGGACTAAACAATGGGGTGCTTCTACCTCCAAAAGCGGAGAGGAAAAATCACAGCCATACAGGAAACAGTCTCAATGACTTTCCCCTGCCAGCACCAAACACTTATCTTCTGGCAGCCCCTTTGGGGGGAAGCTAACACTTTTTTCACAAAATTGGCACATGATTACCCAGGACAAATGGGTCCTAAATATCGTATCGCAAGGCTACAGGTACCACTTTCACACCCTGCCAAGGCCAAACGGTATGCCAGATCTGCCACGCAATCAATGGGCAGAGGCACAAAATCAAGTTTCATCCCTCATGGACATGAGAGCTATTCAGTTGGTACCACAGCAAGAGCAGGGACTAGGATTCTACTCAAGGCTATTATTGGTGCCCAGAAAGGACAAAGCCTGGAGACCAATACTGGACCTGTCTATCCTAAACACATTCCTGGATATTCCAAAATTCAAAATGTTAACTCTACAACAGCTTCTGCCCATACTGGGCAAGAGGGCTTGGCTTGTGACTTTAGACATAAAAGAGGCATACCTGCATGACCCAATCAGACAATCATGCAGAAGATACCTCAGATTTATAGCTGGCTCAGTGCATTACCAATTCTCTGCACTGCCCTTTGGCTTATCTACTATGCCCAGGGTCTTCACAAAATGCCTGGCACCAGTGATTGCTTTTTGCAGACAAAGAGGAATACAAATATATCCTTACTTGGATGACTGCCTTATTCAAGCAGAGAACAAGGTCATTCTACTACAGCATCTGGCGTTTGTAAAAAGATTACTAACAGGTCTAGGGTACACAGTAAATGAAAAGAAATCAAACCTTGTACCCTCTCAAAAGATAATATTCCTGGGTGCAAGCTTAAATACAGCTGCCCAGATGGCTTATCTCATGCCAGACAAACACAGACAACTGATTATTTATTTCAAAATGTTGGCAACAAAGACCCAGTTATGTGCAAGAAAAATTCTGCAGGCTTTGGGCTTCATGGCATCCTGCATTCTGCTAATTCCATATGCAAGAGTGCATATTAGGAAACTTCAATAGTATCTAAAAAGTGTTTGGACTCAACATTGCCACAGTCTGGAAATAATAATTACCCCCATTCCCTGCCTGCAATAGGAGTTTCGATAGTGGGCAAAAGCCTGTCACCACAACACGGGACAGCCATTCACCTTACCCACAGCCAGGCAGACATTGACAAAAGATGCATCAGATTATGCCTGGGGGGCCCATATGGCAGGAAGATGTATTCAGGGCACATGGTCCGCAAGTCAAATGCATCTACATATCAATCAAAAAGAGATGCTAGCTGTTCAGAACACCCTGACAGCCTTCAAGGATCTACTTCATCCAGGACAACTAACGATAAGGATGGACAATACTACAGTCATGTGGTACATAAACAAGCAAGGGGACATACATTCCCACCCCCTCTGCAGGCTAGCCATGAACTTGTGGGACACAGCATTGACTTACCAAGTACATCTGCAAGCACAATTCCTGCCAGGAAGGACAAATACTCTAGCAGACAAACTAAGCAGAAACCTAATGGATCCCCATGAGTGGAAATTGGATCCAAACGTCTTCACCATAATAACAAGGAACTGGGGATGCCCAGATATAGACCTATTTGCCTCTCCTCACAACTACCAACTACAAAAGTTCTGCACAAGGACTTATCACAAGCAAGCATGGAAAGTGGATGCTCTATCTTTCAGCTGGAAAGACCTAACAGTATATGCCTTTCCTCCTCTACCTCTCCTCCCCAAGGTACTCCTCAAGGTCAAGCAACAGAAACCAAAAATGATACTGATTGCTCCAGACTGGCCCCGCCAGCACTGGTACCCAATCCTAAAGAGTTTGTCTCAATGCCCAGCTTGGAATTTACCTCAAATTCCTCACTTACTGACCCAACAAGACAGTCAAATACTGCACAGCCAACTCAGGACCTTAAACATGGCAGCATGGCAGATAATATAGCCAGTCAAGGCACACCTCTCTCTAAAGCAGTGATGGATGTTATTTTGGAGGCTAGGAGGCCTAGCACCAAAAAATCTTATGCAGAAAAATGGAAGAGATTCTGTGCTTGGAACCAGGCACAAGGTTTTGACATGATTGTTCCAAATATTCCTCAGATTTTGCAATATTTAACTGAGATGCCTGATAAAGGCCTTTCTTTTTCATCAATTAAAATCCATGCCTCTGCCATTTCAGCTCATTACAATACAGAACCACCTATTTTTTCTCATCCATTACTAAGGCAGTACCTCAGAGGCACCAAAAACCTAAGTCCCCCAAGGAGAGCACCGATACCTGCATGGGACCTCAACTATGTCTTGGAAAAACTCACACTGCCTCCATTTGAACCAGCCTCTGCAGCTGATATTAAATTCCTATCCTGGAAAACAGCTCTGCTTCTAGCAATAACCTCTGCTAGATGAGTCTCAGAGTTACAGGCACTCATGGCTGTGGAACCTTTTATCATTTTCCATCCTAACAGGGTTTCTCTGCGCACAAACCCTACATTTATGCCTAAGGTATTGTCCAGTGTGGCCCTTAACCAAAGAATTAATTTGCCTACCTTTTATCCAAACCCACAGAATAAGGGTGAAAGAATTATGCATTCTTTGGACATTCACAGGCAGCTACGCTTCTACTTGGACAGAACCAAAGCTTTCAGAAAGACTGAACAACTTCTAATGGCATATGTTGCAGGATCGCAAGGAAAGCCTATCTCCAAGCAGACTATTTCAAAGTGGATAGGTCACTCCATTCATTTCTGCTATTCACAGCATGGCAAATGAGTGCCTAAGGGCATTAGGCCACATTCAGCCAGAGCAGCAGCCACTTCAGCAGCTTTCCTCAGAGGAGTACCAACCAATGACATTTTAGAGGCTGCAACTTGGAGTTCAGTGCATACTTTTACAAAGCACTATCATTTACCTCTCTACTCTAAATCCAGGGCAGGATTTGCCACTGCAGTTCTGCAGGGCCTTATAGCCTCTCCTAATCCTACTTAGCACCAGCCTCCCAACCTTAGCTTTGGGATTCAACCCAATTGTAATGACTGCAACAGTGAAACACGATGAACATAGTACAGTTGTGTACCTACCATAAATGTAGATGTTCAAGTGTATTCACTGTTGCAGTCCAGGTTACCCTCCCACCATCCCCCTTTTCTTTGCTGGCACTTATCTGTACTTCTCTATTCTATACAACCTATGTGGTATATTTGCTTGTAGATGAAGGAAAAGTTGTTTTTTGTGCATGCATGCTTTTTGGCATAATTTAGCCTACCATTTTAGGGGCACCTGACATCTGGGGCAAGAAAAACTGAAGCAAATGGCGTCGGCTGCATCTTTTATACCCCTGAAGCACTGACATCAGGGAGGAGGCAACAGCAACCGATGCCGGACCTAGA
Source organism: Protopterus annectens (assembly GCF_019279795.1). Classification (NCBI taxonomy): domain Eukaryota; kingdom Metazoa; phylum Chordata; order Ceratodontiformes; family Protopteridae; genus Protopterus; species Protopterus annectens. The sequence continues at coordinate 231,737,093 of NC_056738.1, forward strand.
CTTTGGAATTCAGGCCGACTGCGGGTAGCCTGCCAGCAGGATAACCCAATTGTAGTGACTGTAATGGTGAATACACTCGAACATCTACATTTATGATAGGTACACAACTGTACTTGCTGTTCCATCCAGGCAGGGCTTCATACAGGTCTAATTCTGTGTACAGATAGACAGAATTAGTTAATTTTGTTTCAGGTTTTGGCTGTTGATAACACTGGGGGATTTCGGGCAGCTAAGGTTGATTCCTCAAAGACTTCAGTTAGGAAATAAGGACAGACATTTGACATTCAGATTTAATACCCTTAAGTCAAATGTTATTCGTGTTTCACTGCTGCAGTCATTACATTTGGGTAATCTGCTGGCAGGTTGCTCTCAGTCGGCCTGATTAACAAAGTCTTGGGTCCTGCGTCAGTTGCTGTCCCTTCTTCCATGATGTCAGGTCATCAGGGGTATAAAACATGCAGCTGACGCAATTACATTAGTTTTTCTTGCCGCACGGTGCCCGAAGCAGAAGCAGTTCGCAAGTGACGGTCAGCCAACTCCTGAAATTTTCATTTTCGAGTTTCAGATCCGAAGTCTTCAACTAAAAAGCTAAGTACCCCATTGGGGAAACTTTTTCTTGCTCCTTACCGATGTCAGTAAAAGTTAATAATTGCATTACTTGTGGGAAGCAAATACCTCATAAGGATTTTCATTTGTACTGTATTCCTTGCCTAGGCCCTGACCATAATGTACCTTGCTGTCAGTTTTGTGCTTTATTTAATGAACGCACTATCAAACTTCGGTACATTTTTGCTTCTAAATATTTTGGCTCACCCTTTGATTAGCAATCCGACTACTGGATTACCTAAACAATGCAAAGTAAAAGACATAGACAGGCCACTGAGGTCCAAAACTGCCAACAATGCTTCTCCTAAGCCAGTCGCCAGTTCGCCAGTTCTCAGTGAGGTGCTTTCACAGCCCCTGATACCCGCTACTTCTGATTCAGAGGCCTCTACTGAGACCCATTTGGAGTCTGGTATGCCGCAAGATGCTTCAAGTATGGAACCCGCGGATGTCTCTACCTTGGATGGGTCCAGAGCCGCTGTGCAGGAACTGGTTTCTGTGGGTGTTTTCAGGCCTACAGATTTGTATATTAAACCAACGCCATCTTCAAAACTAAGGCCAAAATCTCGACCTATGCCTAAAAAAAATGATGCCTGGGCCACATGTGCAGGCCCCAATGCCTAAAAAACAAATTATCAAAATGGCTGAAGATTTAATTACTCTGATCAGGGGTAGCCAACCCCCCCCCCGCCCCCCAAGAGGCCTAGGCAAGACATTGATTATGAATCTTCTGAACAGGATTCTATTTCTTCTGACTCTTCTAATGAACGGGAATTGTCGCTACCTACTTATGAGGACTCTGATGCAGAAGATTCCATTTCTTCTGCTTCTCCCCCTGAGGATTTTTCTTTTGGGGAAACTTTACATACCTTAAGGGAACATTTCCACTGGGAAAGTCAGGATTTCACTGAATCTAAAAAGAGACTTGGGGGTTTTCTTCTTCTTCCTCAGCATAGGCCAGCTATACCTCCTATTCTAGACATTGTTGATGATGTTTTTTCAGAATCTAGTATGCCTTCTGATTCTCTGCCTCCAGCTCCTTGTAAGTCAGACAGATACTACAGGATTCCTGACTCCCACAAATTCCTTTTCAAAAATCCTGTTGCAGATCCTGAAACCATTTCTCAGGGTCCCAAGGGCATTAAGGTTTCTAGTGCTAAAAATCCTACCCTTTCTGATAGAGATTCCAGGGCACTGGATAGATGGGGTAAGAAGGTTTACACTTCTGCAACCTTGGCAATCAGGGCTTTAAACTGTCAATTTGATATGCTAAAATATCAACAACATATCATGGGACTGCTTAAACAGAAAATTATGTTAATTTCTGACTGTGTGGAAAACAAAGATTTACAGGATTTATTGCATTCAGCTGAACAAGTTGGAAAACATACTTTGCAATGTGCTTTTGATTCTTTGTAGGCCTCTTGCAGGGCTGCTGTAACTGGTTCTGTGCTTAGAATGCATGCTTGGCTCAAAGAGCAAAATCTGCCTGATTATGTTAAAGCAAAATTGTTGGATGCTCCTTTACAACAGGACAGTCTCTTTGGTAATAAGGCTGAAGAAGTTTTAAAAAAGATGGAAGATAAAGCTAAATCTATGCAAACTGTGAAAGAATCTTTACAAGTGCAACCTCCAAGATTTAGTAGGCACTGGCCTACTAAGAACTGGTTGTTTCCAGTTCCTTTGAGAGCCGCCCAATCAAACCTGGACATTCCAAAGGCTCCAGGTTTCAGTCACAAGGGACTTTCAGAACAAAACAATGGGGTGCCTCCTCTTCTAAATCTGGAAACAACAAGACACCTCCCTATAGTAAGCAGTCTCAATGACTTCCCTTTACACTTACCAAACGCTTACCTTTTAGCCACCCCTTTGGGAGGAAAACTGGATCTTCATGCAGGAATCTGGCAACTTATAACCCAGGACAGATGGGTTTTAAATATAGTATCCCAGGGATACAGATTTCATTTCCACACATTGCCAATTCCAAATGGATGGCCAGATCTGCCCCCACATCAGTGGGCAGAGGCCCAGAAACAAGTACTTTCCCTCATGAGCATGGTGGCTATTCAACCAGTACCAGACGAGGAAAAGGGACAACGTTTCTATTCAAGACTTTTCCTGGTACCCAGAAAAGGCAAATCATGGCATTCAATTCTGGACTTATCTACTCTAAACACCTTTCTGGACATTCCAAAATTCAAGATGCAGACTCTTCACCAGTTACTTTCTATGCTAAGTAAAGATGCCTGGTTGGCAACTCTAGATTTAAAAGAGGCTTACCTGCATATCCCAAGCAGAGAATCTTGCATAAGATACCTCCACTTCAAAGCAGGCTACTTGCATTACCAGTTCTCTGCACTGCCCTTTGCCTTATCTACTGCGTCCAGGGTCTTTACAAAGTGCCTGGCTCCAGTAATTGCATTTTGCAGACAAAGAAATATTAAAATATATCCATACCTGGATGATTGTCTAATTCAGGCAGAAAACAAGGTCACTCTTCTAAACCATTTGGCGTTTGTAAAAAGGATTCTAACTTGTCTGGGGTACACTATAAATGAAAAGAAATCACAACTGGTACCCTCTCAAAAAATTACATTCCTGGGTGCAAGCTTGAATACAACTGCCCAGATGGCTTTCCTTTTGCCAGAGAAGCAAATTCATTTGGTGACTTACTTCAAACAGGTGGCCACAAAAACCCTGCTTTCTGCAAGGCAAATACTGCAAGCATTGGGGTTCATGGCCTCCTGCATTCTTCAAATTCCATATGCAAGACTGCATATGAGGAAACTTCAGTGGTACTTAAAAAGTCTATGGAATCAGCATTGTCACAGCCTGGAAACAATGATTCTTATCATACCTTGCCTGCAGCTAGAGTTCCTATGGTGGGCAGAGGCCTGCCACCAAAACAAGGGACTGCCATTCACACCACCCCCTGCCACCCAAACCCTAACTACAGATGCATCAGACTATGCCTGGGGGGGCACATCTGGCAGGGAGGTGCATTCAGGGCAAATGGAGCCCAAATCAAATGCACCTTCATATCAATCAAAAAGAAATGCTAGCTGTAGAGAATGCACTGACAGCCTTCAAGGACTACCTTCATCCAGGACAACTACTGATAAAGACATACAACACCATGGTTATGTGGTACATTAGCAAGGGGGGTACACACTCCTACCCCCTTTGCAGACTAGCCATGGCATTGTGGAACACGGCCTTGACCTACCAAATACAACTACAAGCTCAGTTCCTGCCAGGAAAGCTGAATACTCTGGCAGACGATCTACGCAGAAATCTCATGGACCCGCACAAATGGAAACTGGAACCACGGATTTTCAACATGTTGACATGCAAATGGGGGAGCCCAGACATAGATCTTTTTGCCTCACCCCAGAACTATCAGTTGGACAAATTTTGCGCAAGAATTCATCACAAAACAGCCTGGTAAGTGGAGGCTCTATCCTTCTGCTGGAAAAACCTATCAGTCTATGCCTTTCCCCCTCTGCATTTGCTCTCCAAAGTTCTACTAAAAGTCAAACAGGACAAACCAAAAATGATTGATTGCTCCAGACTGGCCTCGCCAACACTGGTACCCACTCCTGCGCAATGTGTCACACCTTCCACAGTGGCACTTGCCTCAGATACCTTACTTACTGTCTCAGCAGAACAACCAAATTCTGCACACTCAGCTCCAAACTTTGAATCTTGCAACATGGCTAATCATCTAAATTCACCCTTAACATCCCTCAGAAAACCTGTGATGGATGACATTTTGGAGGCGAGAAGACCTAGCACTAGAAAATCTTATGCTGACAAATGGAAAACATTCTGTGCTTGGAATCAATCTCAAGGGATAAGCCCAGCAGTGCCCAACATTCCTCAGATTTTACAATACTTACCTGAGATGCTTCACAAGGGCCTGTCCTTTTCATCCATAAAAACCTATGCCTTAGCCATTTCGGCTCATTACAACACAGAACCTCCCCTCTTCTCTCATCCTCTGCTAAAGCAGTATCTCAGAGGGGCCAAAAACTTAAGACCACCCAGGAGAGCTCCAACCCCTGTCTGGGACCTCAATTTTGTATTGGAAAAGCTCACTCTCCCTCCTTTCGAGCCAGCTGCTACTGCAGACATAAAATTTCTCTCCTGGAAGACAGCTTTCCTATTAGCAGTCACTTCAGCTAGAAGGATTTCCGAATTACAGGGTCTTATGGCAGTGGAGCCTTTCATCATTTTTCATGCAGACAGGGTATCTCTCAGGACCAATTCATTCTTCATGCCTAAGGAGGTATCCAGTGTGGCTCTTAATCAGACCATTCATTTGACAACTTTCTTTCCCAATCCACAGAACAAGGGGGAGCGGATTCTGCATTCATTGGATGCACACAGACAACTTAGATTTTACTTAAACAGGACAAAATCTCAAAGAAAATCTGAACAGCTGCTGGGGCATTTGCTGCAGGGGCAGAGGGAAAGGCTATTTCAAAGCAAACCATTTCCAAATGGATAAGCCATTGTATTCGTTTCTGCTATATGCACCATGGTAAAACTATTCCCCAGGGAATCAGATCCCATTCCACCAGGGCTGCATCTACTTCAACAGCCTTTCTCAGAGGTGTTCATACCAGGGACATTTTAAAAGCTGCTAACTGGAACTCAGTTCATACTTTCACCAAATATTACCATTGACTACTTTTCTCCAAATCCAGAGCTGGCTTTGCCACTGCTGCCTGCAGGGCCTTATAGCTGGTCCTAATGCTGTATAATTCCCTCCACCCAACCATAGCTTTGAGAATCTACCCAAATGTAATGACTGCAACAGTGTAACACGAAGAACATAATACAGTTGTATACACTTACCATAAATGTAGATGTTTGAGTGTATTCACTGTTGCAGTCCTGGTTACCCTTCCTCCAGCTCCCTATTTTTCTCTGGCTATACCTCTACTTTCTCTCACTAAGCTCAAATGCCCTTTTGGTGTATTTGCTTTTGGTTGGAGGTATATTTTTTGTGTTTTTAATTTTATTTGCTCCCCATTTGGGGGGCACCTGACATCTGGGGCAAAAAAACCGAATGTAATGTCGTCGGCTGCATGTTTTATACCCCTGACTACCTGACGTCATGGAAGAAGAGACAGCAACTGACGCAGGACCCAAGACTTTGTTAATCAGGCCGACTGAGGGCAACCTGCCAGCAGATTACCCAAATGTAATGACTGAATACACTCGAACATCTACATTTATGGTAAGTGTACACAACTGTACTTTCCTGCTAAAGCAGAACCTTCTAGCCCAGCTTCCTAGTGGTGGCTGGTTTTGGTAATATTTTCTGGTGTGCTGCTGCATCATTTGGTGGCTGGGGTGCTGTGCAACTCCTTGGTTTGGTGGAAAATTGTAGATGGGATTTCAATTGGTACAGGTGATGCCATGGGAAGGTTCAGATGTGGGGTGCAGTCAGACATAGGATGTGAATGGGGGAGGATACTGAGGTTTGCATTGGGGGAGGATTACAGTTTTCAGTGGCACAAGTAATTAATCTAGTCTAGGTTGGCGAAGCATTCATTGAGGAAAAAGAAAATTATAAATTCATAATGTAACAGTATTTCTTGTATTAAGCACAAGATCCCAAGTAAGAGCACTAAAATGCGTTATTCAGCGATAACATAGGTTCATTGGTAAATATGTTACGTGGGTACTGGAATGGTTCCTTTTGCTTAGCTGACAGCATGTTTAAAGGAGACCAGATGTTAAGAAGGTGGTCTACTAACATACTTGGGACCAGGGCAATACAGTTGAACAACAGTAAACCTACTGGGATAGCTACATTACACCAATAAGTTGGATTTCATAGTATATTTCACCTGGTCATTTCATTATTAGCATCCATTACAAATCCCATTTCTACTGGCATTTCATTTAACTGGTTAGGTTTTAAAATGTGCAAGAGGCTATTCAAGACTAGGCAGGATAAGGTAATACAGCAGAATATTAAGGTGGGGTGAAGTAAACCCTAACGAAAGATGTCTATATTTTATGATCAAGGTGTAATTTCAGTCATTAGTATATAAAGGCATAAGCTGTTTTCGCAGGATAACATATTGTTACAGGCCAAGTATGGTTGTTCAGCCAGGTATAGGTAAACTGCTTTCAACAGGCAGGAAAGAGATGATGCTTCAAGGGGAAGGGCTGTAAGTAGAAGTTTTTTGGTATGTGTGTATTGGACTTGCAATTTTTTTTCTCTTTTTACAGGTCTGGGAAGTGCAGAATGGTGGCAATCAGTGGCCTGAAAGAAGCAAATGTAAAAGGTGGGAAGAGTAGCATGGTCTCTGGCCAGTGCGATGAAAGTAGCAGTCTCAAAAGGTGATGGAGGTTCTTGCGGTAGAGTGGTGTGCAATGACGGCACAGGCAGAGGAAGTGCAGACTGGGTAACGCTCAGTGGCCTAAAGAAGAGGAATTGAAAGGTAGTGGTGCTGCTGGGGTTGAGTTTTGCTTACTGCAGCGGTGAAAAATGCAGTAGCAGGTTCATACTTCAATTTGTACACTATAAGACACATCAGATTTAGTGCATTTTGGGTGGTGTAGGGACAAGGGAGGAAACTGTATGTTCAGAGCAGGGCATTGCAGGGTTGGGGATTGTTTATGGGGAGTCTGGGGTTCCCACTGGGGGGGTGAGTCACAACAATTCCAGGGTCTTGGGCAGCTACTAGCCTAATGGCCCTACAGTGCTTTCAACTTAGCCAAGTTCAGGTAGTTAAGGTTCCTTATTTCACATGCAGCACATGTTGCCCTTACCCAGGTGGGACATGGCCATGAATTGTGTGGTTTTTCATGGGATTGAAGTCATTGATAAGGTAGACTTAGATGTTAAATGTTTGTTGCAATATAAGGGTAGTGGGTAGGATGCCAGGATGACTATGCAATTGATTCATTATAAACATAATTTCATTTAATCATTAGGAGATCAGTTGAGTGGAAGGGCGAGTTGCAGTTGGGCACAATGGCATGTCACTTACATGGACTTATTTTGGGCTGCATTGGACTTAGATTTCTGGTGGATTACATGGTAGGTATATACATGGATATGGGATATCAGTCATTTGGAGGGTGTTTCGTTGGTTAGAACATGTAGGATTTCATTGGATGTTATATCAAAGTTAGTAATGAGGATTGCTACAGCACTGATTGGAAGGGGGTTTTCAATTTGAATATTAATAGGTACATTGGGCAGCTAAACAGGACTGCAGTCACACACAGTAGTGCAACTGTTCTTGTGTGGGGTTTTCATGGTGTGGACCTAGTGTTTGGCAGTGCAAGTGGCAGATAATGAACTGGAAATCATTGTGGAGCTATTACTGGTAGTTAAGTGAGAGTCTATTTAAGATTCAAGGGTTATGCTTCATTATGACATTATGGCTGGTAAATTTTGCATTGGTTAAGGGATTTTATTCAAAACTGGCCACATTGGATAATTATGTGATAGGGTTTGGGAGGTGTAGAAACACAGATCTAGTTTGATTGGAGAGGGGGGGTGTCCACCAAATGATGCTTGGCTTAAGACCTTTTATTGAGCCGGAGGGTTGTTGGAAGTTTGGTAGGAGAAAGGGGGGAACAGCCTGGTCAGGCTGGTGGGTGGAGAAGAGGGGCAGGCTTGCCCTCTTCTGTTCCCCCCGCTGGTGTTGGATGTTCATTACAATGAGTTGGAAAAGAAAGGAAGCAATTGGACACTGCTTGGCCAATAAAATAAGCGAGCGGAGGTAAGGATGCTGCTTATTGGTTGGATGTGTAATTTCATAAATAGTAAATGAAGTGAGTGGTGGGATACTGCTTCATAAATAAAGGAAGTGAGTAGAGGTACGGACATTGCTTACTTGGTCAGGATGTGTGCATGCTGTCCTGATTAACATTATCTGGATGTTTATGCTGTGATTAAATCAACTATACTATGTTTCAGTTGTAATTAATAAATGTTGGTTAACAAGTTATGTTTATGGAAGTTTAATAAAGGTCGTCAAATGTCATTCGGAGTGATGTCTTTATTGAAGGGGACCAGGACAAACCGTTGCTAAAGAAAGATTTCCATAATGTGTCATACTTATTACCAGGGTACAGATACATGTCAATATTAAGGACAGGAAAAATATAACTGTCGGTGGCTTATTTCTCCTCTGTAAATCCCGCATTAGCAAGTGTAATTAATAAAACAACAATAATATTACACAAAACAACAAAGAAAAATAAAAAAAATCACAAGTCATCACAATGCATCCCACTCCTTTGAAGGCATTTACAAAAAGGTGAGTTTTAAGTGATTACTGTAGCCAGCCAAGGACAGGTACTCCTGAAGCCACTGAGGTAAAAATTTCCATAAGCCAGAGAGGCAAAGGAAAAACACCCAAATTCTCCAGAAATACCTTTTTAAGTAATAGCAACTCCTGAGTGGCAGACAGCAAAACTTGAGTAGAGTTATACAATACCACTGCCTCATTGATATGAGTGGGACCCAAGTTATGAGTGAGCAGATATACCATCGCCAGAATTTTAAAGATAATTCCGAAATGAACCTGCAGTCAATGAAGGCTGTGCAAAACAGGGGTAATGTGTTAGTAATGACTTCCACTACTAAGTAACCTGACAGTACAGTTCTGCACCATTTGTAAACAGTCCAATTCAATGATGGGAAGTTCCAGGTAGATGTCACTGCCAGGGAGGAGACTAAAGCATGAACAACTATTGAAAAAACAACTTGAGAGAAGAAGCGCTTAATTCTGGAGATTTTTTTTAATGGAATCAAAATGATTTTATGATGGCTAACACTTGATCTTGAAGTGTCAAGCTATGATGCAATATAAAGCCTAGATTAGACAATGTTTCAAAAAAAACAAAAAAAAAACTTATTTCCATCATATAAGATGAAACTAGGAAGTTGATATGCACTATAGTAGTATGAACTGCCAATACTTCAGTTTTGAAAGTGGTCAGTTCTAATCAATTTTGTGAAAGCCAAGAATGGATGGCTTTAAGAATGTCAGACAAAAATACACAATTGCCATTTTGTCCTGTGGAAAGGTGAGATACAGTTTGGTGTCATCTGCATAGCTATGGTATGATAACCCCCTGTCTTTAGTGCTTCCATTAGGAAATGTTATTAAACTGTGAACAACAATACGCTTAAGACAGACCCCCCCCCCCGTAATATTCCACATTTTAAGAGATAGGATGTAAGTTAGATGATACCAGAACAGACATGATGGGAATGGACAGGGAGACCGGATATAATAAGACCATAGAGAGACCACTATAACTACTTGTTGAAAAGGCCATGAATATCAATGGTTTCTAATGCCACTGAGAGATCTATGTGGAACAATACCTAATACTGCATAGTACTGCTGGTGTCTGGGCATAAAGGCATCACCAACTACCTAAACAAGAACAGTCTCTGTATTATGGCAAGTGCAAATCTCTAACTGAAAATGTTATACGAGTCCACTAACCATAAGATGGGTCTCAAACTTCCTAAACCCAACATTCTCAATAATCTTTCCTGGAAAAGTAATGTTACAGATGGGGCTTAAATTATGAAGGATGATAGGACCTAAAGAAAGTCCCTTAAGAGAAGGGATAACAAAGGACTTCTTTAAGGTAGATGGAAAAATCCCTGGTCTTGAGGACTTAACCAGTGTCTGAAAACTCATTGGTCCCAGAATGTCAAGACTAATCATAACTAACTTTGAAAGACAAGTATCTGATCCACAGATTGTCAAATGCATACTTAAGACAATGACCATGCACTAATTATAATCATAAATAGCAAACAAAATCCAAGGCAACGGGAGTGGACAGGTTAATGATAAAACAGTGTCCATGGGGTCCAGTAGAGAAAGAGCAGATCTGATGGAAAAACATTGTCAAGGAAGAAATGAGCAATAGATTCACATTCTATACCAGATAGTGCCCTTCTAAGGGTTAAGGCAGGGTGATCTGCACAATCCATCCATCACGAGTGTGTGTGGCTTGTCAATATGATGCTGCATTTATCTCCTTGGACAAAAAGCTACCTTTTGTAGAGTGCTATCTGCATGCTAAGTGGGTTAATGCTTCTCTAAATCAAGCTTGTAACTTCACTAACCTGCCCAACACCACCGATGCTCCATCCTGGGTCTTTTCCATCATAGGAGATGGAGATTGCTATGAAATCATGAACAAAATCATGCTTCACACCTGTGCATTATTGCCATAACTGTAGTGGCATAATTTTGAAAACAACCTGCACTGCTATCTGATTAGTAATAAGTACAAATTCTTACATCCCAAAATCTGTTGAGTAATTTACAATTCATTCAGCCATACTTCCTATCCTGTAACTTAAAATCTGCTAACAATTTAATAATGACAACTTCCAGAAGCTGTAGTGCCTACGGTGATGCATTGTTCCAAAACTATGTTGATCACATATGGAATATACATTAGTCCAATACTAACTTCTTCAAATACAAGCTAAATAAAATTACCTTGACAAGTAAAGTTCCTCCCTTGCTATTTTTTCCATATCCCTATTGCACCTAGAGCTGAGGTGACCTGTAATCACTACTATGCATATCTTTATTATCTATCTAGTTATCTATCTATCTATCTATCTATCTATCTATCTATCTATCTATCTATCTATCTATCTATCTATGTATCTATCAATCTATCAATCAATCTATCTATATATCTATCTATCCATCCGTGTGTGTGTGTGTGTGTGTGTGTAGGAAACCAATGATGCAAGGCAGAATCTAGGATCTAAGAAAAGTAACAGAAAAAACTAAAGTAGTAAACTACACAAACCCTGAATATCTAATTATTCAGTCATCATCCTCTCTTCATTTGTGTCTAGTTAGTGGATTAACAGCAAAACTACACAAATAAAATGCATACAAAAAAACAGCTACTCATAAGCTAGACAACTCATGTCTAGGATGTCAGTGAAAAATGTCTTTTGATGTGTGTATTCCTCATAGTTAACAAAAATAAGCATGCAATTAGCAGTGTCTGTGAACACCCCCACCCCCACACATAAGCATACACACATGTTCTTTCAAACTCCATACAGTGACTATATGTTCTGCTAGTTTCCAGACAACAACCATTTACTGTCCATCCTTTCTTAAACAATGAACATATGCATTCTATGATACTTTCTGCTAACACTATACAAAGGTATTTTTTTCTTCTCATCAGAAATAGGTGTGGGTTTCCTTATATTATGTCAAATGCTCAGGGCAAACAACTGCAAGGACATTTGTTATATCCTTCTTCTTCTTCTTGAGATATGGCCAATATTTGTGGAATACCTCATAAGAATAAAAATGTACATAACTAAAGAACTTGTACATTTCTTTTTAGAGTGAGTTCCATTGAACCTAAAGAAGCCTGCAGACAGTGGTGAATGGACAGAAGACGTCAAGCAAGATCATAGGAATACTCAGTAAACTTCTGTTGGACAAACTGTATCCACCTCGCTAAGATAGCAGCTTTAATTTCAGAACAGCAGGCATCATCATGGCTGGCACTTACCACAGTACAGCAGCTGTCTGCAACCTGTTCTAAAAGAGGAACCTCAACCATACATCTAAGGAGAAAAAAATAAATAAACAGGTCCGGTGCAGTTTTCCAAGAACACCATCACCAGCAACAGATCCAAAATAAATGTTTTTAACTTCTTTTCCTCCTTCAGTTCTGTAGCAATTCTGGAATTAAGTTACAACAGGGTGATGCAGTCACACATCACCTTAGAGCAAGAGGTTCCCTGGTTTGATTTTTGGCTGCATTGTCTTCTGTGTGGTATCGACATGCCCTCCATGTGTCTGTGTGGGTTTCCACTGGGTGCTCAAGTTTCTTCCCACATTTCAAAGACATGTAGTAGGTGGATTGGACACACTACATTTGCCATAGGTGGCAGTGCACGTGCATGTGTGTCTGTGTATGGAAGAACAACTGTAGCAGAGCTAGCCACCGAGCAATGGGACCACTGGCTCTAGATGGTGGTTACTGCTGATGTTGCACTGCGACCACTTGTGAAAAAATTAGGGGAAAGGGAGTCATTGGTGGAAGGTGGAGGGATCTACCACTGATTGTGGCTAGTCTCAAGAGCTCAGCAATAAAGGAAAATGGGAAAAAACAGAGACTCATCTTTGTATATATGCAAGCAGTCAGCCTGAGCTTACAGTATAGTCCAAAAAGCAGTTGCATCCACATTACTACCTACAACTGGTGCAGCTTCATTCATTCATCTTTATTGCAATATGCATTAATTACAGTAGGACTGTCCTCCAAATTTGAAATTTAAGAATGAAAACTGAAACATGCATGGTCATTGTCATCACACCTCCCATACTCAGGCAAAGAATAACCCCTGATCTCAAGGCCTGGATTTTATTCCTGGCTTATTTCACAGAAGCTTATAGCATTCTGCAGAGAGGTACAGAATACAGAATTGATGTGCCCTACATTTTTAAGCAGTATGCAGTGGTGCATTAAATGTACCTTGGGCACTGGGCAGATGTCCTTCAAGGATGCATCTGCAGTCATAACATATGGGTTGTCCTGCCGAGGCAGCCCCTCGGTCGGCCGGATTCCAAAGTCTGGGTCTGGCCTCGGCTGATGTCGCACTTTCCCCGACGACAGAGCGTCTGGGGTATAAAAGCATCAGCCGATGCCATTTTCCTCAGTCTTTCTTGCCGCGCGGTGCCCGAAGCAGAAGCAGTTCGCAAGTGCCGGTCGGTCAGATCCTGTGATTCAGCTACCGAAGACTTCGAAAAAGCTAAGTACCCCGTTGGGGACTCTTTCTTGCCTCAGCCGATGTCAGATAAAGTAAATAATTGTTTAACTTGTGGGAAACAAATACCTCATAAGGATTTCCACTCTTACCTTGGGCACTGGGCAGTTTTCATACATGTACATATAGTCATAAAAATCACAAATAAATGGAAATATTCTGTTGGATTTGCCTTCCTATTTGTTTAAAACTATATTGAGAAATCAGAGGCAAAAGCTAATTCACTTCTGTTCTGGGTTAGAAAAATGTCACCCTATCTGTCGATTTTAGCCAGGGCAATAATAGATGAAGGGATCCTACCTATAATAACCATAGCCTCTAAAAAAAGTATTCAACAAATCAGCCTATTGAAAACTAAAGCTGTCACTTAATCACTAACACATTCTCTCATGAGCATCACTGTCTTACCTTCAAAAAATCCAAACAGATTCCAGTGCATCACAGACTAGAACTACAAATGGGATTTCTCATCTTAAAACTTCTCCATTCTATCTGGTTGATACAACTATCTCCAAAACTTTATACCAGACATAAAAACTTGCAACTTTTGATGCCTCTCCCAAATAACCCCCTACTTCAATCCCCCTAAAACAGGCTACACTGCATTACTAATCACTCTGTCTCCATCCTTGCTCCTAATCTATAAGACCCCCTCCCCCATACTTAAAGTAACAGTCCTCCTTCCCCACCATCAGAGATGAGGCTAAAAAAGTTCCTTCACACTAAATCAAACTGTACTTGCAAAATTGCAAACCATATTCCCTATCAGCCTCTAGCCTTACGCTGCCTCAGCTATTAACATCTGTTAACTCCCCCTCCCCCACTCTACCCCCTACATTGACTCTCATTACCCCACAGAATTTCTACCACTGTGTAAACCTGAAATATTATTTTATAAAACGTACATTTTTCTCATAATTGTTGCTATATCTATTAATTGCTAATAGACAGTTTTAGTTCTATTTTGTTACTTTTTTGAAAATGTACAGCTTACTGCCTCTCCATTCCACTTTTTTTCTTTGTGAATTAATTGTCCATGCCAGTACATACAAACTGTTAGTTGTCCCCTGAGTACCAACACAGTAAACCAATGTAAACAAAATTAAACTAAAATTGATAAAATACTTTTCAAACTTCTGTCATTATAATTTACTAGTGTCCATTTCCATAAGTTACAGCCACTTGACTGTGAATACACCTCAAATGTACTGCACAGAACATTGTGTTTACACTCCAAAAATGGGGAAAAGAGAAGGTTGTTAAGTACCATTAAAGTCTGTAAGACTGGGTTTCATGCTAGAGAGTACTAACAAATGATGCTGTCTGGCAAAGAACAGCAGCAGAAGACACACCACCTTTGAGAGCAGTTAGACATTTAGCACTGCTAAATGGATCTTAGGCAGAGAAAGAATGTCCTGCTAAAGAACAAATCTGCTTAAAAGCTGTTCAGCACTTCATTCTGATACATTTTTTGTTTGTTAAGTTGTCGGGGTGAATTGTCTTACAGGTTTGCTTTGACAAAGAGATATCACGCCTACTTAACTTAAATTGTTTAGCAATTCATTGAAGCTACAAATGCAGTGTACCTGGATTTGACCAAGGCCTTTGATGATTTTACCAATGCTAGATTTGTAAACAGTCTTAAAGGCCTAAATGTAGGCCCTTAAACTGTAAGATGGATCTCAAACTGTTTTCCAAGTTGGCATCTGCTACTTCAGCTACATGGGTTTGGTCAGCCAAACTATGAACAGGGGTGCTGTGGTCAGCCAAAGTATGAGCAGTAGTGCTGCTCAGGGCTCAGTAGTGAGACCCCTTCTGTTTAGCATTTATTTCTTAAAATTTCTAGACCATTAACTCAGGTATATGGCTGACATTTGTCAATGACTGCAAGTTGGATGTTGTTGTTCACTCATTATCTAAGATCAAGTTACTGCACCAAGATCTAAATGATTCCAATCAAAGGTGTATTAGAAATGGGCTTAACTAAAATGCAAAGAACTGCAGTATTGGGGTTCCTGACCCACAGACTCCCCAGACTCTGGAATAGACTGCCCATACATGTCAAGTAGAGTGCCTCTTTGGCCCTCTTCAAAAGAAACCTTGACGATTGGATGGGAGATAGGAATTTCACCCCGGGGATCACGTCAGTCACCCTGCTAGACATAGGTCCAGGAAAGTAAATATTGTGGGAAGAAATAGCCAGGGAATTGTTATGGCTAGGCTTGTATAGGCCCTAGGGCCGATAACCTAGTACCAACCTATGAACCTATTGTTACCCTTTGAAATAAATCTTATCCACAGTTAACAGTATAGACAACACCCGTAATGTGCTAAAACAGTTACAGGAAATCTTGGCACCTTTATAGAAAACTCCTTTTCTTTTGACTACCAGGTAGCCTAATTAATAATTAATTTATCTTGCCCAGGTCAAAATAAGTTATCATTCGTCTATAAACTGCCCTGATCAGACTAGTTTTAGAATACAGTGCTCCTTTTTGTTATCTATCCAACCACATCATGCCAAACCCCCAAAGGTTACTAACTAAACATATCACTGGACTAAATACACTCGGCCATAGGTCTCAATCTCTTAAAAGGCCAATGTGGAACACAGACCCTAACAATGTGTGACAAATGGTCAAAATGTGGAACACCCGATTTTCGCAATGCACGAAACATGTCATTGCCATGGAGCATGGTAGAACATTTGTAAAATGGAGGAAACTCCAGTGGAGTGAACTTCTCCACTACCTTACCTTTTCACAACTAGTGATAACTTATAACCTCATCTCCAATATAGAAAGGTGCCCAATTCTAAGAAATATCCCCCACCACTACTTGGTAATTTAATCTAAAAATGGTGTTGAGTTTACTACATGTGTCTGTGTGATAGCAGCTTGTGACATGCTTGCTGTCTTCCATTTGCTCAAAAAAGAAAGGGCTTGAATTCCCACTAGCCCAATCTATAACTTTTATGTATCCCTCCCAGCACCCATCCATATAAACTGTGTGCCCTACCGGAACTCTAACCCTGACCCTAACCCTAAAACTTCTACCTGAGTCCTCACTTCCTTACCCTAAAATTCCACACCCCCTACCTAACTCAAAAGTCCATGATATCTCGCGTTCACTCTCTAACTATAAAACTCCCCTCCTTTTCAATAAACTTAAAACTCCCATACTGCTCCTTAACTGTAAAATCTCCCTCCAGCTCCCATCTCCAAGGCTGCCACACTTACTTTTTAGTTTAGATAAGCAGCTGACACACTGTACCCTAACTTGTTATTAGAGTTCAAGCATATTCAAGTTTGAGCATGAGTGACAGCCTGTATGAGCTACAAGATAGTTGAGTCCCTGGCTTCAAGACAGTGGGTTTTGAGTGGTTGGAACTCGAGAGTTTGTGGGACATGTTAGTGGATTGCTAAGGTAGAAGTTTTAATTTTCTTTAAAGGAAATGGTCCTGTATTAACCTGAGATCAAATGATATGGAGCTCTATTCCTTCAAAGGATAGGTACTTGGTGCCATGTCCCTCAATATGGTGTTAGATTTTTGTACTTTTTACTTGGAGAAGACATTTTTAATGGACGTAAGAGTTCTTTTGGTGGTTTGCTATGATAATAATGAGTTGAGGAGTAGACAGTTTTATAAAGTAATGCATGTACAAAGGAGAGATTAACGATTTCCATTTTGTTATCCAAATGTATGCATTGTAGCTTAAGAATGTTACAGGTATGAATGTTAACAGATTGAGCTGCAAACTTGACTATCTTAGCAGTATGCTGACTCTAGTTTTTAAATGAGTGCCCTAATTAGGTTCCAAGAGCAGTGTTGCCATTACGAAGTTTTGACATGAAAATGTATGGAAACAAGTGGTTGCTAAGTCTGTAAATAGTGTCACGACTTTTGCTGAAGTCTTTTTTTTTGCGTTGTCAACATGGATGGCAAAAGATAGTTTATTGTCGATATTGCTCTTCAACTTCAACATCAATAATGTTAATTTAGAGAGGTTTTAGGAGCTTGTAATTCTCCTTTTGCTAAAAATGCTTATTTTTTTTATGTGAGCTTAGTTTCACACAGTCAGCTAAGGAAATGTTTAGTAGACTGCTGGCATTGGGAAAGCATAGTTCTACTCTTGGCAGTGCATGCGATCATTGAGTCATCAGCATATTGCATTCGTTTTAGGGTATGTGTGGTAGTACAAGTCATTTGGAAAGATGGTAAATAATAGACTGACTACTGAGTGTTGTAATGTTCTAATTTTTTTTATGAATTTATGTGAAAGATAAATTTGTCATGCTACTTACTATGTTTTTATTTGTAAGTAACTGTTAAACCATTATAAAATATGAGTAATGCTCCCCATATGCCAAAGGTCCTGGATAAGAATATTGTCATCAAAGCATCAAGGCTTTAAAGAGGCATCAAGGCTTTAAAAAAAAAACTTTAAAAAGTTTAACAATAATAATACTGCTATCACATATATGCTAACATTTAACCTGCATAAACATGACTCACATGCATGAACATAAAGTTCATAGTCCAAATGGCAGCAAAAGTAACTCCTTTTTTCCCAGGAAATAAGATACTGATGCAGTTATTGCAGTTATTAGCTTTGGTTTGTATACAGCGATGCCAATTGGCAGTAATTGCAGTACACAAACCAATCAGAATCCATATAGCAGAGCCACAGCTGTTCAATGTGGAACAGCGGAACAGTGGCATCGCTTGTCGTTAAATGTGGAGCATTCTGCATAATCTGGAGCACTTGGATACTCAGCACTCGGCTACCAATACTAGGCCATTAAAGGCTCATCATTCTTTCACCTCCTATATATCTGTACTGCTATAGATTCATTCCTCTCTATCCCCTGCATCTCCATAAAACAAAACAAATGTCTCCACAGCCACTCAAATCAAAGACCTTAAACTCTGCCTGCTAATAAGAAATGCATACTGGAAGGATAAGTCAACTGTTACTCAATACCTCTATTTTGTATGTATCTACAGAAACAGAGCTATACAATCACTTCCTTTAAAGCAAGCCTTGGCAATTGGAAAGTTACCATTAAATTCATTTGTGGACTAACTTGTTTTTAGAAGTAGGAAGTATCTATGAGAGTGGACACTGACAAGGCAATATCGTTCACAGATTGACTCTAGATTCATAGACTGATGGAATTTGCAAGTCAATCTATGAAAATGCATATTATGCAGATTATAGTTAAATCTGTATAACAACTGTTCTTGGAACTTTTCTATATAAAACTCCACCAAAATTATCAATGACCAATATTACACCACCAGTGGCCAAATAAAAATCAGTTCATCAGTTAATCAGGCAATGAATTAATCATTCTCATAATGAAAAATAAAAAGACCTAAAGCTGGGTTTATGCCTCTTTTGCAGAAGGAGAAATCAAGAATATTCATTTTTCCCCACATATTTCAAGTAACTTCTATTGTCTGGAAATATGCAGGTCAAATGCCATTCAACAAAGAACTAAAATTAGCAACAAAAACAAATTATTGTGAAGCTTAGTCTCCCATACCTCAATATCAAGCATCAGTCTTCTCCTTTAAATGTATGTTTTGCAGGAGTACAATACCCCTTAAAAGCACCCCATATTCACCCCCCAAACTTATATATATCAACTCCACGGCTACCACATCTCAGGGAAAAGAGAATATTCTGACCAATGGCATTCTCAGATGTAATATGTGTCTGAATCTTCAGACATTCACTCTCCACTTTATAAGACTTGACATTCCAAGTACTCATATTTCATATGGTTACCCACAAAGTGTTTCAGCTATGACCACAAATACAGCATCAACAGTCATTTTTGAATGCCAGTACTACACCAGCACATCACTGCCACCTGAAGATTATACTCCATAACACCTTGTAACTGGGGTAACCTCCCTTCATCTCAATTTAGTTACATCTCTGCTGCCTGATGTATCAATTTTTACCAAAACTTTACCATTTTTAATTTTATTTGCCAGCATAAAATGGCTTATTGGTGCATTTGGACCTCCTTATCCGTACTCTGTCACAGATTTTCACACAAACCTATGAAAGGCATTGTCTTGAAAACAAGGTAGCTGTCACCTAATGACCTATATGTCACAATGTAAAGGAATTACTAGTTTTGTTTTTTGGAAAATTTCAAGTTTTTTAACCCTTGGATTTTTCTTATCATCAACACCTGCACTTTCTCAAGTTGTAACAAATGTTTAATATGAAAACATTATAAATTAACTCTACTGTTTAAAATTAGATTGATTGGTGCATTGCACACTGGAAACATTATTGAGTGGCAAGAGTTACCTTTAACTATCATACGGACCATTTCAAAAGCCTTTGAAAATGGTAATCTCCAGATATAGAGCAAGCATGTATTTTAAACATTTCTCACCTTAAAGAAGATGTGCTTGACAAAAATGACTGTTCACTAAATAAAGTGTCAGTAACTGATTCACTTTCTAGTTAACAGTAAGGAGAGGAGCCAGTTCTATGACAAAGAGAAGGGGAAGTGCACGACTAATAAATAAATGGGCTGGAAGGATTTGATGCAGTCATATGACTGGGAAGCAATGCAGTGAGCTTGTCCCTCCGCTACAGAGAAAAGAAACAAGCCTAAAGTGAACAATAAAGCAGAGAAAAGCACAGAGGATATAGGGCTGTCTAGCCCATCTTACCTAATTTACATATAAGTTAACTTCCCCAGTGAGGTCAGAGAGAAAATGCTCATAGGAAATGGCAGTACCTAAAATTGGTAAATCACATACAGGCTTGCTTCATTCCAAATTTCTGATTAGGTTCAATATAGCTACTTAGAAAAATGAGTGTGTGTGACTGGGGCCATTGCCTCTACAATAAGTGTGGGTGTCTTTCCTCCTGTGTGCTTAACAGAAGGAGCTTTCCCTTTAAGACCCAGCCATCCATCCACAACCCCTTTTTCCCACTTTTGCACATGGAGCCAGGGTGTCACTTTACCAGTGACAATAATCTAGAACCAAGATTTCCACCATCGGTGTCTAACCTTGCCATGGTACTTCTTCTACACTACACACTCACATGCATACTCATACCTATGACCAATTTTATAGGTTCATAGGTGTTTACTAGGCTAATGACTACAAGAGCCTTTTAAGCCTAGCCATGTATCTCAAATCACTGACAAGTTCTGATACCCTTGATAAATGTAACCATGGGCCAGGGAGATGAACAATTTACAGGTTATCTGTGTCCATTAGAGACATAGGTGCCAAACTAGGGACTTTATAGCATCCAATCCACCTTCTGTATATCTTTGGAATGCAGGAGGAAAATGAAGCACTAGGAGAAAACTCATGAAAATACAAGGAAGACATGCAAGACTCCACAGAGAAGGCACCGCAGCTGAGAATTGAACTGGAGGAACCTCTGGCTGTGAGGCGGCAACACAATCCACTGTGCATTGTGCTGTTCTGCAAGATAAAATGTACATATCCAAGCCTCAATCACCAGATTAGATATTATTAATGAGGAATGACCTGTTTGATTCTCAGTTAGAGCGTCTTCTGTGTGGCGACATGCGTGAATGGGCGTTCCTTCATTGAAGGTTGTGCGTTAGGTCCGGCAAGGCTGCAGAGATGACCTGACAGAGATGGCTGCAGATTAAAAAACTGGCAGAAGTGGGAGGAACAATTAAGGCTGCAGAGATGACCTGCTAGAGATGGCTGCAGATTAAAAGACTGGTAGAAGTGGGAGGCACAGTTAAGGCTGCTGAGATGACCTGACAGAGATGGCTGGAGATTAAAAGACTGGTAGAAGTGGGAGGCACAGTTAAGGCTGCAGAGATGACCTGACAGAGATGGCTGCAGATTAAAAGACTGGTAGAAGTGGGAGGCACAGTTAAGGATGCAGAGATGACCTGACAGAGACGGCTGCAGATTAAAAGACTGGTAGAAGTGGGAGGCACAGTTACGGCTGCAGAGATGACCTGACAGAGATGGCTGCAGATTAAAAGACTGGCAGAAGTGGGAGGCACAGTTAAGGCTGCAGAGATGACCTGAGAGAGATGGCTGCAGATTAAAAGACTGGTAGAAGTGGGAGGCACAGTTAAGGCTGCAGAGATGACCTGACAGAGATGGCTGCAGATTAAAAGACTGGTAGAAGTAGGAGGCACAGTTAAGGCTGCAGAGATGACCTGACAGAGATGGCTGCAGATTAAAAGACTGGTAGAAGTGGGAGGCACAGTTATGGCTGCAGAGATGACCTGACAGAGATGGCTGCAGATTAAAAGAATGGTAGAAGTGGGAGGCACAGTTAAGGCTGCAGAGATGACCTGACAGAGATGGCTGCAGATTAAAAGACTGGTAGAAGTGGGAGGCACAGTTAAGGCTGCAGAGATGACCTGACAGAGATGGCTGCAGATTAAAAAGACTGGTAGAAGTGGGAGGCACAGTTAAGGCTGCAGAGATGACCTGACAGAGACGGCTGCAGATTAAAAAGACTGGTAGAAGTGGGAGGCACAGTTAAGGCTGCAGAGATGACCTGACAGAGACGGCTGCAGATTAAAAGACTGGTAGAAATGGGAGGCACAGTTACGGCTGCAGAGATGACCTGACAGAGATGGCTGCAGATTAAAAGACTGGCAGAAGTGGGAGGCACAATTAAGGCTGCAGAGATGACCTGAGAGAGATGGCTGCAGATTAAAAGACTGGCAGAAGTGGGAGGCACAGTTAAGGCTGCAGAGATGACCTGACAGAGATGGCTGCAGATTAAAAGACTGGTAGCAGTAGGAGGCACAGTTAAGGCTGCATAGATGACCTGACAGAGATGGCTGCATTATAAAAGACTGGTAGAAGAGGGAGGCACAGTTAAGGCTGCAGAGATGACCTGACAGAGATGGCTGCAGATTAAAAAACTGGTAGAAGTGGGAGGCACAGTTAAGGCTGCAGAGATGACCTGACAGAGATGGCTGCAGATTAAAAGACTGGTGGAAGTGGGAGGCACAGTTATGGCTGCAGAGATGACTTGACAGAAATGGCTGCAGATTAAAAGACTGGTAGAAGTGGGAGGCACATTTATGGCTGCAGAGATGACCTGACAGAGATGGCTGCAGATTAAAAGACTCGTAGAATTGGGAGGCACAGTTACGGCTGCAGAGATGACCTGACAGAGATGGTTGCAAGTTAAAAGACTGGCAGAAGTGGGAGACACAGTTAAGGCTGCAGAGATGACCTGACAGAGATGGCTGCAGATTAAGAGACTGGTAGAAGTGGGAGGCACAGTTACGACTGCAGAGATAACCTGACAGAGATGGCTGCAGATTAAAAGACTGGCAGAAGTGGGAGGCACAGTTAAGGCTGCAGAGAAGACCTGAGAGAGATGGCTGCAGATTAAAAGACTGGCAGAAGTGGGAGGCACAGTTAAGGCTGCAGAGATGACCTGACAGAGATGGCTGCAGATTAAAAGATTGGTAGAATTAGGAGGCACAGTTAAGGCTGCAGAGATGACCTGACAGAGATGGCTGCAGAATAAAAGACTGGTGGAAGTGGGAGGCACAGTTAAGGCTGCAGAGATGACCTGACAGAGATGGCTGCAGATTTAAAAACTGGTAGAAGTGGGAGGCAAAGTTAAGGCTGCAGAGATGACCTAACAGAGATGGCTGCAGATTAAAAGACTGGTAGAAGAGGGAGGCACAGTTACAGCTGCAGAGATGACCTGACAGAAATGGTTGCAGATTAAAAGACTGGCAGAAGTGGGAGGCACAGTTACGGCTGCAAAGATGACCTGACATAGATGGCTGCAGATTAAAAGACTCGAAGAATTGGGAGGCACAGTTACGGCTGCAGAGATGACCTGACAGAGATGGTTGCAAGTTAAAAGACTGGCAGAAGT
Source organism: Protopterus annectens (assembly GCF_019279795.1). Lineage (NCBI taxonomy): Eukaryota > Metazoa > Chordata > Ceratodontiformes > Protopteridae > Protopterus > Protopterus annectens. Next base: position 231,760,412 of record NC_056738.1, read on the forward strand.
GGGAGACACAGTTAAGGCTGCAGAGATGACCTGACAGAGATGGCTGCAGATTAAGAGACTGGTAGAAGTGAGAGGCACAGTTAAGGCTGCAGAGATGACCTGACAGAGGTGGCTGCAGATTAAGAGACTGGTAGAAGTGAGAGGCACAGTCAAGGCTGCAGAGATGACCTGACAGAGATGGCTGCAGATTAAAACACTGGCAGAAGTGGGAGGCACAGTTAACGCTGCAGAGATGACCTGACAGAGATGGCTGCAGATTAAAAGACTGGTAGAAGTGGGAGGCACAGTTAAGGCTGCAGAGATGACCTGACAGAGATGGCTGCAGATTAAAAGACTGGCCGAAGTGGGAGGCACAGTTAAGTCTGCTGAGGTGACCTGACAGAGATGGCTGCAGGTTAAAAGACTGGTAGAAGTTGTAGGGACAGTTAAGGCTGCAGAGATGACCTGACAGAGATGGCTGCAGATTAAAAGACTTTTAGAAGTGGGAGGCACAGTTAAGGCTGCAGAAATGACCTGACAGAGATGGCTGCAGATTAAAAGACAGGTAGAAGTGGGAGGCACAGTTAAGGCTGCAGAGATGACCTGACAGAGATGGCTGAAGATTAAAAGACTGGCAGAAGTGGGAGGCACAGTTAAGGCTGCAGAGATGATCTGACAGAGATGGCTGCAGATTAAAAGACTGGCAGAAGTGGGATTCACAGTTAAGGCTGCAGAGATGACCTGACAGAGATGGCTGCAGATTATAAGACTGGTAGAAGTGGGAGGCACAGTTAAGGCTGCAGAGATGACCTGACAGAGATGGCTGCAGATTAAAAGACTGGTAGAAGTGGGAGGCACAGTTAAGGCTGCAGAGATGACCTGACAGAGATGGCTGCAGATTAAAAGACTGGTAGAAGTGGGAGGCACAGTTACAGCTGCAGAGATGACCTGACAGAAATGGCTGCAGATTAAAAGACTGGTAGAAGTGGGAGGCACAGTTACAGCTGCAGAGATGACCTGACATAGATGGCTGCAGATTAAAAGACTCGTAGAATTGGGAGGCACAGTTACGGCTGCAGAGATGACCTGACAGAGATGGTTGCAAGTTAAAAGACTGGCAGAAGTGGGAGACACAGTTAAGGCTGCAGAGATGACCTGACAGAGATGGCTGCAGATTAAGAGACTGGTAGAAGTGAGAGGCACAGTTAAGGCTGCAGAGATGACCTGACAGAGGTGGCTGCAGATTAAGAGACTGGTAGAAGTGAGAGGCACAGTCAAGGCTGCAGAGATGACCTGACAGAGATGGCTGCAGATTAAAACACTGGCAGAAGTGGGAGGCACAGTTAACGCTGCAGAGATGACCTGACAGAGATGGCTGCAGATTAAAAGACTGGTAGAAGTGGGAGGCACAGTTAAGGCTGCAGAGATGACCTGACACAGATGGCTGCAGATTAAATGACAGGCAGAAGTGGGAGGCACAGTTACGGCTGCAGAGATGACCTGACAGAGATGGCTGCACATTAAAAGACTGGTAGAAGTGGGAGGCACAGATAAGGCTGCAGAGATGACCTGACAGAGATGGCTGCAGATTAAAAGACTGTCCGAAGTGGGAGGCACAGTTAAGTCTGCTGAGATGACCTGACAGAGATGGCTGCAGGTTAAAAGACTGGTAGAAGTTGTAGGGACAGTTAAGGCTGCAGAGATGACCTGACAGAGATGGCTGCAGATTAAAAGACTGGCAGAAGTGGGAGGCACAGATAAGGCTGCAGAGATGACCTGACAGAGATGGCTGCAGATTAAAAGACTGGTAGAAGTGGGAGGCACAGTTAAGGCTGCAGAGATGACCTGACAGAGATGGCTGCAGATTAAAAGACAGGTAGAAGTGGGAGGCACAGTTAAGGCTGCAGAGATGACCTGACAGAGATGGCTGCAGATTAAAAGACTGGTAGAAGTGGGAGGCACAGTTACGGCTGCAGAGATGACCTGACAGAGATGGCTGCAGATTAAAAGACTGGTAGAAGTGGGAGGCACAGTTAAGGCTGCAAAGATGACCTGACAGAGATGGCTGCAGATTAAAAGACTGGTAGAAGTGGGAGGCACAGTTAAGGCTGCAGAGATGACCTGACAGAGATGGCTGCAGATTAAAAGACTGGTAGAAGTGGGAGGCACAGTTACGGCTGCAGAGATGACCTGACAGAGATGGCTGCAGATTAAAAGACTGGTAGAAGTGTGAGGCACAGTTAAGGCTGCAGAGATGACCTGACAGAGATGGCTGCAGATTAAAAGACTGGTAGAAGTGGGAGGCACAGTTAAGGCTGCAGAGATGACCTGACAGAGATGGCTGCAGATTAAAAGACTGGTAGAAGTGGGAGGCACAGTTAAGGCTGCAGAGATGACCTGACAGAGATGGCTGAAGATTAAAAGACTGGCAGAAGTGGGAGGCACAGTTAAGGCTACACAGATGACCTGACAGAGATGGCTGCAGATTAAAAGACTGGCAGAAGTGGGAGGCACAGTTAAGGCTGCAGAGATGACCTGACAGATGGCTGTAGATTAAAAGACTGGCAGAAGTGGGAGACACAGTTAAGGCTGCAGAGATGACCTGACAGAGATGGCTGCAGATTAAAAGACTGGTAGAAGTGGGAGGCACAGTTACGGCTGCAGAGATGACCTGACAGTAATGGCTGCAGAGTAAAAGACTGGTAGAAGTGGGAGGCACAGTTACGGCTGCAGAGATGACCTGACAGAGATGGCTGCAGATTAAAAGACTCATAGAAATGGGAGGCACAGTTACGGCTGCAGAGATGACCTGACAGAGATGGCTGCAGATTAAAAGACTGGTAGAAGTGGGAGGCACAGTTAAGGCTGCAGAGATGACCTGACAGAGATGGCTGTAGATTAAAAGACTGGCAGAAGTGGGAGGCACAGTTAAGGCTGCACAGATGACCTGACAGAGATGGCTGCAGATTAAAAGACTGGCAGAAGTGGGAGGTAGAGTTAAGGCTGCAGAGATGACCTGACAGAGATGGCTGCAGATTAAGAGACAGGTAGAAGTGGGAGGCACGGTTAAGGCTGCAGAGATGACCTGACAGAGATGGCTGCAGATTAAAAGACTGGTATAGGTGGGAGGCACAGTTACGGCTGCAGAGATGACCTGACAGAGATGGCTGCAGATTAAAAGACTGGTAGAAGTGGGAGGCACAGTTACGGCTGCAGAGATGACCTGACAGAGATGGCTGCAGATTAAAAGAATGGTAGAAGTCGGAGGCACAGTCAAGGCTGCAGAGATGACCTGACAGAGATGGCTGCAGATTAAAAGACTGGCAAAAGTGGGAGGCACAGTTAAGGCTGCTGAGATAACCTGACAGAGATGGCTGCAGGTTAAAAGACTGGTAGAAGTGGGAGGCAGAGTTAAGGCTGCAGAGATGACCTGACAGAGATGGCTGCAGATTAAAAGACTGGCAGAAGTGGGAGGCACAGTTAAGGCTGCAGAGATGACCTGACAGAGATGGCTGCAGATTAAAAGACTGGTAGAAGTGGGAGGCACAGTTAAGGCTGCAGAGATGACCTGACAGAGATGGCTGCAGATTAAAAGACTGGTAGAAGTGGGAGGCACAGTTAAGGCTGCAGAGATGACCTGACAGAGATGGCTGCAGATTAAAAGACTGGCAGAAGTGGGAGGCACAGTTAAGGCTGCAGAGATGACCTGACAGAGATGGCTGCAGATTAAAAGACTGGCAGAAGTGGGAGGCACAGTTAAGGCTGCAGAGATGACCTGACAGAGATGGCTGCAGATTAAAAGACTGGTAGAAGTGGGAGGCACAGTTAAGGCTGCAGAGATGACCTGACAGAGATGGCTGCAGATTAAAAGACTGGCAGAAGTGGGAGGCACAGTTAAGGCTGCAGAGATGACCTGACAGAGATGGCTGCAGATTAAAAGACTGGTAGAAGTGGGAGGCACAGTTAAGGCTGCAGAGATGACCTGACAGAGATGGCTGCAGATTAAAAGACTGGTAGAAGTGGGAGGCACAGTTAAGGCTGCAGAGATGACCTGACAGAGATGGCTGCAGATTAAAAGACTGGTAGAAGTGGGAGGCACAGTTAAGGCTGCAGAGATGACCTGACAGAGATGGCTGCAGATTAAAAGACTGGTAGAAGTGGGAGGCACAGTTAAGGCTGCAGAGATGACCTGACAGAGATGGCTGCAGATTAAAAGACTGGTAGAAGTGGGAGGCACAGTTAAGGCTGCAGAGATGACCTGACAGAGATGGCTGCAGATTAAAAGACTGGTAGAAGTGGGAGGCACAGTTAAGGCTGCAGAGATGACCTGACAGAGATGGCTGCAGATTAAAAGACTGGCAGAAGTGGGAGGCACAGTTAAGGCTGCAGAGATGACCTGACAGAGATGGCTGCAGATTAAAAGACTGGTAGAAGTGGGAGGCACAGTTAAGGCTGCAGAGATGACCTGACAGAGATGGCTGCAGATTAAAAGACTGGCAGAAGTGGGAGGCACAGTTAAGGCTGCAGAGATGACCTGACAGAGATGGCTGCAGATTAAAAGACTGGTAGAAGTGGGAGGCACAGTTAAGGCTGCAGAGATGACCTGACAGAGATGGCTGCAGATTAAAAGACTGGTAGAAGTGGGAGGCACAGTTAAGGCTGCAGAGATGACCTGACAGAGATGGCTGCAGATTAAAAGACTGGCAGAAGTGGGAGGCACAGTTAAGGCTGCAGAGATGACCTGACAGAGATGGCTGCAGATTAAAAGACTGGTAGAAGTGGGAGGCACAGTTAAGGCTGCAGAGATGACCTGACAGAGATGGCTGCAGATTAAAAGACTGGTAGAAGTGGGAGGCACAGTTAAGGCTGCAGAGATGACCTGACAGAGATGGCTGCAGATTAAAAGACTGGTAGAAGTGGGAGGCACAGTTAAGGCTGCAGAGATGACCTGACAGAGATGGCTGCAGATTAAAAGACTGGTAGAAGTGGGAGGCACAGTTAAGGCTGCAGAGATGACCTGACAGAGATGGCTGCAGATTAAAAGACTGGCAGAAGTGGGAGGCACAGTTAAGGCTGCAGAGATGACCTGACAGAGATGGCTGCAGATTAAAAGACTGGTAGAAGTGGGAGGCACAGTTAAGGCTGCAGAGATGACCTGACAGAGATGGCTGCAGATTAAAAGACTGGTAGAAGTGGGAGGCACAGTTAAGGCTGCAGAGATGACCTGACAGAGATGGCTGCAGATTAAAAGACTGGCAGAAGTGGGAGGCACAGTTAAGGCTGCAGAGATGACCTGACAGAGATGGCTGCAGATTAAAAGACTGGTAGAAGTGGGAGGCACAGTTAAGGCTGCAGAGATGACCTGACAGAGATGGCTGCAGATTAAAAGACTGGTAGAAGTGGGAGGCACAGTTAAGGCTGCAGAGATGACCTGACAGAGATGGCTGCAGATTAAAAGACTGGTAGAAGTGGGAGGCACAGTTAAGGCTGCAGAGATGACCTGACAGAGATGGCTGCAGATTAAAAGACTGGCAGAAGTGGGAGGCACAGTTAAGGCTGCAGAGATGACCTGACAGAGATGGCTGCAGATTAAAAGACTGGTAGAAGTGGGAGGCACAGTTAAGGCTGCAGAGATGACCTGACAGAGATGGCTGCAGATTAAAAGACTGGTAGAAGTGGGAGGCACAGTTAAGGCTGCAGAGATGACCTGACAGAGATGGCTGCAGATTAAAAGACTGGTAGAAGTGGGAGGCACAGTTAAGGCTGCAGAGATGACCTGACAGAGATGGCTGCAGATTAAAAGACTGGTAGAAGTGGGAGGCACAGTTAAGGCTGCAGAGATGACCTGACAGAGATGGCTGCAGATTAAAAGACTGGTAGAAGTGGGAGGCACAGTTAAGGCTGCAGAGATGACCTGACAGAGATGGCTGCAGATTAAAAGACTGGCAGAAGTGGGAGGCACAGTTAAGGCTGCAGAGATGACCTGACAGAGATGGCTGCAGATTAAAAGACTGGTAGAAGTGGGAGGCACAGTTAAGGCTGCAGAGATGACCTGACAGAGATGGCTGCAGATTAAAAGACTGGCAGAAGTGGGAGGCACAGTTAAGGCTGCAGAGATGACCTGACAGAGATGGCTGCAGATTAAAAGACTGGTAGAAGTGGGAGGCACAGTTAAGGCTGCAGAGATGACCTGACAGAGATGGCTGCAGATTAAAAGACTGGCAGAAGTGGGAGGCACAGTTAAGGCTGCAGAGATGACCTGACAGAGATGGCTGCAGATTAAAAGACTGGCAGAAGTGGGAGGCACAGTTAAGGCTGCAGAGATGACCTGACAGAGATGGCTGCAGATTAAAAGACTGGTAGAAGTGGGAGGCACAGTTAAGGCTGCAGAGATGACCTGACAGAGATGGCTGCAGATTAAAAGACTGGTAGAAGTGGGAGGCACAGTTAAGGCTGCAGAGATGACCTGACAGAGATGGCTGCAGATTAAAAGACTGGTAGAAGTGGGAGGCACAGTTAAGGCTGCAGAGATGACCTGACAGAGATGGCTGCAGATTAAAAGACTGGTAGAAGTGGGAGGCACAGTTAAGGCTGCAGAGATGACCTGACAGAGATGGCTGCAGATTAAAAGACTGGTAGAAGTGGGAGGCACAGTTAAGGCTGCAGAGATGACCTGACAGAGATGGCTGCAGATTAAAAGACTGGTAGAAGTGGGAGGCACAGTTAAGGCTGCAGAGATGACCTGACAGAGATGGCTGCAGATTAAAAGACTGGCAGAAGTGGGAGGCACAGTTAAGGCTGCAGAGATGACCTGACAGAGATGGCTGCAGATTAAAAGACTGGTAGAAGTGGGAGGCACAGTTAAGGCTGCAGAGATGACCTGACAGAGATGGCTGCAGATTAAAAGACTGGTAGAAGTGGGAGGCACAGTTAAGGCTGCAGAGATGACCTGACAGAGATGGCTGCAGATTAAAAGACTGGTAGAAGTGGGAGGCACAGTTAAGGCTGCAGAGATGACCTGACAGAGATGGCTGCAGATTAAAAGACTGGTAGAAGTGGGAGGCACAGTTAAGGCTGCAGAGATGACCTGACAGAGATGGCTGCAGATTAAAAGACTGGCAGAAGTGGGAGGCACAGTTAAGGCTGCAGAGATGACCTGACAGAGATGGCTGCAGATTAAAAGACTGGTAGAAGTGGGAGGCACAGTTAAGGCTGCAGAGATGACCTGACAGAGATGGCTGCAGATTAAAAGACTGGTAGAAGTGGGAGGCACAGTTAAGGCTGCAGAGATGACCTGACAGAGATGGCTGCAGATTAAAAGACTGGTAGAAGTGGGAGGCACAGTTAAGGCTGCAGAGATGACCTGACAGAGATGGCTGCAGATTAAAAGACTGGCAGAAGTGGGAGGCACAGTTAAGGCTGCAGAGATGACCTGACAGAGATGGCTGCAGATTAAAAGACTGGTAGAAGTGGGAGGCACAGTTAAGGCTGCAGAGATGACCTGACAGAGATGGCTGCAGATTAAAAGACTGGTAGAAGTGGGAGGCACAGTTAAGGCTGCAGAGATGACCTGACAGAGATGGCTGCAGATTAAAAGACTGGTAGAAGTGGGAGGCACAGTTAAGGCTGCAGAGATGACCTGACAGAGATGGCTGCAGATTAAAAGACTGGCAGAAGTGGGAGGCACAGTTAAGGCTGCAGAGATGACCTGACAGAGATGGCTGCAGATTAAAAGACTGGTAGAAGTGGGAGGCACAGTTAAGGCTGCAGAGATGACCTGACAGAGATGGCTGCAGATTAAAAGACTGGCAGAAGTGGGAGGCACAGTTAAGGCTGCAGAGATGACCTGACAGAGATGGCTGCAGATTAAAAGACTGGTAGAAGTGGGAGGCACAGTTAAGGCTGCAGAGATGACCTGACAGAGATGGCTGCAGATTAAAAGACTGGCAGAAGTGGGAGGCACAGTTAAGGCTGCAGAGATGACCTGACAGAGATGGCTGCAGATTAAAAGACTGGCAGAAGTGGGAGGCACAGTTAAGGCTGCAGAGATGACCTGACAGAGATGGCTGCAGATTAAAAGACTGGTAGAAGTGGGAGGCACAGTTAAGGCTGCAGAGATGACCTGACAGAGATGGCTGCAGATTAAAAGACTGGTAGAAGTGGGAGGCACAGTTAAGGCTGCAGAGATGACCTGACAGAGATGGCTGCAGATTAAAAGACTGGTAGAAGTGGGAGGCACAGTTAAGGCTGCAGAGATGACCTGACAGAGATGGCTGCAGATTAAAAGACTGGTAGAAGTGGGAGGCACAGTTAAGGCTGCAGAGATGACCTGACAGAGATGGCTGCAGATTAAAAGACTGGCAGAAGTGGGAGGCACAGTTAAGGCTGCAGAGATGACCTGACAGAGATGGCTGCAGATTAAAAGACTGGCAGAAGTGGGAGGCACAGTTAAGGCTGCAGAGATGACCTGACAGAGATGGCTGCAGATTAAAAGACTGGTAGAAGTGGGAGGCACAGTTAAGGCTGCAGAGATGACCTGACAGAGATGGCTGCAGATTAAAAGACTGGTAGAAGTGGGAGGCACAGTTAAGGCTGCAGAGATGACCTGACAGAGATGGCTGCAGATTAAAAGACTGGTAGAAGTGGGAGGCACAGTTAAGGCTGCAGAGATGACCTGACAGAGATGGCTGCAGATTAAAAGACTGGTAGAAGTGGGAGGCACAGTTAAGGCTGCAGAGATGACATGACAGAGATGGCTGAAGATTAAAAGACTGGCAGAAGTGGGAGGCACAGTTAGGGCTGCTGAGATGACCTGACAGAGATGGCTGCAGATTAAAAGCCTGGCAGAAGTGGGAGGCACAGTTAAGGCTGCAGAGTTGACCTGACAGAGATGGCTGTAGATTAAAAGACTGGCAGAAGTGGGAGGCACAGTTAAGGCTACAGAGATGACCTGACAGAGATGGCTGCAGATTAAAAGACTGGCAGAAGTGGGAGGCACAGTTAAGGCTGCAGAGATGACCTGACAGAGATGGCTGCAGATTAAAAGACTGGCAGAAGTGGGAGGCACAGTTACAGCTGCAGAGATGACCTGACAGAGATGGCTGCAGATTAAAAGACTGTTTGAAGTGGGAGGTACAATTAAGGCTGCAGAGATGACCTGACAGAGATGGCTGCAGATTAAAAGACTGGAAGAAGTGGGAGGTACAGTTACGGCTGCAGAGGCGACCTGATAGAGATGGCTGCAGATTAAAAGACTAGCAGAAGTGGGAGGCACAGTTATGGCTGCAGAGATGACCTGACAGAGATGGCTGCAAATTAAAAGACTGGCAGAAGTGGGAGGCACAGTTATGGCTGCAGAGATGACCTGAGAGAGATGGCTGCAGGTTAAAAGACTGGAAGAAGTGAGAGGCACAGTTAAGGCTGCAGAGATGACTTGACAGAGATGGTTGCAGATTAAAAGACTGGTAGAAGTGGGAGGCACAGTTACGGCTGCAGAGATGACCTGACAGAGATGGCTGCAGATTAAAAGACTTGCAAAAGTGGGAGGCACAGTTAAGGCTGCAGAGGTGACCTGACAGAGATGGCTGCAGATTAAAAGACTGGCAGAAGTGGGAGGCACAGTTATGGCTGCAGAGATGACCTGATAGCGATGGCTGCAGATTAAAAGACTGGTAGAAGTGGGAGGCACAGTTATGGCTGCAGAGATGACCTGACAGAGATGGCTGCAGATTAAAAGACTGGTAGAACTGAGAGGCACAGTTAAGGCTGCAGAGATGACCTGACAGAGATGGCTGCAGATTAAATGACTGGTGGAAGTGGGAGGTACAGTTAAGGCTGCAGAGATGACCTGACAGAGATGGCTGCAGATTAAAAGACTGGCAGAAGTGGGAGGCACAGTTAAGGCTGCAGAGATGACCTGACAGAGATGGCTGCAGATTAAAAGACTTGTAGAAGTGGGAGTCACAGTTAAGGCTGCAGAGATGACCTGACAGAGATGGCTGCAGATTAAAAGACTGGCAGAAGTGGGAGGCACAGTTACGGCTGCAGAGATGACCTGACGGAGATGGCTGCAGATTAAAAGACTGCTAGATGTGGGAGGCACAGTCAAGGCTGCAGAGATGACCTGACAGAGATGGCTGTAGATTAAAAGACTGGTAGAAGTGGGAGGCACAGTTAAGGCTGTAGAGATGACCTGACAGAGATGGCTGCAGGTTACAAGACTGGTAGAAGAGGGAGGCACAGTTCAGGCTGCAGAGATGACCTGACAGCGATGGCTGCAGATTAAAAGACTGGCAGAATTGTGAGGTACAGTTAAGGCTGCAGAGATAACCTGACAGAGATGGCTGCAGATTAAAAGACTGGTAGAACTGAGAGGCACAGTTAAGGCTGCAGAGATGACCTGACAGAGATGGCTGCAGATTAAATGACTGGTGGAAGTGGGAAGTACAGTTAAGGCTGCAGAGATGACCTGACAGAGATGGCTGCTGATTAAAAGACTGGCAGAAGTGGGAGGCACAGTTAAGGCTGCAGAGATGACCTGACAGAGATGGCTGCAGTTTAAAAGACTTGTAGAAGTGGGAGTCACAGTTAAGGCTGCAGAGATGACCTGACAGAGATGGCTGCAGATTAAAAGACTGCTAGATGTGGGAGGCACAGTCAAGGCTGCAGAGATGACCTGACAGAGACGGCTGTAGATTAAAAGACTGGTAGAAGTGGGAGGCACAGTTAAGGCTGTAGAGATGACCTGACAGAGATGGCTGCAGATTAAAAGACTGGTAGAAGTGGGAGGCACAGTTCAGGCTGCAGAGATGACCTGACAGCGATGGCTGCAGATTAAAAGACTGGCAGAATTGTGAGGTACAGTTAAGGCTGCAGAGATGACCTGACAGAGATGGCTGCAGATTAAAAGACTGGTAGAACTGAGAAGCACAGTTAAGGCTGCAGAGATGACCTGACAGAGATGGCTGCAGTTTAAAAGACTTGTAGAAGTGGGAGTCACAGTTAAGGCTGCAGAGATGACCTGACAGAGATGGCTGCAGATTAAAAGACTGGCAGAAGTGGGAGGCACAGTTACGGCTGCAGAGATGACCTGACAGAGATGGCTGCAGATTAAAAGACTGGTAGATGTGGGAGGCACAGTCAAGGCTGCAGAGATGACCTGACAGAGATGGCTGCAGATCAAACGACTGGCAGAAGTGGGAGGCAAAGTTAAGGCTGCTGAGATGACCTGACAGAGATGGCTGCAGGTTACAAGACTGGTAGAAGTGGGAGTCACAGTTAAGGCTGCAGAGATGACCTGACAGAGATGGCTGTAGATTAAAAGACTGGTAGAAGTGGGAGGCACAGTTAAGGCTGTAGAGATGACCTGACAGAGATGGCTGCAGATTAAAAGACTGGTAGAAGTGGGAGGCACAGTTCAGGCTGCAGAGATGACCTGACAGCGATGGCTGCAGATTAAAAGACTGGCAGAATTGTGAGGTACAGTTAAGGCTGCAGAGATGACCTGACAGAGATGGCTGCAGATTAAAAGACTGACAGAAGTGGGAGGCATAGTTACAGCTGCAGAGATGACCTGACAGAGATGGCTGCAGATTAAAAGACTGGTAGAAGTGGGAGGCACAGTTACGGCTGCAGAGACGACCTGATAGAGATGGCTGCCGATTAAAAGACTGGCAGAAGTGGGAGGCACAGTTAAGGCTGCAGAGATGACCTGACAGAGATGGCTGCAGATTAGAAGACTGGCAGAAGTGGGAGGCACAGTTACGGCTGCAGAGATGACCTGACAGAGATGGCTGCAGATTAAAAGACTGGCAGAAGTGGCAGGCACTGTTATGGCTGCAGAGATGACCTGACAGAGATGGTTGCAGGTTAAAAGACTAGTACAAGTGGGAGGCACAGTTAAGGCTGCAGATATGACCTGACAGAGATGGCTGCAGATTAAAAGACTGGGATAAGTGGGAGGCACAGTTAAGGCTGCAGAGATGACCTGACAGAGATGGCTGCAGATTAAAAGACTGGTGCAAGTGGGAGGCACAGTTAAGGCTGCAGAGATGATCCGACAGAGATGGCTGCAGATTAAAAGCCTGGTTGAAGTGGGAGGCACAGTTAAGGCTGCAGAGATGACCTGACAGAGATGCCTGCAGATTAAAAGACTGGTAGAAGTGGGAGGCACAGTTACGGCTGCAGAGATGACCTGTCAGAGATGGCTGCAGATTAATAGACTGGTAGAAGTGGGAGGCACAGTTAAGGCAGCAGAGATGACCTGACAGAGATGGCTGCAGATTAAAAGACTGGTAGAAGTGGGAGCACAGTTAAGGCTGCAGAGATGACCTGACAGAGATGGCTGCAGATTAAAAGACTGGTAGAAGTGGGAGGCACAGTTAAGGCTGCAGAGATGACATGACAGAGATGGCTGAAGATTAAAAGACTGGCAGAAGTGGGAGGCACAGTTAGGGCTGCTGAGATGACCTGACAGAGATGGCTGCAGATTAAAAGCCTGGCAGAAGTGGGAGGCACAGTTAAGGCTGCAGAGATGACCTGACAGAGATGGCTGTAGATTAAAAGACTGGCAGAAGTGGGAGGCACAGTTAAGGCTACAGAGATGACCTGACAGAGATGGCTGCAGATTAAAAGACTGGCAGAAGTGGGAGGCACAGTTAAGGCTGCAGAGATGACCTGACAGAGATGGCTGCAGATTAAAAGACTGGCAGAAGTGGGAGGCACAGTTACAGCTGCAGAGATGACCTGACAGAGATGGCTGCAGATTAAAAGACTGTTTGAAGTGGGAGGTACAATTAAGGCTGCAGAGATGACCTGACAGAGATGGCTGCAGATTAAAAGACTGGTAGAAGTGGGAGGTACAGTTACAGCTGCAGAGGCGACCTGATAGAGATGGCTGCAGATTAAAAGACTGGCAGAAGTGGGAGTCACAGTTATGGCTGCAGAGATGACCTGACAGAGATGGCTGCAAATTAAAAGACTAGCAGAAGTGGGAGGCACAGTTATGGCTGCAGAGATGACCTGAGAGAGATGGCTGCAGATTAAAAGACTGGAAGAAGTGAGAGGCACAGTTAAGGCTGCAGAGATGACCTGACAGAGATGGTTGCAGATTAAAAGACTGGTACAAGTGGGAGGCACAGTTACGGCTGCAGAGATGACCTGACAGAGATGGCTGCAGATTAAAAGACTTGCAACAGTGGGAGGCACAGTTAAGGCTGCAGAGATGACCTGACAGAGATGGCTGCAGATTAAAAGACTGGCAGAACTGGGAGGCACAGTTATGGCTGCAGAGATGACCTGATAGAGATGGCTGTAGATTAAAAGACTGGCAGAAGTGCGAGGCACAGTTAAGGCTACAGAGATGACCTGACAGAGATGGCTGCAGATTAAAAGACTGGCAGAAGTGGGAGGCACAGTTAAGGCTGCAGAGATGACCTGACGGAGATGGCTGCAGATTAAAAGACTGCTAGATGTGGGAGGCACAGTCAAGTTTGCAGAGATGACCTGACAGAGATGGCTGCAGATCAAAAGACTGGCAGAAGTGGGAGGCAAAGTTAAGGCTGCTGAGATGACCTGATAGAGATGGCTGCAGGTTACAAGACTGGTAGAAGTGGGAGTCACAGTTAAGGCTGCAGAGATGACCCGACAGAGATGGCTGTAGATTAAAAGACTGGTAGAAGTGGGAGGCACAGTTAAGGCTGTAGAGATGACCTGGCAGAGATGGCTGCAGATTAAAAGACTGGTAGAAGTGGGAGGCACAGTTCAGGCTGCAGAGATGACCTGACAGCGATGGCTGCAGATTAAAAGACTGGTAGAACTGAGAGGCACAGTTAAGGCTGCAGAGATGACCTGACAGAGATGACTGCAGATTAAATGACTGGTGGAAGTGGGAGGTACAGTTAAGGCTGCAGAGATGACCTGACAGCGATGGCTGCAGATTAAAAGACTGGCAGAAGTGGGAGGCACAGTTAAGGCTGCAGAGATGACCTGACAGAGATGGCTGCAGATTAAAAGACTTGTAGAAGTGGGAGTCACAGTTAAGGCTGCAGAGATGACCTGACAGAGATGGCTGCAGATTAAAAGACTGGCAGAAGTGGGAGGCACAGTTACGGCTGCAGAGATGACCTGACGGAGATGGCTGCAGATTAAAAGACTGGTAGATGTGGGAGGCACAGTCAAGGCTGCAGAGATGACCTGACAGAGATGGCTGCAGATCAAAACACTGGCAGAAGTGGGAGGCAAAGTTAAGGCTGCTGAGATGACCTGACAGAGATGGCTGCAGGTTTCAAGACTGGTAGAAGTGGGAGTCACAGTTAAGGCTGCAGAGATGACCTGACAGAGATGGCTGTAGATTAAAAGACTGGTAGAAGTGGGAGGCACAGTTAAGGCTGTAGAGATGACCTGACAGAGATGGCTGCAGATTAAAAGACTGGTAGAAGTGGGAGGCACAGTTCAGGCTGCAGAGATGACCTGACAGCGATGGCTGCAGATTAAAAGACTGGCAGAATTGTGAGGTACAGTTAAGGCTGCAGAGATGACCTGACAGAGATGGCTGCAGATTAAAAGACTGGCAGAAGTGGGAGGCACAGTTACAGCTGCAGAGATGACCTGACAGAGATGGCTGCAGATTAAAAGACTGGTAGAAGTGGGAGGCACAGTTACAGCTGCAGAGACGACCTGATAGAGATGGCTGCCGATTAAAAGACTGGCAGAAGTGGGAGGCACAGTTAAGGCTGCAGAGATGACCTGACAGAGATGGCTGCAGATTAGAAGACTGGCAGAAGTGGGAGGCACAGTTACGGCTGCAGAGATGACCTGACAGAGATGGCTGCAGATTAAAAGACTGGCAGAAGTGGCAGGCCAGTTAAGGCTGCAGAGATGACCTGACAGAGATGGTTGCAGATTAAAAGACTAGTACAAGTGGGAGGCACAGTTAAGGCTGCAGATATGACCTGACAGAGATGGCTGCAGATTAAAAGACTGGTAGAAGTGGGAGGCACGGTTAAGGCTGCCGAGATGACCTGACAGAGATGGCTGCAGATTAAAAGACTGGTAGAAGTGGGAGGCACAATTAAGGCTGCAGAGATGATCCGACAGAGATGGCTGCAGATTAAAAGCCTGGTAGAAGTGGGAGGCACAGTTAAGGCTGCAGAGATGACCTGACAGAGATGCCTGCAGATTAAAAGACTGGTAGAAGTGGGAGGCACAGTTATGGCTGCAGAGATGACCTGTCAGAGATGGCTGCAGATTAATAGACTGGTAGAAGTGGGAGGCACAGTTAAGGCAGCAGAGATGACCTGACAGAGATGGCTGCAGATTAAAAGACTGGTAGAAGTGGGAGCACAGTTAAGGCTGCAGAGATGACCTGACAGAGATGGCTGCAGATTAAAAGACTGGTAGAAGTGGGAGGCACAGTTAAGGCTGCAGAGATCACATGACAGAGATGGCTGAAGGTTAAAAGACTGGCAGAAGTGGGAGGCACAGTTAGGGCTGCTGAGATGATAATCCTCCTCACGCACAAAACTAGTAACAAGTAAACCAACGAACCTTGGATCCTGGTAAAGAACAATCCTTTATTAAAAAGCACCAACAATTCCACACACAGTAGTTGAAACAAACAGCAAGGACTAAGCGCTTTCACCTTGAAAAACAGGGCATCTTCAGAGTACTAAATATGCACTACTTACTTCATTATATAGTAAAATAGGAGCCTAAATTGCACCTCATTAACAATAATTGTTATTGAAAAATACTTCATTGGTTAATTGACAGACAACCAGAATTAAAGTGAAAGAAACGTAAAATCAAAAAAGCAGTCAGATTACCATTAACACTGACTTTGAATATATAGATGTAAAACCAAATGTATCTGCTCAATACAACTGTTTATATTTATATATAAATAAAAAAATATAAATATGAAAAAGTATATGAATGTTTATATATAAGTCAGTTAAAAATTGTATATAAAAAAATTTTTTTAAAAAAACTGATTCATTATATGTAAAACATGTAATAATAATAATAATAATAAATTTAATAAATAATAAACATTAAAAAATTTTTACATATATATATATATGTATATATTAATGTAGCAGCATAGTGTATCTTAAAAGTCAAGAATTATAAATTGTAATCATGTTGCAAGGAAAATATAAATAGTAAACTCATTTAACTGTGACATATATACGAGGTAGAAAAATTGTATATATATATATTGTGCGTATAATAAAGTATAATGAAATAGATATTCTTAAACAATAATCTTGTTGAAATGTTAATATACTTTCACAATATCAAAAATTGTCAAAATTATTCTAAAAAATAATTTTTAAAAAAACATATATATACATATTTATTTGGTATAATTTAATATAATAATAATTTATACATAAAACAATTTTTATATGATTTGAGATCTAAGCTTTAATATACTAGATATCGAGATTTGTTCATTAATTCCAGGCAATGCTGTGGCATTTAATCTTAGTTGCCACAAGCATTCCTTTGCTTCTAAGATCATCTTTTCATCACCACCACTACTTTCTTGATAAAAAATTCTATCAATAATAAAAAATATGAATTTTTTGAAATTGGAACAATTAGTACTATGGTTGTACAAAGCACTAGTTATTTTATGCTTTTTTATATCTCGTAAATGTTCACTAATTCTTTGCTTGAGTTTTCTAATAGTTTTACCTACATAGAATGCATGACAGGCTGTGCAAGATGCAACATAAACCACCATTTTTGTGTTGCAATTGCACAGCCCTGGACATGTAATTGTCTTTACATAATTATGAATATACAAATAAGGGCCATCATTGATGAATCTACAAACGTGGCATGTTCCACATTTGTTCATTTTAGAATTTTTAAACATTTCATAATTCTTGTGCTGTTCAAATAGATTCTTTAAATTTTTACCTCTACTAAAAGTTATTTTAACTGAGTTACCTATTATATCTCTTAAGTCTTGACTTAAATCTAAAATACTAGTCCAGGTTTCTTGCATAGCAGTAACTATTTGTTGAGAACAATCGTTAAAAGGTAAAATGAAAGTGTCATGTCTTGAGGTAGATTGGTTCTTATTTATAGTAATGTTAGTAGCCAGGGAAATGATGGGTTTGTATAATGTGTTCCTTTTAATTATAATTTCCCTACCCATCTCTTGAACAAAATTCTTCGGGTATCCTCTAGCCAAAAACATATTTGTAAGTGTCTCCAATTCATTTTCAAATTTTAGTTCGTCACTCACTATTCTAGACAAACGCACCATTTGTCCTTTAACTAAATTCTTTTTTGATGCATAGGATGGCAACTCTCAAAATGTAAGAAAGAATTCGAGTAGGTTTTCTTTCTATAAATCCCTGACTGAAACTTGTTATCATCCAAACATAGCGTAATGTCTAAGAAGTTCACATTGTTAACAAAGACATGACTAGTAAATCTTAAAAAATCAGTTGTTTTACCCAAAAAAATAATAAATGCATTGAATTCATCTTCAGTTCCTTTCCAAAAAATTAAGATATCATCTAGAAAGCGTAAATATAACAGAACTTTTTTCCAATTAATGCTTGTAAATACATGTTCTGACTCCCAATGAGCAAGGACCAAGTTAGCATAAATGGGGGCACATCTAGCCCCCATGGCAACCCCCTTGATTTGTCTAAAAAGTTCTTTATTAAAAGAGAGAAAATTGTTTTCTAGTACTAATTCTAACATTTCAGTAAGTATCCTGTTTCCAGAAATATTGTCTTGATTGTATTTATTTAAACATGCTTCAAACATCTCCAATCCTTGCTCATGAGGAATTACCGTGAATAAATTAACAATATCTACAGTCGCCATTAGAAATTCTGTTTTAAAATCAAAGGTGGTCATGAATTGTCTGATGATGTCAAGACAATGCCAAGAATCTTTTAAGATATATGGAATAGAATTCATAATAGGCTTACACTTGAAATCAATATAGGCAGCTAATGGTTCTGTCTTCGATCCCTTGGCTGACACTATCGGTCTAAAAGGGGGGTGGTTCGTGTTTTTATGAATCTTAGGAATTCCAAATATGGATGGGGTAATTGGAAATTCAACTGAGATGAAATTATAAGTTTGTTGATCTATTCTCCCATCCATTAAAAATTCATAAAACAACCAATCGATCCTAGTGTAAGCTTGATTAATCTCATTTCTACTAACTTTTTGGTATGTATCGTTGTCTTCCAACATATTAGACATTCTATTGTTATAATCAGCATTGTGCATAATGACCACACCCCCACCCTTGTCTGGTTTCATGATTCGATATTTGTTAGTGTCTGTAAGTTCTTTGAGACAAAATTTCTCTGAAGGTGTCATATTACTTATACCAGCATTATTATATTGTATGATTCTTCTAATGTGTGATTCACATAACTTTTCAAAAATCTGAATTAAACAATTTTGTGGGGGAATAAAAGTACTATGACGTTTCAAAGTCAAAAATCTATTACTTTGAAATGGATCTCCTGTGTTGTGAAAAAATATTTTCAAATTTAAAAGTCTTGTGTACAATTTAAGATTTGTTAAAACCTTACCTACATCTAACCTAAATGTAGGTACAAAGGTAAAGCCTTTACTTAGGAATTGTAAATATTTGTCATCAAATTTTTGACCTGTAAAATTGTACAAGTTAAAACCCGAAAAGGAAGAGACAGAGCAATCTTGCATATCAGTGTTTAGTAAAACTTCAATGTCTTTATCTGTTACGCTCTTCTCTAACACAGAATTACCTCTAATTATTTGTGTATCTAAAATGGGGTAGAGTGATTCAATTTTATTTGAATCCTCAGTTTTTTCAGAAACTACTTCTGTATGGTTATAATTAATAATGGCTATCTCTGCCATGAATGAGTTCTGTGTGGTTGATTGTTGTAATGTCTGTGTAAAACTTGGTTCTGGTTGCTCTGTTGCTCTCTTATTCGTTCCGATCTCCTCAAAGATGGGGGTTCTAAAAAAACAGGTTGGGCTTCGTCATTGTAATTGAAATTAAAGTTGACTTGATTGGTCCTGACATTATCCATGTTGGGACTTGGTTCTTGTCTATTAGTCATAACATGTTGTCGATTGTAAGCTTGCATATTTTTGTATTCCCTAAAATGGGTATATGCTTTGTTGTTGCTGTAATCCCTAGTATATCTTTCAATTTTTTTGTTTTTAATATCCAAGCCCTTATTAATATACCTGTCAATGTCCTTAAAAATATTTTCTAACCTAAATTTATTGTACTCATATAACAAATCAGTTTTAATATTACTGTCTAAAATTTTTAGTTTTTCTTTTAAAACATTCAGTCTGTCGTTGTTGTTACGTATAATCAGTCTTAGCAATTCAAGGCCAGTTCTATCAAAAAGATGTAATAATTCTGTAAATGTATCCGTGTCTTCTTGAAACCCATGCGGTAATTTAAACAAGCGTGGTAGAAGTGGGAGGCACAGTTAAGGCTGCAGAGATGACATGACAGAGATGGATGAAGATTAAAAGACTGGCAGAAGTGGGAGGCACAGTTAGGGCTGCTGAGATGACCTGACAGAGATGGCTGCAGATTAAAAGCCTGGCAGAAGTGGGAGGCACAGTTAAGGCTGCAGAGATGACCTGACAGAGATGGCTGTACATTAAAAGACTGGCAGAAGTGGGAGGCACAGTTAAGGCTACAGAGATGACCTGACAGAGATGGCTGCAGATTAAAAGACTGGCAGAAGTGGGAGGCACAGTTAAGGCTGCAGAGATGACCTGACAGAGATGGCTGCAGATTAAAAGACTGGCAGAAGTGGGAGGCACAGTTACAGCTGCAGAGATGACCTGACAGAGATGGCTGCAGATGAAAAGACTGTTTGAAGTGGGAGGTACAATTAAGGCTGCAGAGATGACCTGACAGAGATGGCTGCAGATTAAAAGACTGGTAGAAGTGGGAGGTACAGTTACGGCTGCAGAGGCGACCTGATAGAGATGGCTGCAGATTAAAAGACTGGCAGAAGTGGGAGGCACAGTTATGGCTGCAGAGATGACCTGACAGAGATGGCTGCAAATTAAAAGACTGGCAGAAGTGGGAGGCACAGTTATGGCTGCAGAGATGAACTGAGAGAGATGGCTGCAGATTAAAAGACTGGAAGAAGTGAGAGGCACAGTTAAGGCTGCAGAGATGACCTGACAGAGATGGTTGCAGATTAAAAGACTGGTACAAGTGGGAGGCACAGTTACGGCTGCAGAGATGACCTGACAGAGATGGCTGCAGATTAAAAGACTTGCAAAAGTGGGAGGCACAGTTAAGGCTGCAGAGATGACCTGACAGAGATGGCTGCAGATTAAAAGACTGGCAGAAGTGGGAGGCACAGTTATGGCTGCAGAGATGACCTGATAGAGATGGCTGCAGATTAAAAGACTGGTAGAAGTGGGAGGCACAGTTATGGCTGCAGAGATGACCTGACAGAGATGGCTGCAGATTAAAAGACTGGTAGAACTGAGAGGCACAGTTAAGGCTGCAGAGATGACCTGACAGAGATGGCTGCAGATTAAATGACTGGTGGAAGTGGGAGGTACAGTTAAGGCTGCAGAGATGACCTGACAGAGATGGCTGCAGATTAAAAGACTGGCAGAAGTGGGATGCACAGTTAAGGCTGCAGAGATGACCTGACAGAGATGGCTGCAGATTAAAAGACTTGTAGAAGTGGGAGTCACAGTTAAGGCTGCAGAGATGACCTGACAGAGATGGCTGAAGATTAAAAGACTGGCAGAAGTGGGAGGCACAGTTACGGCTGCAGAGATGACCTGACGGAGATGGCTGCAGATTAAAAGACTGCTAGATGTGGGAGGCACAGTCAAGGCTGCAGAGATGACCTGACAGAGATGGCTGCAGATCAAAAGACTGGCAGAAGTGGGAGGCAAAGTTAAGGCTGCTGAGATGACCTGACAGAGATGGCTGCAGGTTACAAGACTGGTAGAAGTGGGAGTCACAGTTCAGGCTGCAGAGATGACCTGACAGAGATGGCTGCAGATTAAAAGACTGGCAGAATTGTGAGGTACAGTTAAGGCTGCAGAGATGACCTAACAGAGATGGCTGCAGATTAAAAGACTGGTAGAAGTGGGAGGCACAGTTAAGGCTGCAGAGATGATCCGACAGAGATGGCTGCAGATTAAAAGCCTGGTAGAAGTGGGAGGCACAGTTACGGCTGCAGAGATGACCTGTCAGAGATGGCTGCAGATTAATAGACTGGTAGAAGTGGGAGGCACAGTTAAGGCAGCAGAGATGACCTGACAGAGATGGCTGCAGATTAAAAGACTGGTAGAAGTGGGAGCACAGTTAAGGCTGCAGAGATGACATGACAGAGATGGCTGAAGATTAAAAGACTGGCAGAAGTGGGAGGCACAGTTAGGGCTGCTGAGATGACCTGACAGAGATGGCTGCAGGTTACAAGACTGGTAGAAGTGGGAGTCACAGTTCAGGCTGCAGAGATGACCTGATAGAGATGACTGCAGATTAAAAGACTGGCAGAATTGTGAGGTACAGTTAAAGCTGCAGAGATGACCTGACAGAGATGGCTGCAGATTAAAAGACTGGTAGAAGTGGGAGGCACAGTTAAGGCTGCAGAGATGATCCGACAGAGATGGCTGCAGATTAAAAGCCTGGTAGAAGTGGGAGGCACAGTTAAGGCAGCAGAGATGACCTGACAGAGATGGCTGCAGATTAAAAGACTGGTAGAAGTGGGAGCACAGTTAAGGCTGCAGAGATGACCTGACAGAGATGGCTGCAGATTAAAAGACTGGCAGAAGTGGGAGGCACAGTTAGGGCTGCTGAGATGACCTGACAGAGATGGCTGCAGATTAAAAGCCTGGCAGAAATGGGAGGCACAGTTAAGGCTGCAGAGATGACCTGACAGAGATGGCTGTAGATTAAAAGACTGGCAGAAGTGGGAGGCACAGTTAAGGCTACAGAGATGACCTGACAGAGATGGCTGCAGATTAAAAGACTGGCAGAAGTGGGAGGCACAGTTAAGGCTGCAGAGATGACCTGACAGAGATGGCTGCAGATTAAAAGACTGGCAGAAGTGGGAGGCACAGTTATAGCTGCAGAGATGACCTGGCAGAGATGGCTGCAGATTAAAAGACTGTTTGAAGTGGGAGGCACAGTTAAGGCTGCAGAGATGACCTGACAGAGATGGCTGCAGATTAAAAGACTGATAGAAGTGGGAGGTACAGTTACGGCTGCAGAGGCGACCTGATAGAGATGTCTGCAGATTAAAAGAGTGGCAGAAGTGGGAGGCACAGTTATGGCTGCAGAGATGACCTGACAGAGATGACTGCAAATTAAAAGACTGGCAGAAGTGGGAGGCACAGTTATGGCTGCAGAGATGACCTGAGAGAGATGGCTGCAGATTAAGACTGGAAGAAGTGAGAGGCACAGTTAAGGCTGCAGAGATGACCTGACAGAGATGGTTGCAGATTAAAAGACTGGTACAAGTGGGAGGCACAGTTACGGCTGCAGAGATGACCTGACAGAGATGGCTGCAGATTAAAAGACTTGCAAAAGTGGGAGGTGCAGTTAAGGCTGCAGAGATGACCTGACAGAGATGGCTGCAGATTAAAAGACTGGCAGAAGTGGGATGCACAGTTAAGGCTGCAGAGATGACCCGACAGAGATGGCTGCAGATTAAAAGACTGGCAGAAGTTGGAGGCACAGTTAAGGCTGCAGAGATGACCTGACATAGATGGCTGCAGATTAAAAGACTGGTAAAAGTGGGAGGCACAGTTAAGGCTGCAGAGATGACCTGACAGAGATGGCTGCAGATTAAAAGACTGGTAGAAGTGGGAGGCACAGTTACGGCTGCAGAAATGACCTGACAGAGATGGCTGCAGATTAATATACTAGCAGAAGTGGGAGGCACAGTTAAGGCTGCAGAGATGACCTGACAGAGATGGCTGCAGATTAAAAGACTGGCAGAAGTGGGAGGCACAGTTAAGGCTGCAGAGATAGAGGGACAGACATGGGCACTTGGGATGAAGAGAAGAGGTACAGTATAAAAGGGTTCTCACAAACACAGCTAAGCTAGAAGAGTCCCACCATGCATGTTAGCATTCCCAGTATTACAGAGTGGGTCTCTGCTACAAAATATCCCATGGCAATTTAAGATGTCAATCTAATATGTAAAAAATCTTACATGTGAAAATCAGCCATGTATGAAGCCAAAAAAACACCTAAACCTACCCTCATAAAAAAGGGGGAGACACACTGCTATGGACACTGTAAAAGAATACAGGAAACACAGGGCAATCCTTTCCATTCAATAGCGTGATTGCTCTGATAGGTCATTGTTTCCAAGAAGATTTTGTTTTTAAGCTTTTCACTCTCTCTAGTGGAAAAGTTAATCTTGAGGAGTGGGGATGCAATATCTCAGTTATGCAAGTAGAAGATAGACATGGTATAGGATAAGGAGGTAAACTTGCAAAAACATATAATTATTTGTCTTTCCTTTCATATCTAATTTTATAATGGATCCATATGTGAAATGGAAAGATAAATGAATAATTGAATACTCACTTCTGCCCATATTAAATTAAAAGGTGACTCCAAGAAGATGTGTGAAGAGCATTGTGAAGATTTTATTCCACCTAAGATTGTCTTACTGCATATAACTTTACTTAATAGCAAAATAAAAATAATTCAAATTAAAAAGTGACACATCAGATTCTCTTTCTGCATAGCCATAGACTCCTAGTTAACTCTATGCTAATTGCCTGTTTGCTTCATTTAACTATAGGCTGGTAGAAGATGTTTTGCCAATTGTAGTAATAAATGCAAGCATGCAACAGTTTTCGTTACTTCAGCAGAGATTAAATGCAAACTATTTGCTGTAAATTAATTGCCCACTTGTTTTGCAAAGGGCACTATGATGTCCATAAAATACTGTTTTTAAATAACAGGTCGGCAAGGAAAGGACTTAAACAAGAGAGCATAAGCTTAATGACAAATCAAAGAAGCAGTTCGCTATGAAAGATAATTTAGTGGGCGTATGAAACAGCTTTTGTGAAGAAGCACTGGGTTCAAAACCACAGCAGAATACATTTTCACATAGAACAGACTTAATATATGCTATAGGTCCCCGACCATGTGCCAAGACTCACACTCCACACTCCTAAGCAACCTGGAGAATATTAGGGTCCAACCTAACAGTCTCATACTGGGCGGCTTCAACTACTCCTCCATTAACTGGGAAAACTACTCATGCACCAATATACTTGCCCAACATTTCCTAGAATTAATTAATTCCAATGCCCTGGACCAGCTCGTTTTTGCCCCCACTAGAGGTAGCAACATCCTTGACCTGGTCATTGCTAACACGGGTGACCGTCGTCTACACCAGTAATCAACTCCTCCCTCGTTAGATCCGACCACAAACTAATTACATTGGAAATCCACATACCCCCCACAAAGGTAACCACCATGAAAAACTTCTCCAAAGCTAACTTTGGGCTCCTAAAAAGCTAACTTCACAGCACCTATGCAAATGGAGAATAGCTGCATGACCGCCGAATCATACACCAATGCACTGTATGAACACGTACACAAATGCATGGATCTTGCCATACCCAATAGAACCAAAACACTCTCCTCAAAAAAAAAAGGAAGCCAATCTGGTGGTCCCCTGCCATAAAAACACTTTACAACAGCAGGAGGAAAGTGCTGCGGAGTAAGATGAAGTCCCAAGACTGGAAAAACTCCCTTATCAGCCTCAACAAAACGTTGAGATCCCTCATCAAATCCTCTAAAGCTAGCTATGAAAATAGTAAAGACAACCACAAGGCCTTCTATAGTTATATAAAGAATCTCCACGGCAATACCCAGATTTGCTCTGAGCTACTGAAAATTGGTACCTCCTATACCGAGCCAACAAGCAGATAGTAAAGACAACCACAAGGCCTTCTATAGTTATATAAAGAATCTCCATGGCAATACCCAGATTTGCTCTGAGCTACTGAAAATTGGTACCTCCTATACCGAGCCAACGGATATTGCCAATATACTGGCTGACAGCTTCAGTGCCAACTTTACCCCTCCCAAAGGACCAGTCACAATACCAGTAGATTGCCAGGCACTGAGTATTATTGCTGTACAGGTTAAAACAGCACCGTCCAAGGCCAAGAATACAGCTTCTATGGGACCTGATAATATCCCTGGCTGTGTTCTACATGAACTACAGAGTGAACTGGCACCTCACCTGCATGTACCTCACTAAACACCTGCAATCCTGTTCAATCACAGCATCATCTCAGGCTTTGTAACTACCAAATGGCACACTGCTATAGTCATCCCTCTCCACAAAGGAGGAGCAACTACAGACCCTGGGAACTATCGCCCCATTAGCCTGATGAGTCTGATATTCAAAGCTATGGAATGCATCATCATGGACCTAATAAACAAGGATATAGGAAATCTCCAAACTCTGGATCCCACACAGTTTGGTTTTGTGAGTGGTAGATCATGTCTGCTCAACTTGTTCAACTTCTTTGAGTCAGTCACCAGAGCTGAGGATGAAGGCAAGGTGGTTCATACAACCTACCTTGATCTGGCCAAGGCCTTTGATACCATTCCCCACTCAGGAATCATAGACTCACTAAGGTAGGCATCAACCCCTATCTCACTAGGCGGGTTGCAAACTGGCTCACAGGTAGAACCCACAGTGTGAAAGTAGCTGACTCCAAGTCAGACTGCCGACTAGTCATGAGTGAAGTCCCACTTGGTTCGGGCCTGCGTCCTCTTCTGTTTGATATCTACTTCTCTGAAGTCCAGGCCAACACGAAGGGACTCTTGGTGACAAAGTTCACAAATGACTGCAAGTTGGGAGCTATTATTAACCCAAGTGATGTTCAAATCCTACAGAAAGGCCTTACTGAGACCAATAACTGGTGCCAGAACCATGGCCTTAAGCTCAATGCCAAAAAATATGTCATCATCCCCTTTGGCAAAAACCTGATTTCCATGAATTACCACATCAATGGTAGTCCACTTAACACATAAGGTATTATAAGAGATCTGGGAACACAGGTTGACAGCAACCTCTCTTTTGACCACCACATTGCCACTGTGATCAGAAAGTCCTTCTACGTGGCACATCTCATTACTAAGGGTTTTGCATCTAGAAAGAAAGAGGTAATTGTCTCCCTCTATGTTTCCTTAATTAGGCCAGTCATTGAGTACAATGCCCCATTTGGCATGCACTTCACTAAACACCGGCAACAACTGGAGAGGCAGCAAAAATACCTCACAAAGAGGATCCTAGGCCTTAAACATTTGTCCTATATGGACAGACTCAAAAACCTCCATCTATTCTCTGTCTCATATCGCCTACTTAGAGACCATCTCTGCTTGACTTACAAAGCCATATGTGACCCAGCTCTTTGCTACATGTAAAGAAATCCCAGTCCCTCAACAACACATGCTTCAGAGACCTCAACCTCATTATCACAATCAACAGAACATGCTGGAGAGACAGGTTCATAACCAAGAGACTGCCCATGGTATGGAACAGACTTTCCATACATGTCAAGCTGAGTACCTCACTGGCCCTCTTCAAGAGAAATCTTGATGAGTGGATGGGAAATAGAAAATTCACCCCAGGTATCACTCCAGTGGCTTTACTTGACAGAGGCACTGGGAACTAAGGTCGGGTGGCACAATGCCAGGGTAATCCTATGGGCTAGGCTTGTAAAGGCTTCAGGGCCATTAGCTGAGTACACACCTATGAACCTATGAATAATTCCAAAAAAGGCAGTAAAAATGGTTAGACTATACAGTAGTCATTATCAGTCATTAAAATCTGTTTCTCCATATTGAAATTATAAAATATTGCTCCATAGTTATGTATATATTTAGTCTCCTTCACTACATTGCAGCTTTACTGACAAATGAGCAAGGTAAACATCTGTAACTGTGCATCACAGGTACAATTCCTTAACACTAAGTAATATGCAATGTTAGATTTTACTAAAACATCTTCCTTAGTCTGCAGTAAATGCTATATTGATTGCTTGTTTGCTTAATTTAATCAGCACCATGCAGAGAGAATTTGATACAGCCAAGACAGAACGCTCAGGGCCATACTTTTTAGCTTCTTTGCACAAGAACTGTGGACAAAGTTAAAACTACTTGAGGGACAGAAACCCAACATTACTGTGATTTTTTTATTATTCTAATTTACATAATAAGTTAGCGGAACAACAGGTTTTGTATTAACATTCATTTTCTAAAAAAAAGAAATATGAAATTCTAATGTCTGGCATAATTGACAGACTCTAATTCTTAGTGATTTACCAGAAACTAAAAGAGGCATTTATCACGGCCTGGGCAAAAATATAGTGCAAAATCAAGATATTTGAGAGGTATCCTTGTCATGAGAATCAGAAGTATAGTCTGTAATCTTTGGGTTTTTTTTTATTGATTTTGATTATCAATAAACCATCTGAAATCACTTTTTAGCTTTCATGGTGTTAAAACAGAAGAAAACAATGATAAAATGTATGCAAAATATCGTATGGTAAGATAACAGGTTAATAGCACAAACAGCAGATGAAGTAAGAACACAGAATGCACAGTCAGGACACATGCTATGTGACACACAGAATGGCATGCTGTGCATCCTGCCTGGATCTTTGTGCCCTAATGTAAAGCAAATCTGCTCCTCATTACTAGCACTCAATGAAATACTACAATGTAAAACATTCTGTACTCTTAAATGCGCACTGTTCCTTTTAAAACATTTTTTTACTCGCAGTGTCTTTTAAAATATTCTGTACTCTTACATTGCACACTGCACAATTTGTCTTTTAAAACATTCTGTACTCTTACACTGCACACTGTGCCTTTTAAAACTTTCTGTACTCACACTGCACACTGTGTCTTTTAAAACATTCTGTACTCTTACACTGCACACTGGCCTTTTAAAACTTTTTGTACTGTTGCACTGCACACTGTAGCTTTTAAAACATTCTGTAATCTTACACTGCACCTTTTAAAACATTCTGTATTCTTAGGTTAGTACTAGGCTTACTGCCCTTGTGAGCTATTTTAAGCCTAGCCAATTATCCCTCATGAGACTCAAACCTGCACCTTGTGTTTGTAAGGCAAACACCTTCACCATTAGGCCACCCTCCCAACAACCCTTAGAATGTACACTGTGCATTTCACCTCTGTATAGGCATGAACAACCAGTCATGTCTTTTATGGGCTCACACATACGTCTACGGCTAAGACACTATATTCTATTCATTTCAAATAGAGCTGAGGCCCCATACACCATTATGCATTTCAAGGCAGAAAGCCTCTTCATTACAGAATTCCCCATCCATTTTCAGGTAATCTTCCTGTGAAGGTATTCCAAATGAGCTCCAACTATAAGTTAGCATTTTGACAACAGACAACACATAGATAATGACTCAAGCAGACAGGTTATGGGTTTGCCATATCCATAACTGGGTTTAAAGTGCATAAAAATGTAAGTGTAAAACTCATTGCCCATCTCCAACTGGAATTTTCAAATGACCCAAAAAATGTCATAGAAAACTTCCAAAACTGGACAAGTGTCGAGTACATTTACTACTAGGTATATAGGCTCCTCACCCCCTCCACATGAAAACAGGCTCTTTATATCACCAATGGATTCCAGCAAAAGTAAAATAAACTGGCATCAGCAGCTACAATGCTTAACTTCCACAGCTCAATCAACAAAACCTGAGCCAAATGCCTCTCCCAGGAAATAAGAACTGGGATTTTATGCCCATGAATATTAACAACTAAATCCTTACAAACACACTTTTGCTGCTGAAAATAACTTGCAGTTGGTTAACATCCAAACAAAACAAATAACACAATCCACTGGCCTATCCTTCAAGAGGCAACAAAAAGAAAGCATTTCCTCATACTATTGACAATGCAAATCGAAACAGGTGAACTGATTTTCCACATATCATACCAGTCATACAAGTCAGCAAATGCCAAATTTTCTGAGAGATCAGCTGAAACATCATCCTGTAATGCAATTGTTCTATTGTAGGCAAACAAAATAAAATAATAAAAAACACGGGCTCTGGCAATGGGCTAAACTGGCATTGTCATTCAGTAGCATAAGCCCATCTTATCAGCAATGCTTCCAAGAATATTTGAACAGAAGACTAGGATAACAGCATGCAGAGATCAGAGAATTCTTCCATGAATGCTAAAACCAAAAGAGCAAATAAATTAAACTGTTTGAAGCCTTAATTAGACTAAAATATACTAACTACATGTTCACACAACTACAGAGAAAAACTGAAAAGTTCAAAAATTTACAAATGACTACCAGCACACTGATGGAACCCATGCAGACAATGACACTTAATAGAAAATTATGTTTGGTGAGATTCAAGCCATGGAATTTTACCAGACAAATTACAACCTCATATATATGTCTTGTAATGTGCTCATAGTACTTACATTACTCAAGGTGTGTGTGTGTGTGTGTGTGTGTGTGTGTGTGTGTGTGTGTGTGTGTGTGTGTGTGTGTGTGTTGTTATACCTGGAAATGAATGCTTGCTACATCATATGTGGCAATTACATAGCTATACTAACAGTAACCACTTTCTTCAGTCACTTTGGGAGGGTCTTTCAGCTGCATTCATCCTCAAAGAGACAACCAGTGTTCACTACCAGTGAAGGCTGGTAACTTCAAAGCCACAGGAGCTGCATAAAGCAATTGAATGGGTGGGCTAACTGTAACAGAGTGAGATTATTTTATGGAAGGTCAGTAACTGTTTACCTCTGATCAAACAGCCATATCAGTCCTTTTCATCTGCAGACTGCCTCAGTATCCTCATTCACTTTATTGATTAGATGTACTGCGGTAGCGTTGTCACCTCATAGTAAGACATTGTCCCATTTGATTCTCAGCTAGAGCGTCTTCTGTGTGGAGATATGCGTGAATGGGCGTACCTTCATTGAAGGTTGTGTGTCAGAGCTGGCAACTCGGCACGTAAAAATCTGCTGCCAATCATTAGCGGACTGGAGTTCCGCTGTGGCGACCCCTAACCGGGAAAAGCCGAAAGACACAACAACAACAACATTTAGATGTCCAATTTCAGTCAACAGGACTGGACTTAGGTGAAATAGAGCACTAGACAATGAACTACATGGCACAACCCCTGGTATCCATTGGTCCCCACTGCCCTTCCTATTGTACCCCCATTTTGGTATCTCAAAACCATCTCAACAGATTATATTTTTCTTGTTTTTTTTTTGTCTTTGTCTTATTTTTGAATGTTATTTCTATATCTTGAAAGCATCCAAACTGGCCAAGTCTGCATTGTAATACCTTTGGAAGTAAGTGAATTAAGCCTGGGGTGGGGTTGGGCTAATAATCTAGATACCATGAGTTCTAAATGATTAGATGTTCATTTTACAGCTTTTCCCATACTATTCATCCAATGATGGCCTAAACAATAGTCATGAGAAATTTAGACTTATAATTTTCCTGGATTCGTATATTAAGCTTTGGATGCAACTTATTTCTTCCTTGAAAGAAAAAAAGAAATTATCAGTGAAATGAGAAGACAAATGCTTATCATCATCATTATCATCAGCCCCCTTTTTCCCATATTCTATTTGGGGTTGGGGTTTTGTGTCAGCTGTTGCTATCTCTCTCTCTATTCAGTGCCACTCTCATGTCTTCTTCACCACTCATGCCTGACAGTCACAGATCTTCTTTCACACAATCCATACAACTCTTTGCTGGACACTGACCTTTCCTCTTACATTCTTACTCTCTTTACCAAATTATCTTCACCAGATTGTTCTCTGCTTTTCTGCACATGTGTCCAAACTACTATAATCTGTTCCCTTTGACCTTTTCTGCAGTTGGAGTTACTTTGGTTTCTGCTCTTACATCCTCATTTCTTCATCTGTCCCACAGTGTGCATCCTGCTACCCATCCTAGCCCACTTCATCACCATCACCTCTGGCTTCCACATCTGTTCTGCCTTCATTGTACAGGTTTCTGTACTATACAGCAGTACTGGTCACACCAATGTTTTGTTCACCTTACTTTCCAGTTTCTTTGGCATTCTTCTGTCATATACTACCCCTGACACTCTGTGCTTGCTGGATGCAGCCCATATTATTGTAGCTTTGACCTGCCCATTCAGACTTCTGTTCTCCTCGGCCACCCACCCCAGATACTTGAATATGCTAACCTCTTCCCACTATTTCCCTTCAGTCTCATTTCTAAGCTTCTTCTGAGTTCCCCCATTTGTTCAATTACAACTGTTTTATCTGTACTCACTTCATCCCATGTGCCCTCAGTTCTTCATTCCATTCTCCTATCCTTTGCTGAAGCTTTTACTCAGAGTCTGCCTGTAATGCCACATCATCTGCATACAGCAACCTTGTTCATCTGTCCCCTCCAACTTGTTTGCTAATATGGTCCAGCATCAGTAGGAAAAGCAGTGGGATCACAGCTGAACCCACATGCACACCCACTCTGCCTGGAACCCCTCTGTGAGACCAAATACTGGTCATACTTGAATCTTTGGGTCTTTGGACATAGCCTGCATTAATTCTATCAGTGCTTCTGGGACTACAAACCACAGGTAGACTGCCGAAATCAGCTTTCTCGGGACCTTGTCATATGCTTGCTTCAATTCTAGAAATGCCCATTTGGACTATTTCCTCATTTATAGCTTCTTCTCAACTATGCGTCTCACTGCAGACATTAGTTCATTTGTGCTGAATCCTGATCTGAATCTGAACAGCTCATCTCCCCATCTTACTTTTTGTTACTCCGCATATTCATTTATCAGTTACCATCCCCAGAGCATTCCTACAGTATGACAAAAGTTTAATACCTCTGTACTGCCCACAGTTGTGAATGTCCTCATTGGGTTTTACACTGGCACTAGTTTGCTTATTCTCAAGTCATCTA
Organism: Protopterus annectens; assembly: GCF_019279795.1. Classification (NCBI taxonomy): domain Eukaryota; kingdom Metazoa; phylum Chordata; order Ceratodontiformes; family Protopteridae; genus Protopterus; species Protopterus annectens. The sequence continues at coordinate 231,792,373 of NC_056738.1, forward strand.
GGATACACCTTTCTCTCCATACTGCTATGAGTGCCCTCAACATCCACTTCTCCCCTAACTCACCCAACACCTTGATCATATCTGTTGTGACCTCATCTATGCCTGCTGCTTTCCCTGACTTCATTTTCTTTGGTGCTGTTTTTACTTCTTCTAGGGTGGGCTCATCATTTTCACTGTAGTGTGTGTCTGGGGAAGTACAGCTTCTGAGAGGTTTTCATCATTCAGGATTTCCTGAATGATCTCTTTCCATCTGCCTTTGATGCCCTGTGGACTAGCGATCAGGTTTTTGCTGGCATCCCTTATAAAGGGCGTTTGACTATCAGCCTCATAGAATTTCTATGTGCCATATACCTAGTCACTTTCCAGAAGCTGGTACAGTGTCTCTGATGCCTTTTTCTCTTACTATTGGCACTTGTCTCTTAGCCATTTTGTAGGCCAACCAGTATTCTTTCTTAGCCTGGTCCATCTTTTCTATCTCCCATTTTTGCCTACATTCCTTCTTTCTTTCTTTCGATGACTTCCTGGACTTCTGCATTCCACCACCAGCTTTCCTCATGTACCATATTTTCATATCTGGCTTAACCCCATATCTATTCTGTAGTCCTCACACTTGCTGTTTTAAGACACTGCCACACTTCTTCAACTCTTCTTCTTCAATTTTCATCTTCCTGAAGTGTTAAAGTTATGAGTAATTCTTTGGATTCTTGTGCTTTCTTGCCAGTCAGTTTCCAAGTCTTTGGTCCAGTCTCTATTGGCCTAATAACCTTCTCTTAAAACTACTTGCAGCAGATTGTGATAACCAGTGGCTTATGCTGTGGGCCAACTGTCTCATTGGGGATAACTTTGCAATCACTTATTCTACCTCAGTACCCTTTCCTTACTAGGTGGATGTCTGCCTGACTTGGCTGTTGGACACTCTTGTATGTGATTGTGTGACAGTCTCACTTGTTGATCCAAGTGGGATGAGGAACCAGATGAAGTGTTTGAGGACCTCGATTACTCCAACCTACACCAGGAACCAATGCTAACAGTAGGAAGGGTATATGCTCCACTATTGGCCACTGTGTGCCTGCAATAAAACACAGCAGTCCTTGGTCAGTAAGCTGCTGGCTAGCCCATGTCCAGTTGCCCAGCTTGGGTTAACTGTTAAGTTCTGTTTGTGAAAGCTTGACATAAAAATCAATCAACCTGCCAAACATGAACTAAGAATTGCTGCACTCAGTGTGAATTCACTGACAGGATGCAGTTTGGAAGCAGATGACATGATGGAAAGGAGGAATTTGCACATCTTATGTATCCAGGATACAAGATGGCAGTACAGCAAAGCTACTTGGTTTGGCATCCAGAGTCTACTACTAAGGGGGAGGACAGATTAGAAATGGTGTGGGAATTTTAAGAGAGATACTTCAAATGGTAGTGAGGGGTGTCATCTGAATTAGTGACAGACTCATAGCAATGGGATTCCAGCATAAGGACAGAGCAGTATTCATAATCTCAGTCTATGTCCCCCAACAGGGATGTAATATTGAGGAAATGGGGGCATTCCAGCAGTAGCTGGTGGGCCTACTAGATAAAGCAGGGCAACAAGAATTGTTGTTGATATTGGGTGAAATGAATGCACATATCAGGACAGAACAGGATATGAGGACAGCCTGGGTCCACATGGGTGAGGCAACAGAATAAAAAAGGACAGGCCATTTTAGACTTCTTCCTGGCAAATGGCTTAATGGTGGCCAACATATGGTTCATTGAGAGAGAGAAAAGAGACAGACAGAGTCACAAGACAAACACTTGTGAGGTTATATAAATAATATCTGGCAAGTTCCTGCCTTCCTATCTAACAATCAGTTTAACCCTCTGCTGTTATATTTGGACAAAAGTAAACGAACAAACTCGCTTAACAACATGACCCACAAGTTCTGTAAAACCTTATTAAAGAATGCTTAATTTGATTGTGTCAGCAGTATCAGTCATTTTCATCTTTAAAAAGCCCCATTACCAGTAATTGCAGCCACTTCTTTGACTGTTGAAACAAACTTAAATACATTAATATGGCCAATATTGTTATCAAAATCAGGCTTCTGAGGTATAAGTAAACATATAGCTGACAGATGAAAACATATCAGTGTAGTTAAAATAAAGGCATACACCCTACAAAGCCAAATTATTTTTTTTAATCTGAAGACAGAAGTGGGGCAGTCACATTCCTTTAAAGGCCATTTTAAACCAGCAATTATATATACTTTGTATGAAGCAAAACTGAAAACTAGTACTGTGGTCATTATTTTTTGTTTCCATTATGATTAGAGATCTGAGGTGTACTCAGTCATCAAACAGCAGCTCCAGTAAAACATTCCATCCTGCTTCACACAGCTAAATATTAACCAGAAGAAAGATTGTTTAACGCCAGACTTTGACAACACATTCAGTAATTTTCATAAAAAGGCATCCCAGAATTTATATCGTTTGACTTTGTACACTTCATTTGTCTACAGTAAAAGTAATAGCCATAGTAATGAATTTCAGTTGTGTTTCACACAAACAGTAGCCAGTGCAAAGTATTAATCTTGCTTCACACAAATAGATGTTAGTCTGACAAAGCCAGAATAACAATATTCACTTGAACACACAAAAGCATCCGCAGACTTTCCCCATACTCAGCAATTAGAATCACTTTGTTGACTGCGTTCAACTCAGATGTGTGACTGTGATAAAATCATTATAGCAATTCACTTCAACTTTGGTTCAGGCAAATAGCAATCATATCAAACTATTACAATTTACTTTACACAAATGTACACCAGTCCTGTAAATTAAAATTAATAACTGGTCAACCACAAAAAAAATATGCAAGGTCAATGAAATTCATCCATGTACATCCCTTGGACTCAGCAATTATAGCCACTTTGTTAAATATGTACAATCTGTAATACAAAAATAATAATGGTCAAAATAATATGTCACCCCCCTCACAAAATTAAGAAAGTATCAAAAAAAATGTTATCCTACATGTTGGTCTAGCTGGCTGGCAATAGAGATAGTTAGTAAAATTCATTAGAAAGAGTTTTCTTCCATGCTTGCAGTCCTATCCAGTAGTCCCTTTGCATTCTTTAAATCTGATTCAGGCTACATTAGGAACCAGTCACCTTTGATAGCCTAAGTCAATGGAAAAAGCTACTTACTGTTTCAATTAACAATCCATGCAGCCCTCACTGCAACATAATTTACATTCCTACAAAATGCCAAGAAGACATTTAATAGGTTCATACTAGGCTATCTGCCCTAGGGCATTTATAAGCCTAGCCAGAGTGTGTTTGGCTTTCGCCACCCATTTTAAGTTAATTTTGCTATGCCCTTTTTCTAGGTTAGTATATTGTGTCTTTGTCTAACAGTGACACAGAATTGATAGCCGGGGTAAACCTACAATCTCCCATCCACTCATCAAAATTCCTCTTGAAGAGAGTCAATGAGGGACTCTGCCTAACCTGGACTGGGATTGTAAGATATAATAAGACTTGATTACCATACTCTCTAAAAAGAAATATGCATAAATACTGAGTTGTATATAAACACAGCTGAGTCAGCTGACTTTTTAAATAGAAATTGGAAAGTGTATGTATGATGTTTTGAGTCCTGAAATGGGTAAGTCTACTACTTTTAATTAAAAAAAAAATTATAAGAAGAAATCTGCAGCCCAGTAGTCCATTACCAGATAGGACCCTGTTCACTACTTTACTCTCTTTCTTCTTACAGAAGTGAACTGAAAAGTAAAAACCAATGCTGTCTAAATGAGAGGTCAAACTAGTTTGTTTACAATCTGTCATCTATGTTTCCATACCCATCATGCTGTGCCACTATTTGAAGCTTGTGCTGCATCATATATACACTTACTGCAGTGACTTTCTGCATGTCAAAGCTTGCCTGCTCACTGTTGTTCCTCTTGACATTCATGATGCTATCATGCAGACAGTAAAGAAAACTGGTAATCATGTAATTCTCATCTCCCATTATCTCCCATTCAAGACGGTCATTAAGCATACAAGCTATTAAATGAATACCAGTCAATATTTTTAAAGAGTTCACCACTCCCTCTATATCCCTCACAGTTTGCCTTTTGCTTTTGTCATAGGATCATAGGAGGTTACTAGGCTAATGGCCTTGGGGCCCTTACAAGCCTAGCCAAGAGTTTATTCCCAAAAAAGAAACCTCAGTCAGCACCTGTCGCCCCTGTCATTGAGGGACAAATGTGGAACCCCTGGGAAAATTTGTAGTTTCCCATCCACTCATCAAGGTTGTGCTTAAAGAGGGTCAGCGAGCTACTCTGTTTGACATGTATGGGAAGTCTATTTCAGAGATGCGGCAGCCTCTGTCTTTCCAGCAGGTTTTGTTAATCTCACATATTAGATTTAGGCCTATCAAGTGGGTAATGTGCAAGGAATTAGACTTACAGATATGTAGCATCTCTAGTAGGGCAGTGTCCAATATTGCCTTGTAGGCAAGACACAGATCACAGAACAATCGGTGTGATATCGAGTAAAGTGATAGTGATTTGAGCCTGTCCGCATAAGACATGTGTTGGAAGCCATGGATTCTCTTTGTGAGGTATTTCTGTGGCCTTTCCAGTTTGTGCAGGTGTTTGGAGAGGTACATACCAAATGGGGCATTATACTCAATTACAGGTCTAATGAGGGAGGAGTACAGAGAGGTAATAACCTCCGTTTTTTCTGGATGCAATCCCTTTACTTATAAGATGAACCAAGTAAAAAGCTTTTCTGATGACTGCCAACACATGATAGTCGAGTGTGAGATTGTTGTCAACCTGAGTACCCAGGTCTCTCACCACGGGTTGTGTGCTTAGGGGATTGCCATTGATGTGGTAATCAGTAGGGGCCATGTTTTTGCGGAATGGTATGATAATACACTTTTTTACATTTAACTTATGGCCATGACTTTGGCACCAGTTGTTTGTAGCTTTGAGACCCTCTTGCAGTATGTTAATATCATTTGGGGAGTCTATGATGGCACCTAACTTACAGTCATCTGCAAACTTAGCCAGCCACAGGCTCTTGGTCTTTGCCTGGACCTCTGAGAAGTAGATGCAAAACAGTAGGGGTTCCAGGAGAGATACCTAGGAAACACCACTAGTGACGAGCCTGCTGTCAGAGGTGGTGGCCCTATTTTGACCTTGTGGGTCCTAACTGTGAGCCAGTTGGCCATCCATCTGATGAGATAGGGATTAACACCAAGTTGTCTTAGCTTTTCAATGATGCCTGAGTGAGGAATTGTGTCAAAGGCCTTGGCCAGGTCAAGGTAAGCTGTATGTACTGACTTTCCCTCATCCAGGACCTTGGTGACAGTCTCAAAAAAGTCAACTAGGTTCAATAGGCAAGATCTGCTCCTGACAAATCCAAATTGGGTGGGGTCGAATGTTTTGAGATTGCCAATGTCCTTGTTTATGAGATCCATAATAATACACTCCATGGCTTTACAGATCAGACTTGTAAAGCTAATGGAGCGATAGTTTCCTGGGTCAGTAGTGGCACCACCTTTGTGCAAGGGGAGGACAATGATGGTTCTCCACTCTGCTGGAATGAAGCTTTTAGTTAGGCTATGGTTGAATAGGGTGCGCTGTGGCCAAGCTAGTTCTTGCTGGAGATGGTGCAGAATACAACCGGGTATATTATCAGGTCCCATGGAAGTTGTGTTCTTTGCCTTGTATAGGGCCTTTAACACTTGATCTATGGAGATATGAGGTATGGGACAAGTATCGCGGATGTTGACTGGGCTTTTGGGGATGATAAGGGGATGCAGTTTGCGCTGAACCTATCAGCTAGTAGATTGTCTAAGTCAACAGGATCAATGTAAGTGGTACCATTAAGTACTAATTCAGAACAAACTTGGGCTTTGCCAAGGAGGTTCCTAACGTAACTGAAGAAGGTCTTGTGGTTTCCCTTTGTTTCAGAGGCTAGTTTCAACTCATAATTGGTTTTGGAGTTTTTCACTAGTGATCTAATTTGCTTGTTGAGGCAGACGAGGGAGATTATTCAATTTGGAATTTGTTCCTTTTTACCCTTGGACAACAGTTTCTTCCTTTTGTTGTAAAAGCTGTTGATAGATGATGTCCACCAGACAGGTTTGTGTTTCCTTGAGATGCAGGTTTTAGTTCTATTGGGTATGGCTGAGTCCATGCAGTTGTACAGCTGTTGTATACTGCATTACTGTACTGTTCAGCATAGTAGTCTGCATCCTCTGAGGGGGACGGTGGAGTGAAGCTGCTGATAACCCTCCCTTAGGAGGGTGTAGTCAGATTTTGAGAAGTTTTTTATCCTGGTTATGGCTGGGGAGGAGTTGGGTGGGACAGAAACTTCGAATGAGACAGACTGATAATCTGATCTCACCAGAGAAGAAAATACTATGGGAGTAGTGCAGTGGTCAGTAACCCATGTCAGTGAGAACCAAGTCCAGCGTGTTATCTCCCCTTGTGGGGGATGAGATCAGCTGGTCTAGTGCATTAGAGTTGATAAAGTCAAGGAATTGTTGGGTGAGTGCATTAGTGCAGGAATAGTTCACCCAGTCTATAGTGGGATAGTTGAAGTCACCACGGATCAGAGTGTTAGGGGCTAACTTGATGGAGTCAAGTAGGTCCAGGTTGGAGAAGTGAGTGTCCTGAGATTAGGAAGGGGGTCTATAGCTGGCTCTAACTTGGATGGGTGCCTTGCCAACTGTCAGTTGCACCTGTAGTAATTCCAGTGCATCATGCTGGTAAACCAGTCTGGAGGTGTGCCTGTCTTTAATGAAGATAGAGATTCCACCATCCTTAGTCTTTCCAACCTCATTTTGGGGTTGGAAAGTGTTAAATGAGATATAGCCTAGTAAGGCAGGAGTGTACTCTGCAACCCTGAATCAAGTTTCTGTGACTGCACAGACATCGGCATCTTCCAGTGTGATGTGAGGAGAGCCTCCAGTGAGTGCATTTTCAAATTAAGGCTCCTAGCATTGAGCAGCATGACCTTCAATTTGTTTTTTGACTGATCTTTCATGTTGGAAGACTTGTCTTTGGGATACAACCTAAAAAAGGCACAATGGGGGAGGCAAGAGCCTTGGCCAAGATACAGGGGTGACAGGTGGAGGCCATATCTGGCAAAGAAACGAGGCCTGTCAACCATGTCTTTCCAGGCAGACAGATACTGGATTCCCTTGGAAAGACACCAGAAACTAAACCAATTGCTGAAGTCAATCATTTTTTTGTTGACATTGTGGTATCATTCTTGGTGAAGGTAGGATTCTTAGTGAAGGTAGGATATTGTGGCTTTACTTACTGATTGCCACTATTATGAAATGTTAAGATATTTCAGGTGGTATATATTTGATCTAACTAAACTTTATGACACTGAATTCAATATCACTATGCATGACAAATCTAGTGAGATAGTTACTGTTATAAAAGAGACAAAAAAAAGGAGATGAAGGCAATAGTGAGTCACTGGTAAATGTCAAATATCGCCCAAACAGGAAACTGTTGGTGTGTTACTTCGTATTGTTCTAATAAATCCATCTGAGTTTCCAGTTGTGTTGCGGGCTTCCTTTTGTGGTTGTTTGGGCAATATTTGACGTTTACCACTGTTATAAAAGTCAACAAGAAGAAAGATAAGGAACCTTTATTTTCCACTTATTAGTCTTATCTCCTGTTGGGATTGCTACCCTACCAAACTGGAAGTACCAGAAAAAATATCTCCAGCCATGGCCTACCTCTCCCTCATTATCCGTGTTTCTCCCTCCATGTCTTGCTCTAGTATGACACCACAAGTCATTATATTACCCCTGGTGTACCCTCTAGGCCAGGGTCATTCCTACTCTAAAATGTTGCCTTGTTGCTATGATGTAAACCACTTGAATTGATGTTTCAAATGATGGTGACCAAAGGGAGGTTGGGAGATTCCCACAAAGCAAATTGTGCTAACTGAGATTAGTATGCAAAGCTCTCCCACCATCCTACTCTACTCTTCCCATGATTAGAGCAATATGATGGACACATTCAAAATATTCTGGAAGTCACTAGCACCACAATAGGTTATTATGCCCTAAGGAAATTGAGCAGCCATCAGTACTCATGTCCCTAGCACTGCTCCAGTAGCCTGTGCCCTTTTCTCCAGGTCACGGGGGATGTAGACAGAATGCTAGCCTGTCTGGCAATAGTCCATCCTAACAACATTCTATCAATGAAAATTCCATCAATGAAATCCTCAGTGGCATATTTACTTTTACCTCCATGATTAGAAAATACTTTACTAATAAAGCCCCTATGGTTTTGCTAGCTTTTGATTTGTTGTTTGCAAAAGAGGGATGGCAGTACACAAACACTCTTTCACGGTGCTAGTTTCATTATTTCTTCGATTTGTTTATCAGGTCAATGAATTGGAATACTTATGTATTTTTCAGCTATAACTTAATTCTAACAGGATTAAATAAAACCACACATAGCAACAAAGAAACAGGAAAACTATTAAAATTCTACAAAGTATATTTCAAGAATAATGTACTGTCATATATTCATAGGTAAATACTAGGCTATCAGTTTGTAGACTGTTACAAGCCTAGCCAATAACCCCTGCCCTAGTCTACATGTCAAGTAAAGACCTTAACCATTATGCCAACTCCTCCCCTGAGGGGTAAGATGCGCCACTGTAACTTCATCCAGTGTGGACCTTCATTATCAGTTATTCATTTTGTATTGGATTAGGTAACTTCACCAAGACATCTGCGTTTAGTTTAACTAAAGAGGTGAACCCTGAGCTGCTTGTGAAGTGATTGCATTTTGAGTGACTAAAAGTAACAGGGATGGAGTTCCAAGGGACAGTGTTCCAAATGGAGAAAGGCTTAGATGAACAAACAAGGGAACTGCATGATATAACTAAGGGTGAGGGTGTTCTCTGAGATGATATAAGTCTTGGTTTTCCATTTGAGTGTATGGCTAGATTAAAAGCTGTTTAGTCATATGCACCCTTTCTTATAATATTCTATCTTTGAAAGATTACTGTACTGTGTTTTCTTTGTTTGTGGGTCTTAAATTTGCAAATTTTATGTTGTGAGATCTGCATACTTTTTGAGTTACATTGGATGGAAATATCTATAACAGGAGAAGACCACTCAAATATAGGAAGCAGCATGCCTTTTCTAAAGGTTTTCTCTGCTTAGCTTGTAAAAAGAAGTATGATATAGGTATGATATAGCTAAGTTGTACTTTTATTATAATTTTATGCATGTGTGAGGTGAAAATCAACTAGAAGTCAACTTAAACTCGCACTAATTTATTGGCTTGGACTTTTGCCATCAGGTCCTGTAATGGCAAGCATCGTATAGCAGATGAGGAAGATCCACGTGCCCAGAAAACTATGTCATCAGCATATAGAAGAGTACTGAAGTTCCAGAATTTAACAGCAAGCAGTTGATGAATAAGTTTAAAGCAATGGACAAATGACAGACCCTTGAGTTATTCCTGTTCAGAGTGTTTGGAGCTTTGAACTGCTTTGACCACTGGAGAACAGAGAAATAAATAACTCTCTCACATAAAAAGCTATATAGCCATTGAAGTAATAAGAGATCTAAGGCTCAAAACAGTCTCTTGCATAGACATTAAGATAGTCAGTATAATGGTGGGGATCCAAGGCTAATACTGATAGCTCCTGAAGAAGACTTTAATTTTATAGTGAATATAAGGCATTAAAAAATCAAAAAAACACAGCATCAGTAAGCACTCATTTATAGATTGCTGCAGCTGCTGTAATAGAAGGAAAACAGTGCTATGGTACTACAATGATACTTTCCAATGCCATGCTGATGGTCAGTGAATAGGTTATGGGCAGCTTTGTGGGCCATTAAATAGGAGCCACTCATGAAAAGAAATCAGTAGCACAACTGCTCTGTACATATCAGGTCGAGATATTAGCCCTTGTTATGACAAAGCTCACTGGCTATGTTTCAGAGTTTTGGAAAAATGCCGTATGTTAAGGATATATCAACAGTGTGCAGGAAAAAGTATTCCATTGAAGGTATCACAAGCATAAAGGAATCTGTAACAATGTCATTTGGGACCTGATTTTCCATAGCTCACAGTTTCTTTCTCAGCCATTCATTTATGCTGATCAATGAGACCATAACAACTTGAAAATTAACATAAAAAACAAAATATCTTCTCTTCAATGAAGCATGAGTGGAATGTAAGTTGATGCTTCAAAAGCATGGATGGACATACATCAGCAAAGCCTTATCTGGAGTTATTTACAAGTTTTCCATCAGTCACCAAAACACTTGGTTGAGAGTGGTTCAGGTGATGTCATCAGTTCTAGTCCAAAAACCTCTAGGGTTTTATATAAATGATGTTGGCTCTTCTAATCAAATTTCTGCAATAGCTTCTTATTAAACAGAAGTATATACAGTCACACAGTAATATGTTAATGTATATAGGCATTTCCATAATGTAAATTATCAGCAGTTCAGAATGTATCCCTGGAGCTGGTTTGTCTTAACGGTCCTGCTACATAACAGATAGCGATATTCCTGAAGAAGAAGAGTGTTTAAAATGTGTTGCAGTATTGTGCGATAAACACACTTGATGGTGATACAGGACCAGTCTGTGTTTGCTTACACTTCCCAGAGTTGTGCCTGCACACCGAGCCGTAACTAGAGAGTCTGGAACTTCAAGCAACACAGCTGTTTGCCACCCCCTGTCTTTGAGTGATCATAATTGCAAGTGCTCAGTGGTAGCTTGTCAAATGTCATATTTTTAAATAAATGATGGGTTATTATTTAGCAAACTTATAACCAATTGCTACCTTTACAGGAAATGAATGGTAATTACAGTGATCCCAATATGATTAATATAATGACCTGTTCAGTACTCCCTACATGTTGGTGTCCAGTGAAATAGCCCATCAGCCTTGTCCTTCCTATTGCCTACTTGCCTTTGAGAAGCAAACTATAGTGAGAGATTAAGGCAAGTGATGACTTTGGTAGAGAATGCTAAAAACACTATAATGATCACTAATAGTGGAAGATCAATGAGAGGCACACCACATCACTTTATACAGTTTAAATAAACCCAAGCCAAAATAAAATGTTTACCTGGCTTTGTGTTGATCTAATTAGGCTCACAAAACCATATTTGGCTTGAGAATTTGTGTTTTATTTTTCTTCCTTTTGAAGGTGAAAGTTTCCTAGTATTAATACATCTTTACAGTGTATATGCCTGAGAACACCAGTAATGGGCTCTTGTTTATAATACAGCATTGTAAGTGAGGAGATTGATAAATGAATTAAATTTCTAAGTTAAGTCCGTGTCTATAACCTCTATTAAAGTTTTACAAATAAGCCAGTTGGACTTATGCTCAAAGTTCTTAGATTATGTGGCAATAAGCATGCAGACATTATTTTAATGAGAGTTCCAAGACAATGGCTTTAGAAAGTGTTACAGGACTGCAAAATGGAATGAGGGAATGAATTGTCTGGTTTAACATGGACCCAGTAATCTCTGCAGTGTCATATTTGTGTACTTGCAAATAGGCCTCAAAAATAGCAAGCAATTGAGTTTCTGAGCAATCATGTTTCCAGGTATTATGTCAATAGTGTTGAAGAGGTTCACTGTTAGCAGGTGGGAAACAATTGATTAGGACAAAGCATATCAGAATAAATATGATTTTAGATGTGTCAAGGTGCAGTGTGGGAAGCATATGATAGCATAGTGTTTGAAATTTCTCAAGAAACTTACCATTGCCTTGTGAAAGAATCACATACTGCCAACGATGGTGGAGATGAACCTTTGGACTCACTTCTATTAGAAGGTAAGAAACAGTTAAAATTTAAAGTTCATATCATAAACACACCCAGTATAAGGGAAAGTTTTCCCATGGGTGGGTAGGTATGATGTGGGCTGTGTTATATGCAGCCTCTCCTTCCCACCATAGACTACCACAGCATTAATGGTGCATGAGAAGTCATGGATTACCTGTAGTCTAAGGCTAATACCAAAACCCACAGTAGAGTAACTGCTTCCCTGCAACACTCAGGTCCTTCACTGCCTAATTGTCATAATTCTCAACAACCCAGATAAAAGTGAATGAACTACACAGAAGTCACTGTCAGCTTAAAGATACAGAAGCCATAACCATATTCTGCAGTGAAGTTAGTAAACTGCAATTAACAAAAGTAATAGCTTACTAATTAAACAAATGGACTAGTCTATTCTGCAGGAAAATGGCTACTGAACACTGCACTTTCACCATCTAAACTCCTTATCATAAAATTAGAGGTCCGACCCTAAAATAAAAATATCAACAAGGGGCAAAACCTAATCAGCTGCATCAAAGAATTTCAATTAGGTAGGCTTACACAGATGAACTCACAGCTTGTGCCAAAAATTCTCTACATACCAATCTACAGGATATGTAATGATTACAAAGGGACAAAATTCAGAAGCAACAAGCCTTGATGAGATAATGTACTGAAATGATGAAAAGTTAGAGAGACTAATGTTAAAAGGGAATGGGTGAACAGTTAATGATGTGTAACATTCAGTCCCTCTCGTAAACTTGACAAAGAAAGTCTCCTTTATTTTATTTTATCAAATCTAATATTTCGACTAGGGAAAGGTACCGAAAATGCTGGCAGATAACCAAATTCTTAAATTTTATACTGATAATAAGAAGTGGAAAAGCAATATTAATGCTGGCACTAAAGGATTTTGCTAATCACATAAGGAATGGACAGTGGAGGAAGGTCTTTAGAATTTTTTTGGTCTATATTATTTGGCATTACTGCTTTATTCTACTTGGAAGAGTTAAATATTTAGTGGATTTTACTTTATTTTATGTTATTTTATTTTAAACATTTGTTAACCAGGTACACCCATTATGCATAAGTATTCCTTTTCAGGGGTGACACAGTAAGAAGGTCTGGTCAAGTGACTTTTTAAGAGTGCCTAAATAGCCAAATGGAGGTAGAAGGAATCAAACCGTATATCCTTGACTACAGGAATCATCTCATTAATTGCCCGAGCTTTAATCCTATGCAGGAACTGTAGGTTTAAAATATGCACTAACATGAGTGTGAAATGGTACATTTATAGCTACTGGAAGAAGTCATCTTTTTTCATAACTATTGCTCAGGAGACTGAGAACAGTCACCTGAGCAATAACAATTAAGAGACTGAAAACAATGTCCCTGTTAACAGTTAGACATGTTTTTAGGGAATGACCCACCACAATTATCAATGCTACCAGTATCCAAAGGTAAACAAGCTAATCTGAAAGGATCACTACTATTAGATTTCAATTATTAACTGATTTTTATTGCTCAAACTTGTTATGTCTTGAGGAAGTCTTGAGAAAATATTTGATTAGAAGGAATAAGTGTCTGGAATCAGCTGTTTTAGATGGAACAGATGTTGCATGCTCCAACCAAGATACTGCATCTGGTATTCACCAACACCAGAGAGCACTGCACCCCCCCACCCATGCCATGTTCATACTAGTGAGGTCAGATGACAAAGTTGTCTCCTTTGAAGCAAAAAAATCAACCCAGAAAAAAAAGAGATAAATAAGTAACAGTTAAGAACAATTCTGAGACAAACTACATCTTATTAAGTGATAGTTTGTCAAAATTCAAGGGCCCCCAGTAACCCAAGAGACCGCATGTGAGTGGCTGCATGGAGACTGCTGTGCTTACCAGCAGTAACACAAAACAAGCACTAAAAACAAACCCCACAGGTGAAATATTTATCTAAACAAGGTATATAATAAAAGAATACCATTTAAGACCAAAATCTGGAAGAGTAACTCCCTTAAAGACAAGTTCTCTCTCATAAAACTAAGCAAGAAAGTATAATTAAGTCCAACAAGAGCAGCTACGATTTCAGGATAGTGTTGTAGGCTAAGGGCAATGACAAGGTCTTCTTCAGCTATGTCCAGAACCTTAAAGGTAACACACACAGCAGTGTGATGAACTGGTGCTGAATGGTACCACATTCACCAATTAGGGTGACACAGCACATCTACTGGGTAATACATTTGGCTCAACCCCCACCCCCACTCCTCCCTAGTATCACCAGGTGAAATCCCCTCCAACATTCAACCTTTAAGTATTAGCAGGGACCAGATACTGGCAGCACTCACTAAAGCCAAAAACACTGCCTCTATGGGTCCCATCAACATCCTTATTTGCTCCCTGAACAGTCTAAAGCATAACCTATCAGGACCACATCAGGCACTCTTCAACTACAGCCTTGACACAGACTACACTCCAAGTGAATAGAGGATCACAACAGTCTTTTTCTTCCACAATGGTGGACCATCAACTGACCCAGAGAACTGAAGACCCAGCAGTCTAACAATCCCATTGCTGGCCTTAGCCATAGGCCAACTAGGAGGTCGCCTAGGGCACCGCTCTAGCAGGGGAGCTTTTCCAGTATTTATTTGGTGTAGGTAGACCAGGATGGGGGCACCAGGTGGTATGGTAGGGGGCGCCGTGGAGCCCTTTTCCTAGGGCACCTGTTGATCTAAGGCCAGTCCTGAACAATCCTTATATGCAAAGTCATGGAATGAATTGTTATGGAAAAGATAAACAAGGGCATCAACAACCTGTAAACACTGGAGCCATCCCAATTTGGCTTTGTTAAGGGAAGGTCATGCCTATTTAACATGGTAAATATCTTTGATAGGGTCACCAAAAAAATTGATGAGGGTGAATCAATGCATACTGTATATCTTGATCTAGCCAAGGTGTTTGACACAATACCTCACTCATGCACTGCTGACAAGCTCTCCAAGCTAGGCTTAAGTCCCTACATAACTCACTGGATTGCTGCTTGGCTCACAGACTGGATCCAAGAAGTCAGGATAGGTGAGAATACCTCCACTAAGAGACTAGTCACCAGTGGAATACCCCAAAACTTTGAGCTGGGCCTGGTCTTGTTTGGCAACTATTTCTTGGAAATCAAGGCAAACATTCAAGGCCTCTGTCTCACCAAGTTCACAGATGACTATGAATTGGGAGCTATTTTAAATTCCTCCAAAAAACAAATTATTTGGAAGAGGGCTTAACACAGACAATGGCCTTATTCTATTGATAAAACAACTTTAAGAGTTGACTCAGTATTAAGTGATCTAGGAACATATGTAGACAACAATCTAGCCTTTGACCAACATGTAATTAAGATAATACAAAAATCATTCTATGTTGCCAAAAATATAGGTAAGGGTATGGCATCCAGGTCCAAGGAAGTTATAGTATCAATCTACTTGGTCTATTCTAAAGCACCTCCCCTTAGAGGAAGCAGTAGCATACTTTAACAACAAATTCCTTGATATCCTTGATTTGCATGCACGTGTTTGTTCAAAGAGAACAAAGGCAAAACCTGCGCCATGGCTTTCTAAAGAGTCTAAACTAAATATTACCCTTATAAACAAAGCATGGGCTTTATGACATTCTTCTAAAGACCATACAAAATACAGAATGGAGAACACCGACTACTGCAGTTGAAATTTTTTAATTCTGGTACCTCGGCCCCAAAGATCACATTAAATACAGGCAATCCAGGAACGAAACTAAAATATCCATTTTACAAGACAAAAAGACAATACTACTGTAGTTTACAGACAGTAAATCAAAATAACACTCAGAAGTTTTGGGCAGGTTTAAATAATCTACTACATCCTGGACAAACTTCAACCCCAATCCCTGGTTCTACTGTTGATAAAACCCCTGAAGATGTTTCTGACAGTTTTAACCGATTCTTTACTGAGACAATTCAAGCCCTAGCTAGCCAACTACCTCCTAGCTCCCCTGGTCCTGAAAGTACCACCCCTAGAAACCTACTTGCATTCAACTTCCATCCAGTCGCCACTTCACTTATCCGTACCTTGATCAAAAAATTAAAACCCACTACACTTTCTGCTGATCAACTCCCTGCTGAGTACCTACAAAAATCAGCTGAAGCTATTGCTTACCCCGTCTCAAGCTTAATCAATCAAGCCATAGTAGAAGCTAAAATTCCCACCATCTGGAAAATATCCTATGTAATCCCACTTCACAAAGGAGGCAGCTCTACTGAATTCTCCAATTATAGGTCAATAGCTATACTCTCTCCACTTGCAAAGATTACGGAAAAATGTATTCATAGACAACTTATGCACCACCTAATCCAGAATCACCTTATGGCAGACACTCAGCATGGCTTGCCTCCTCATCACAGCACTACTTCAGCCTTCCTAGCCTTTACCAACACCATAAACCATAATCGCAATAATAATTATATATCCTCAGCCCTCTTCTTGGATCTTTCCAAGGCATTCGATATGGTTGATCACCAACTTTTAATCCACACCCTGCAAACATTCTGTCTAGATACTAGAGCCCTTCAATGGTTTCAATCCTACCTGAATGGTCGACAGCAGGCTGTTCTCTGGCAGAACAAACTCTCTAATCTTCTACCTAACACCCTTGGAGTACCACGAGTCTCTATACTAGGGCCCTTGCTGTTCTCTATCTTCTTTAACAACCTTTATAATGTCATCCCAAAAGTCAGCTATATCCAATATGCTGATGACTCTACTCTGATTTGCTCGGCCACATCTCCAATAGAGTTATGGTCAGCTACCCAGACCACCTTTAATACAATAGAAAACTGGCTTTCTGAACATCATCTGATCCTAAATCCCAAAAAAACTAAAATGCTGTTATTTTCACCAACACGTAGGTCTACCGCTTTCACCTTTACCATAAATTCGAATGATGGCACAATAATCTCCCCTGACCCCTCAACAAAACTATTAGGTGTCATCATATATAATAATCTAAAATTCGACCTACATGTCCTACATGTTAACCAAACTATTAAAACCATCAATAAAAAAACTAGGGTCACTTTACAGAATAAAAGCCTTCCTAACCCCTCCAGCTAAAATTGCCATAGCTCGCTCTCACCTTCTTTTCAACCCTTCTGTATGCATCCCCTCTACTCTCAAATGTAAACAGGACTGTCCTTAACAAACTCTCAATTTGCTACAACCACATTGCCAGGTTTGCCACTAGGCTGCCTTTTAGGACACATCATTGCATCAATCTAAATCAGCTTGGGTGGCTTGAACTACCCAGCCTAATCCAGTATAACCAACTGATTATGGCCTATAAAATCCTCTATAATCCAGACAATACTCCTGCACTTAAAAATATTATCACCCCCTATAGCAATCCTAGACATCTTCGATCCTCTAATAAAATACTAATTCAGACTAGCAAAATTAATAACACAGCCAGTGACTCCCTCTTTGCAAACTCTGTAAGTAGACCCTGGAACTCTCTTCCAGCTGATATTACCTTACTTTCTACCTTAGGTCAATTTAAAACTAGACTCAAACAACATTTGGCACTTAACTGGCTATGTCAATATATCAAGCCTGGTTAACTCTCTCTAGAATGTGTAAAAATCTGTTAACCAGCTTACTGTGTAATTTAATTTAATCCTGACTTACGCTCGGGATCAACTCTAACCTGTGGAATTTGTTTATCTTGCTTACTTATGTTTGTTTGTGTCTTTCAGCTTTTCCTGGTTAGGGGTTGCCACAGTGGAACTCCGGTCCGCTAATGATTGGCAGTAGAGTTTTACGTGCTGGCTTGCCGGGCCTAACGCACAACCTCCAACGAAGGAACGCCCATTCACACATGTCGCCACACAGAAGATGCTCTAACTGAGAATTGAATGGGTAACATCTAACTGTGAGGCAACAACGCTACCGCAGCACCACCACAACTTGCTTATTTATGTAATCACTGTAAATAGTCTGTTTGTAATATGTAATGCTGTATCTGCTTACCCTTGGAACTTTTCTCCCCGGGCCTCCGCTGAAAATGGACATGCATCCAGTCGGACTATCCCGGTCAACAAATGTAAAATAAATAAATAAAAATACTTGGCCTTTATCAGACATATCATTGAATACAATACCCTCTTTGGCATGTATCTAACAAGACACTTGCAACACTTAGAAGGCCCACAAAGGTTTCTTATAAGGAGAATTCATGACACGAATACACTGTCCTACACTGATTGCCTAAGGACTCTGTCTCTGTATTCAGTCTCCTAGAGGTTGCTGAAATGGGATCTTTGTCTGGCTTACAGGGCTTCCTCAGACCCAGCCCTAATAGCTCTATTGCACATATGCAAAACAAACAGCACCAAAAACACTAGATCCAATGATCTGATCTTTGTTTATGACATAAACAGGACATACTGGAGAAACATATATATGTTGTAAAGGATCACCACACTATGGACTAGGTTATCTATCCATGTAAAACAGAAATTATCCCTGACCAGTTCATACAAAACCTTGACTAGTGGATGGGAAATCATAAATTTACCCCCAGTCTGGCCCTGAAGTCCCTTATGGACATAGGTTGTCAATAAGAAAAGTATTAGTCTAACTAACACCCCCCTAAAAATCCTTAGTTACCTCCCTACTAACATGCCCACCCCCCATAGACGCCCATGATACTTGGGATGCTAATGGTTTGGAGTGCACAGCTATGTTTGTAAGGGCTGTTAGCACAGTAACAACCTATGGATCTCTGAGTAAATAAAGTCAGTGATTTATCTAAGATTTAAATGGCAATTGGATCAATTTACACTACAGATGTTTGCAGCAGCTGGGTTTGTAATGATTAGGAATAAAGTATGAAAAAAATTCCCAATGAATGTAGAAGAAAAGAGATGTGGTACATAATGGTTGAGTGAACCTGGGGGGGGGGGGGCATAAGAAATGAGAAATGAGAAAATGGGCAAGGGAGATGATGTTTAGTGAACTGGACTGACTGATATCACCACAAGTAAAAGCTCCTGGGTAGCTCTAAAAGACACCCACTTCATCATTATTAAAAGAATTTAAAATTGGAAAGTCAGTCTCTTAAACATTCTATTAGGAAATGCAAGGTTAACTATGAACTTAGGGATGCAGCTAATTCAAAAATCCAGCCAGAAGGCCTTCTTTAGCCATAGTAGGAAACTATAAAGTGACCGACAATTTTATAAGACACTACTTGCATTTTTGGTGACAAACTATTTTTCAGCTTCAACCCACCCTAATCTTTGCTGTCCAGTCCCATTTCCCTTCATACCTCTTTTCTCAACATCACCTTTCCTTAAGCTCTGCCATCACTAACCAGAGTTAAAAACACCAGCTCCATGGGTACTGACAATATCGTTGAATGTCTGCTGACAATCAGTTAGCCCCACCTAACTGAGCCCCTCGATCAGCTCTTCAAAATTTCAGCTAGTTATATCTCCAAGGTGTGCAAAACAACTGTTTTGGTGCCTTTGCATAAAAGTACCTTCTCTATTGCCCCTGGGAATTACAAGCCTACTAGTCCTACAAATATTACTTGAAAGGCAGTGAAAATATTACAGCTGAATTAACAAGCAATAATATAGATAACTGGCTAGTTAGCAATGAGGATTAAGGCTATGAACAGTTAACAATTGCTTCCTGTGGTAGATGGTTTGATTTCATCAGCCTCCTTTTCTCTGCTTAGCTAGACAGTTCTTTTGGGCAATTTCTCTGAGATTCTCAATAGTCCCTGTGATGATTAGGGCAAGTGCCAGCATAACCAGCTGGGGTTTTGTAAAGAATGATATGTCCTTTGAATATCAAATTGATTTGTACATATGCTTGTCCTGAAAATGCATTTGTGAGCTTTGCTTGTGATAAATGTATCAACACTGCACACTGCTAGAATGAAAATAAATGTACATGCAATATTGCAACTGGATTAAATATACCAGCTAGCTTACTTTAAGAAAAATAAGGGAAATATAAATGAGCTGTTAAACCATTAAAAAGGCACCAAGAAATGCTGAATAGGACGGGAGATACTATGTCTGGAAAAAAAGCCTTTGTTCATTAGCTCAGTAAAAAGAGGGGAAGCCCCAGGCACTGCCATAAACATTTAGATGTGCATTACAGCTGTCTATGCTAAATTCCTGTCTCATCTTCAAAGAGGAATACTGTGAGACCTTGGAGTCAAGTGACCAGATGAGGTTATTACAAAGAGAAATCTCAGAGGATAGAGTATTCTGTTTGGGGGCCTGACTAGAAATACTGCTCCCATATTTCATCTTGCCTTACCCAAGTAAGTTATTAGGGAACAGTAAATTCTCTTAGAAGTATGCAACCTTTGAGAGTACATATATTTATTTGGTGACACTGTGTAGGCCACTTCAGAAGGCCTAGCTGTCTTGGTCAACTACTATCACTTGTATTAATATTAACTGCACTCAGCATAATTGGATACCCTTTTAAAACCTTTATAGTAACTGACTGGTGGCAGTGAATCTACCTTATAGTCTGGGCACTGTTGATAGAGCAGGGTGTGTGTGTGTGTGTGTGTGCTTGTGTGTGTGTGTGTGTGTGTGTGTGTGTGTGTGTGTGTGTGTGTGTGTGTGTGTGTGTGTGTGTGAGCTGCTTGGGGCAGGAATATAAAGCAGCACTGGGTTCACAGAGAGGATGCCAGAGGACTTGGCTTGGACACTCGGCTGAGGACCTAACCCTACAGCTGTACCAGTGGGGAGTCCTATTGGGGATCTGGAGGGAGACAGATATAGAGACATCTAGACCCCAGGCTGAGCTCCCTGTGTGCTCTTAAGGGAAACTGTGCTTGATGCAGAGAGGTCTGCATCTGGAATATTGAGCGTATCCATTTGTATTCCAAGTGCATGTCCCTCTCCAGTGTCAGTGATGAGGATTCAGGCCCCTTGATTACTGGCGCAGAGTGGGGACATCACAGTCCCCTGGGCCGCATACCTAGTAACTATCAATGCACCTACTATATCTGTGGATTCACACCAGTTTGACATTGCAAAAGGCAGAGCATGCTTGCTAAACCTACTTCAATTTTTGAAAAGGGTTACTGAGGCCATGGAAAAGGTCAATACAGTCCCCACTGCCTACCTGGATGTTGAAGAGGTCTTTGATTCTCCTTTTCATGTTATGACTGACAGCAAACTCTCCCAACTCAGCCATAATGCATACATAGTTCATTGGCTAAATAACTGGTTTATGATAGAACCTATGCTGTTATGTTTAGGGCACTTTCTGTAAAAAAAAAAAAATGTCACCAAGAATGTCCCATAGGCCTCTATCCTATGCATTCTCTTTGGCATATATTTATCTGACATTAAAGCTTATATCAAGAACTATTGCTAAGTTTACTGATGTTTGCAAACTGGGGGTGGTTATCAAATTCCATTCTGGTACTCAAATTCTCCAGTAAAGGTTGGGCTAGGCAAATATTCGGTGCATTAATCATGGACCTACCCTCAATGCCAAGAAATTCAGCATTGTTGCCTTTGGTAAATTTAGACCAGTATACCTTACCCTTTACCTTACTCTTCACTTAAATCTGACAGTCATCTGGGCCCTATATTTATAGCAGAATCATTTAACTATGAAATCTTTGTGGTGGTGGTTAGAAAATCATTCTTACTAGCACAACTTATCATTTTTAGTATCTCCTGAATGTTTAAAGAAGTTAGTCCCATTTTATTCCTCCCTTACTAGGCCTGTAATTGAATATAATGCTCCCTTCATCATGTGCCTCATTAAACACCAAAACAACTTGAGCGACCTCAATGTTTTAGCAGCAAAAAGTCTACAGAACTCAGCATCCTCAGCTACTCTAATAGGCTAAAAATTGTGGCAATCTATTTAGTGTCTTACAGACTCCAGAGTGGTAATATCTCCTTAGCCTTTTGTGCTATGGTTGACCCAGTACTGCTTGAATTCCTTCACATAAACAGAACCAGTGGTAAGGCAAATAACTTTAGAGAATCTAAACCAGTCCTATCATATCAACAATAACAAACAGAGTAACAGGCAAATAAGCCCATGTTGTCTCAATTTCTGGTAAACACTGCCCTTATATATCAAGTAGTGTACTTCCTTAGCAACCTTTAAAGCTAGACTGAATCATTGACTGTTTAATCATAAATTTTTATCTGGGATATGTGGGAAAAAATCTACTTAATAGGGGGAACTATTAGTCATGTATCAGTTATCTGTGGCTGTAAGCATATTAAAATAAATGAAATTATAGGCCAGTTTCTAAAAGCGTTACTCCCGATGTAAGGCAGCCCTGATTCTGAAACAGCTGCTCTCAGTGTGACTTACTTCAGTGTAAGGCCTATATATAAACAGACTTACTACAGGAACCAGATTCCAAAACCCCTGCTGTCAGTATAAGTGGTCAATTACACTGACAGCAAATCTTTTGGAATCTGGATCTATGAATTTAAGATAGCCGAGGTTTGATTGTTGCTAGGAAATATACTCATTTTTTTGCAAGTTAAACTGAGGAATAGAAGGGTCAATAAAGATGTAAAGTAGTAATGGTTATCAAATGGTATCTTAACTTCTGTTTTTCCTGAATGTACATGTGATCCTCTTTACATATCTGCAGAAATACATTCTTGCAATGTAGTTTGACTAATTAAACAAATACATCACTGAGACAGTTACTGGAGATTTGCAGTTTTCAGCATTTTGAAGCTGATTACATGAAGCTATTATTTTTTTTAAATTTTAAATGCAATAAAATCGTTAAAATAGTACTAACCTGAATTTTAGAAAAGACAGAGTTTCATTTACTGCTTCCTCTAGAGCAAAATACTCTAAAATTTTGGCAAAAGAGATATCACAAAGGAATTTTTCAGACTTTGCAAGGAACTCATTAAATTCATCCAACAGCTCATTGCCTTCCAGCATTTCCCCAGCTTCATTATTAATATCAGCATTTCTTGGAGCTATGTATATCACCATTCAAATGTTTAATTATGGTCCAGTATTTTATGGGGTCTCTAGTTCCAGCACTAGTTTTAATTTTTTGTATAATTTGCTTAGCTTATCTCACTTTTTGTAGTCTGAAAGAAGTGAAACAATGCACCATCCATTTTTGTTAAATATTTGGAATTTTGAACCTTTTACTGAATCTTAGTTCTTACTGCTATCCATATGCATGAACAGAGGCAGTACAACTGGATTGAATTATCTTAGCATTTTCTTTTGTAAATAATGAAATATTTTTTCACAAGAGAATTGAAATTACTTTTGAAACAGCAAATGTCATCTTTCTTTCAGCTGACAAAGACTGGCAGACCATTCAGATTAATTGCATCCTATGAATATTAAATGTAAAATAAAAATCTAAAATGAAAGAGAAAGCATGCACTGAGTGAAAGCTAAAAAAGAACAGTTTTGATGGATGTCACTACCTGCATCAGATAAGATCACAACAACTATTTTCTGAATTTTATTATCTATGTTTTATGGTGGGCAGCCACGGTGGTGCAGCGGTTAGCATTGTCGCCTTACAGCAAGAGGTTCTCCGGTTTGACCCTAGGCTGGGGTGCTTTCTGTGCGGAGTCTGCATGTCCTCCCTATGGTCGTGTGGGTTTCCTCCGGGTGCTCTGGTTTCCTCCCACATGCCAAAGACATGCTGTAGGTGGAATGGACACTCTAAATTGGCCCTAGAAGTGAGTGCATGCATGTGTGTGCCTTCCATGGAAGGTTGGGCACCGGGCTGGGAACTCAACACCGTAAAAACTCTACTGTCAATCATGAGTGGACAGGTTATCCACTGTGGTGACCCCTAACTGGAAAGAAGAAGAAGATAATCTATGTTTTATGGTAAACACCTCTGATATTTTATATTTTTACACTGAATTGCTTTTTTTTTCTGACATATGTTCTCATTTGTGTTTGCTGACACTGAGTTACAACCATGACTGTTGTTTACCAATTAATTTACAATAGGTTAGTAGGTTCATAGGTGAATACTAGGCTAACTTCCCTAATGGACAAGTTTAAGCCTAGCCAATAACTCAAAATCAGAATCAAGCCCTGTACTTTGTGTCTATGAGGTGAAGACCTTAACTATTATACCAAATTATTATGCTTGACAAGTTAACAGAGTTGTTAACAGTAGTTATGTTAAATCTTGTCAAAAGAAAGTAATTCCATGCTACTGTATGTCCCTTTGATGCAACTGATCAGCAAATGCATGCATGCATGCTTGTTAGGTATATAGCAGCATGGATCATGCATGTAATTTGTCTTGTTCTGGAGACACAAATGCGTATGTGCCATTTGCACTTGATACTCAATGGCAGGCAGTGTTCTTTGACTTTGGATGCAAAAATGAGTTCATGTAAATAATGTTCACTTGACTAGAGAGAAACTCTCTAATGCTTGAACTGTTACGCTCACTTCCTCCAAACTTTTCTCTTATAATATGTGCATACCTCTCAACCTCTTAGAGCAAGAAATCTGGACAAAGTCATAAATAATGGAGGGCAAAGGCCCAAAAACAGGGACAGATTTTAAATACTACTCTTTTAAACTTAAAAAGTTTCTAGAATAACCAGATGTGTATTATCATGCATTTTATGAATTATATGAGGTTTGAAACTCAAACGTATGTCATTATTTAGTGACTTCAATCTTCAGTGAAGTGTCAGAAAATCACAAATTTTATGAGGAAAAGACTAAATTTTATGAGGAGCAGACCAAAAATATGAGGCAAAAATGTGGATATTCTGCGAAAATCTGAACAGTTGAGAGATATGTCTGTCATGATTCCCTTGATGTAGTTCTCTTGCTCATCAGAAATGTCCTGCAATGCTCTTCTTTATTTTATTTTATTTATTTTACATTTGTTTACTGGGATAGTCTGACTGTGGAGCTTTTCTCCCCAGGCCACCACTGAAAATGGCATGTATCCAAAGACAAACTTACATAGATTACACAGAAGTTAGCAAACAATTATAAAAACAAAGTCATTATATACAATGGGTTAGTAATGTTCCCTAGTAGGGACTCACAATTGTCATGGACAGGCAATTAACATCAAATTGGAAGTAGAGCTTGGTGATGTAGTTACAAGTTATGATAATTGCAGAATATGCTTTTAGTTTATAACTTAATCAGGGTTGGTACATGGGCAGCTATTACATCCCCTACAGCTAGCATTAGGCAGGACCTTCCAGAAACTTCCCTGTAATACTGCTCTTCCTCCAAGATGTGTTTCATTGGCATGTTCTGGCTAACATTGGGCCGGATTCATGAAGGCTTGCACGGAGTCTAAGAGTAGAGTAAGACTCCATGCAGCCAACATGTCCGCCGAGCGATCCAGGAACAGCCGGTAGGGGTGTGCAACAGAGCTCTCAAAATGAGTCTTACACAGACAGGGCTTGGATATGCAAATTACCTCAATTGCAGGCAAAAGCTATGCAAATTAGGTAAATTTACGATCCAGGAAACAAGAACCTGTCTGAGTAGGAGTAGTGTTATTTGTAGAAATGTACTCAGCTGACAACTGAGTACAGTTCTGCAAATAGCAAAACGGAGCCGTGACAGCTCCAAAAAAAGGATGCATTTACATGAGGAAGCATGCCAATGGCCAAATATTTGGCCATTGGCAATGTTCAGTGATGCAAAATAAAAATAAAATTACTTTTTTTTTTCATCCCGGTCTCTGGGGTTTAAGTGTAGCACAGCCCTGCGCAAACGCTCTGTGCCCTAAAAACCAGAAAATCAATAATTAAGATCCACAAATGTGGATTTTATTGCTAATATGAATTTACAATGCAAGGGAATGGCAGGCTGAAGACAACATGGCCACCGAGTAGAGGTTGCTAAGGGGGGAAGATCAGTCTAAGAGATGTAACCAAGCATTAGTAGGCAATCCTATGCAAATGAGGGTTAGGATAGTGAATCGCAAGTTTACATAGCAAATGAGCACAGTCAGTGGAATGTTGGAGTAGGATAAGGGGAGTAACAGAGTAGAAGATAGGTGACATCATGAGGGGGGTATGTATGAAAGAAGTGAAGCTCATTGGAGCAGAATGGCATTTGTCAGCTGTCATTTACACATCATTGAAAGAGGTGTGTCAACAGGTAGGCTAGGTAAAGGCAACAAATCGAAGGTGTATGCCGTGGATAACACTAAAGTTTCTGGCTGAGCGTGTATGCTCGCGTGTGTGCACCTGTAAACCCGAGTAAGACTGTGTGCGTGTAAGTGTGTGTGCATGCATTTAAGCCGGAGTAAGCATGTATAAGGATGTTGAAATACTTGTAAGTGCATTTGCGCTGGTGTGCATGCGTTTTAACAAGAATAAGGAAGTTTTAGTCTATGTAAGCATGTGTGCATGCGTGTGAGTTGCTGTGCGCTTGTTTGCGCTTGACTGCACGGTGCTGCCCCCCGAGGAAACAGAAAGGAAAAAGGAAGTACAGCAAATAGTAGGAAGTTACCAGGGAGTACTAGCAGAGCTAGCAGGTGAAAACAATCAGAACCAGGCAATTACACAGGCAGCCACTAGCCCAGCCCAGCCCAGCACTTAAAACTTTGCAAACAGCAGTCCATTATGTTTCTCTCAAGAGACACTGCAACACTGCAGTAAGCTAATAGAAGTGAAAACTGAAAAAGCTTTACTGAGACAAAGAAATGTTAGGGGCTGCCATTGCTGTTAAAAGGCGACATATGCAACATGCTGAGGGTGGTGACAATGCAAATGCTGCTGGACAACCCACAGTGAGGAGATGGAGAAGAGTGTACAGGCCCAGGGTAGTCTACCAGGGGCTACATGAGCTGGAGATAGTGGAGCACTATAGAGTAGACAGAGACCTCTTGCAGCAAATTGTTGAGCTGTGAAGGCCATGCCTCACACACAGAACCAACAGAGGGGAACCCATCCCAGTGGAAACCAAGGTATGTGTTGGCCTAAGAATATTAGCAACAGGTACCTTCCAAAGACCAACTGGTGATATGATGGGGATATCACAGGCATCAGCATCCAGGGTACTGCACCTGTCAGTGATCATGTATATTTCCCCAGTTCCCGTGAGGTATTCGCCAGCAATATGCATCTCTTCCAGCAAATAGCGGAATACCCTGAGGTAGTGGATGCAATAGACTGCATGCACATATGCATCAAAGCACCAGCCAGTGAGCGGGGTAGGGTCTACTACAACCGCAAGGGCTTCCCCTCCATCAACTGCCAGGTTGTGTGTGATGCCCAGGGCATAATACTGAATATGTGTACTGGCTGCCCTGAAAGCTACCATGATTCCCATATCTGGCATCTGACACAGCTGTACCAGACATTTGCCAATGGGGACATCCCACATGGTCACCTAGTGGGGGATGCTGGCTATGCACTGGAACCGTGGCTGATGACACCCATCAGAAACGCACACACACCTGAACAGAAATGCCATAATGAGGAACACGCACAAACACAAAATGTAATTGAGTGTGTGTTTGGCCTGCTCAAGTCCCAGTTCCAGTGCCTGGACACATCTGGTGGAGCCTTGCAGTACTCACCAACTACATGTACCCAAATTGTCATGGTATGTGCTATGCTACATAATATGATCCTGCGAAAACAGCTGCAGCAGGACCAGCATAGGCCCGGGCCGAACAGCCCCCCATCATTGCCAAGGCCATCACAGGCAGAGCGTGACTCGGAGGAGGAACAACCTGAGCCTGCCCCAGTAGGCAGAAGGAGGTATGCCCAGTATGCTTTGGCCTTGGCAAAGAGGCAATGCATAGCACATACATTGGCTCAGTAGGAACTTTGGAAATGACACCTCTCTCTGACTCGCACATATAGTAAAAGGGATGCCTAACTTGACACTGCCTGTTTTCAAACATGTATAGGAGTGTAGTATGTGCATCCGACATAGGCAGCCCTGCAGCACCACCTGAGGCATGATTGCCATGTGTTAAGCAATATAAAGCAGTGCTAAACAGCATTTACTACCATGTAGTATATGTAAACAAAATTGCACACACCAACTAGCACAACTGTGGTCAATATTGAGTAATATTGGGCAACGTCCACCATTTTTGGTTAATATTGAGCAATGTCAGACAAGCTTGGTCTAAGTAGGGCATAGCTGAACAAAAGCCAACATGCTCATATATGCTCTACTGGCCCTTAAGCAGTCTGGTCTGCTCAGTATGAAAAGATAAAGCAGTGATGGGCCTCGAACCCAGGATACGCTGCACTATAGTCATAGTACTGAACCACTAAACCATGACAGTATTGCAGTGGTCAGCCTGTATGAAGAAATGTTGATAAGTCTATGCAAAGTATCTCATGGAAACCCTGCAGGCACAGCGTAATCCCTGTCGAGTTATGACACAAAGGTGAGTCCTGCGGTAAGAATAGAACCTGACTTTCAACACACACAGTATAAATGTTAATATTGGTCATGTTCACACACATCAACAAATGTAGTGGATCTCAGACAGCAACATACTGAAAGGTCACACTGGGCATGCTCACACACTTGAATACATGAGACAAATGTCAGGTAACAAAACACTGAAAGGCCGAACTGGGCATGCTCACACACTTAGGCCATGTCTGAGTACAGCAGTGGGCCACACATATCCGGCAGTAGCATGTGTTAACCCAGGAACCTCTCACTATTCAGCAATCCACCCTTTGTACACAGTTATATGACAACAGACACATATATAATATAGTGGAACCCTGTCATAATGAAATATGTTCTGCAGATACTGAAGTTGTTCATAGAAAGTAGGAAAGCAAAGACGATAAAAACCTGCAATCAGTATCCTCAATAAACATTGTGCATCCCGAACATTATCATAGGTTCAGAGGTTGATACTAGGCTATCTGCCCTAGGGCATGTACAAGCCTAGCCAGAGTGTGTTTGGCTTTCGCAACACTGTCAGATTAGTACACTGTGCCTGTGAATAGTAGGTCACACAAGATAGCCCATTTACGTTTAGTCTATTGTGCCTCTGTCTAGCACGGACACAGAAGATATCACAGGGGTAAACATACGATCACCCATCCACTTGTCGAGATGTCTCCTGTTGGTGGTCAGTGGGTGGCTCTGCCTATGCGAAACCGGGATTACATTCCGGAGTGAGTGGAGCCTCTGGGATAAAAATCTGTCCCTCCAGCATGTCCTATTAATATCTGTGCTGAGGTTTATGTCCCTGGAGTGTGTACCTCCTAGGGATTCGGACATCCTGAGGTGGAGCATGTCCATTAATTCTGGGTTGGAAAATTCATTAAACATCAGACACACATCACATCCGAGTAGGCGGTAAGCAACTGAGTAGAGCTGGAGTTACTGTAGCCGAACTGCGCAGGGCATCTGTGTGAGTCCCTAGATCGGCTTGTTGAGGAACTTTTGTGGCCATTACAGTTGCTGCAGGTGTCAGGTAAGGTACATCCCAAATGGGGCATTGTAACCAAGCATGGTCATGATGAGTATAGGGGCACAATGACCTCACTTGATCTAGATGTGAAACCATATGGGATAGGTGGGCTATATAGAAGGTCTGTTTAACCACATTGGCAACGTGATTGTCAAAGGCGAGAGTACGAACAAGTTGTGTCCCCAAACCCCTAACAACTCCTACCGTATGTAATGGATTACCACCTATGTGGTAATGTGTGGTCATGTTGTTATTCCCAAAGGGGATGACTATGCATCTAATGGCATTTAGCTGTAGGCCATGGCTCTGGCATCAGTCATCCATCTCTGTGAGACCCTGTTTGAATATGCATGTGCTAGCTGCAGAGTTGATTATGGCACCCAGTTTGCAGTCATCTGTGAACATGGTCAGCCATATTCCTCCTGAGTTAGCCTGTACATCAGAGAAATATATAGTGAACAAGAGAGGTCCCAGGACTGAGCCTTCTGGGATGCCACGTGTAACTGGTGTATAGTCAGACATGGCACCTGCAATACTGACCATGAGGGTGCTATCCCTGATCCAGTTAGCAATCCATCCTGTGAGATATGTGTCAGTATTGATGCTGGTGAGCCTATGTATAATGGCCGAGTGGGGTATTGTGTTGAAGGGTTTTGCAAGGTCCAGGTAGGCTGTGTGGACAACCTTCCCTATGTCTATGGACCTGGTAACTGTTTAAAGAATACAAACAGGTTCAAGAGGCAAGATCTGCCCACAACAAAGCTGAAATGTGTAGGACCCAGTGTCTGTAGGTTCCCGATGTCTATGTGTATGAGTTCCATGACAATACGCTCCATAGCTTTGCAGAACAGGCTAGTTAGGCTTATAGGGGGATATTGTCTGGGGTCCGTTGTGGCACCACCCCTGTGGAGCAGGACTACTGTCGCTGTACACTATTCCTAGGGTACATATCCTGTAGTAACTCTGATATTAAACAGTGACTTAATGTGAGGGTTACGTTTGTCATGAAGCTTGTGTAAGACGCAGGCCGGGACACCATCTGGTCCCATTGATGCTGTATTGTCTGCTTTGGGGAGGGCAGCACTCACCTGTTAATTTGTGATGTCAGGGAGGTTACAGTCTGTTGGGATTGTCAGTTGCTCCTTAGGGGGGATGGGGGGGCATCTGCACTGAACCTGTTTGACAGGATGTTGGCAATGTCTGTGGGTTCACGGTATGTTTAGTCAGTATGCAGTAACTCACAGCATATCAGTGAGTGTCCACCCAGGTTCCTGACATAACTAAAGAAGGCCTTGTGATTGTCCTAAGTGTCTGGTGCAATAGTCCATTAGAAGCAGGTCTTCGATGAATACATGAGTGATTGTAGCTTTCTGCTAGTACAGATCACAGATGCCTTCCCTGTCTGGGATTGTGCTCTATCATGTAGTAGCCTCCTCCTTTCATTGTATAGCTTATTAATGGCCGGGGTCCACCAGAAAGGTCCCCTGCCATTGGAGGAGTGAGTCTTGTTGTTATTTGGGATAGCATGATCCATGCAGTGCAGTAGGTGTCCATAGAATGCGTTTGTAAAGGATTCAGCGGTCTGAGCCATATTTACCACTGTTTCAGGGTCTTTGAAGGATAGCACCTTGGTTTGGAGAAGTGTGACATTTGCTTTTGAGAAGGATTACCAACGATGGGTGTGGGGATGGGATATGGATGTCCAGTGAGATAAATGTATGGTCTGACCTTAACAATGAGGGGTATACCTCTGGTGTGGAACATAGAGTCCCCATGTTGGTGATGATCAGGTCCAATATGTTTTCCCCTCTTGTGGGTGTGGTGACCGGTTGTGCCATAGCATTTCAGTTTACAAATAGTAGCAACTGTTGGGCGAGGTTGTTGGGTCTTCAGTAGTATCCCCAGTCAATGTTTGGGTATTTGAAGTCACCCAATATAATGGTGTTTGGGGAGACCTTCATATTCTCCAGTGTTCCTAGGAAAGCCGAGTGTGGTTCCTGAGTTTGGGAGGGTAGTCTGTAGCAGGCTACAAACTTTAATTCAGTTTTGCACACTGTTAGTTGCACATGTATGGTCTGCGATGCTTCGTGCAGTGCTACTAACCTGGAGGCGTGTGTATCTGTGATGTATATGGATACTCCCCCTATTTGTGTTGGCTGTTCTGAGTCTTGTGGTCAGAAAGCATGGTATGAAGTATAACCTGGTAGTGCTGGTGTGCATTTGGGAGCCTGAACCAGGTGTCTGTTACTGCACAGATATCGATATTCTCCATACTGAGGAGAGTCCTGAGTGGGTGCATTTTGAGGGTAACACATCTGGTGTTGAGCAGCATTACCCTTAGTTTCTTCTACCCTGTAATGTCTATGGAGGTGGGTTTGTCTTTTGAGCCTCGCTTAAAAAAGGCACTATGGGGGTGACAAGAGCCTTAGCCAGTATTCAAAAGTCCAAGGGTGACAGGTGCAAGCTGCCCATAGTGAAGCTATGTGGCATGTCGAGCATGTCACCCCAGGCTGACAGACACTGGATCCCCTTTGAATGACACCAATATGTTAGCCAACTGTTAAAAGTGATCATTTTGTCTGTATACTGTGACATCATTCTTGGTGAGTGTAAGATGCTACACAAGGTCAGGGTCATACTGGCCAGGGCTACATGATCAGAGAGTTCCTCTATGTATCATGTCTTGTGGTCCAGTGAGGAATGTCTGACGTTATTCGCACCAGCATGGACAATGATGGAGCCATTTCTGTACTTGCTTTGGAGAGACCTGAGTGCATGTGTTATGTGGATCCTGGCACCCGACAGACAGTTCAAAGTGACCATCCCCTTCTTCGGCCTGGTGAGTGGGATGTCAGTGTGTCTGACAATAAGTGTCACCTATTACAAGTGTATTAGGTATGTTGTGCAGCCCTAAGGGCAGTGACAGTGTGGCACACTGACTTTGTGAACTATGTGATATGTGGGTATTGTAGTGGGGTAGCAGTTGTTTGTGTGTCTGCTTTGGTGGTCTCTGCTGCTTAGGCAGAGTTATTTAGAGCCTTCGAGTATGTTTATGTGTGATAATGTAGTTTGATTGCTGTCGCTATAGGTCTATGTGAGACTGGATTTGTGGTGTGTGTAGTTACCTTCACCACCTGATACACTGTGCCAGTCATGGGTCGAGAGAGCTTAGCCTCCTGTATGTCTATATAGTTGCATCTCTCACATATATCTGAGTTTGTTGGGAGGAGGAGAGGGTTGTCAGTGTACATAAGGCAGTTGTGACATTGTGTCAAAATTCCAATATTCACCAGCTGGACTGGAGAGTACACATGAAACCGATCCCTGGACATGCCAGGATTTTATGATGACATACTCTGTTGACTGATCACAAAGGGTCAGTAGGGTGTTAAGTGTGTAAAAGAATATAACAGGGGTTTAGTGCTCAGGTTCATCAGTGTTTTGTAAAGAGTGGCTGCGATGGAGTCCAGACTGAAACATGACACCTCCTTCAGCTATGTCATAAATAGCAATGTACACTCATATATGTCCTGAGTCAGGGCCAACTGTACCTGACTGACAATGCCGACATCCTGTCAGACAGGCCCATATATACATACCCACCTACCACTGACGAAAGGCCCCATTATCATACCAGGAGATTTCACATGTAGAATGGGTAAACAGCTCCCCCTAAAGCCAAAAGCATGGCAGCAATTGGATTACATTGTTTCCCTATATGTGTCATGAGTGAACTACAGAACAAACATACCCTGCACCTGAACAGTCTGTTGAGACTCACCCTCACCACAGGATCTGAAACTGTTGAATGTGTTACAGCAACATATGACACTCTCCACAAGTGTTGGTGCACAACACACCATGGGAAGTATAGTCCAATAAGCCTATGAAGTCTGATCTGCAAGGCCATGGAGTCCATCATGATTGAAGTCATAAACAGAGCTATTGGAAGCTGACAAACACACAACCCTACCAACTGTGGTATGTTCATGGGAAGATCATGGTTCCCAAACATGCTAGACTGTTTGCAAGGCAGCCACCCAGGACATACATCACTGAACAGAGCTACACATGTCCCACATATACTTTGAATAGCCCTTTATCAACATCCCAGACACGTTGCATCCACAAAATGAACAATCTGTGCATAAACATGTGTTGTCATATGAAGGAATGGCAATTTGTCCACAGATAAATCACACAAGCTAAGAATTGTGGGGTCCTGTACAAGCTATTAACACCTGCTGACCCACATGGTTCATTCCTGGGATTGCATAAAACAAAGTGTACACACATTACCATGTCCAGTCTGATGATGTCAGCATCCGACAAATATAGCAGGAGAAAAGAAACCACCCAGTAAAGCATATAGCGTGTCGTGTTAATGCATATTTCTCTAGTATCATAACATAGTTAGGTAGGGGTTTAAAACCTGCAATCACTGACTGTGTGTGTGGGGGGGGGTGTGCATTTCCTTTGAGAGGAGTGCCCTTTTTGGAGACTGGGAAAACACATTAAAAGAGGTACAATCCTCTTTGGAAAGTGTAATGATGTCAGCATCCTACAAATATAGCAGGAGAAAACAAAACGCCCAGTAAAGCATATAGCGCATCGTGTTAATGCATATCTCTCTAGTATCATAACATAGCTAGGTAGGGGTTTGAATCCTGCAATTGCTGACTGTGTATGTGGGGGAGTGTGTGTATGTGTGTGATTACCTTCAAGAGGAGTGCTCTTTTTGGAGACTGGGAAAACACATCAAAAGAGGTACATTCCTCTTTGGAAAGTGTGCTGATGTCAGCATCCTACAAATATAGCAGGAGAAAACAAAACACCCAGTAAACAATGTAGCGCGTCATGTTAATGAGTATCTCTGTATTATCATAACATAGTTAGGTAGGGGTTTAAATCCTGCTGACAGTATGTGTGTGATTACCTTTGAGAGGAGTGCTCTTTTTGGAGACTGGGAAAACACATAAAAAGAGGTACATTCCTCTTTGGAAAGTGCGCTGATGTCAGCATCCTACAAATATAGCAGGAGAAAACAAAACACCCAGTAAAGCATGCAGCATGTCGTGTTAATGTGTATCTCTGTAGTATCATAACATAGTTAGGTAGGGCTTTGAATCCTGAAAACGCTGAGTGTGTGTGTGTGACACTGTTGGTCAATGCAATGTGGGTTTTGCTTTTACTATGGTATGACATATCAGGATTAAAACAGTATGTGCATTGCACACATCAGGTATCTGTGTGGCAAATAAATATATGTACATGTGACCTCGATTAGTACATAGGTGTGAAGCCTGCATACTACATGAATACATTTGTTTCCTTTGATAGATTGTGCCACTGCTTCTCAGATCGTAGGTCACATATGTATGTATCTGACAAGGCCGGCCACTGTACTGATCTGTGGCCAAGGTCATCTGTGCCACACACACCCATGACAGTTACTATAGAGTAGTGTGAGTGAGGGTACATGCCTGGGGTATATGTCAGACATGTTCATACACAACAACGTCTGGCAATTATGGACTGTCATTATAGGTGTACAACAGCCTTGTGGATATGCATACAGGCCCCTAATGTCTTATGTGAGACACCAAGGGACTCCACAATACCTCTGCATATGTGGTTACCAAGGGACAGATGACATAACACTTGGCTGTATGTACACATTGCTACACAACATACATGTTGGGGGCTACCACCTATGTGGTACTGTCAGGATAGTATGTATAGTAAATTTGGATGACTATGCTATACTTGGCTTAGAGCTATACAGCATATGTCGGACAACAGGTATCTGTCTGCATGATACCCTTGTGTAGGATATGTGTCCCATCCAGAGAATGCATTGGAGGCCAATGCATGCATTTATTGATGTGGATGGACATATCCCTAGTGTGTTTGCATGTACCTAAGAGGGCTATATGCCAAACAGGTGTGGTCCCAGGAACGGGTGGTGGTCAATACCACTGGTTACTGTTATAGCATAGTACTGGAAGGCTCCAACTGTTACTGAGTTCCCCACATCTGTGTGTCAGTTGTCAGGACATCATCTAATGATTGGTTATGGTCAAGCTGTTGAGGTTGTGTATACTACCAGAATGCAAAACATTGACAGATAGTAACAGTATCACCCACAGCATAGTGTCAAACCATGTCATACAAACACGTGTACCCATGTTAGAACATATCTGTAGTGGAATGCATACTGGCCATCGAGAGATACTATGAGATGTTAACAATGTGTAATACAGGGTATGTCGCACGTCGCATGTGTCCACTATGCACGTATATGCAGACAGTGCGCACCCACCATGTTCACAGATGTACACCTGCTAATCTGTACTGCACACATCACACATGTACTGTCCATGCACTGGCACATGCTGGCAACACTATACACTTCAGCCACATGGCACATGGGTGGACAATACATACTCAGACTTAACACTGGTGTAAACAATGCTACATTCACAGTCATAGCTTTGATGCATCATGCCTGCTCAGATATACCTACAAGGATATCATTACACTGTCCTGTTGACAACATACTAATAGTGCTATATTGATATAATGTCATCCTGTGCATCAGCACCATGTTAGCCTGTTCCTGCATCAATGTTACAGATGACAGGAGGTGGCACAGGTGTCATCATATGCACAGGGTGTGTTGTTGGTTTGCCAGAGCCCGACATTGATCCATCCAATCGACATGTATGTGTGTGTGTGTGTGAGGGACAACAGTACAGCATGGGCCAATGTTGATGTAATGTGTGTGTGTGTATGTGTGTCTGCATGCACACAGCTCCACCATGTAGCTGCCATATACGGGAGGTTGTGGGACAGCCACAGACTGTACCTGCCAGGCTGTACAGATCATTGTCTCTGGCCACAGACACGGTACCTGTGCCTGGCAGGGGTGCTACGGACAGTATCGGGTACCAACCCTGACTGGGTACTATCATCAGAGGCAGAGGTATGTTGAGTGGACCCATGTCCCTGCTGGGACTGGCCAGAGCCATGTGCACATGTTCTACTAGGACGGTCAATTGGCAGGCCAGCCCCAGCATTGCTGGGGCTGGTACTGCCACTACGGGAGTGATCTGTGGGCCATCCGCGATGACTGCCAGCCATTGATGTTGCTGGCATACGTCCGCGTCGACATCTCAGCCATCCTGCATGGTCCTGGCTCATGGAAAACACATTGTGGAGGGCATCTAATGTCTCCCCCCAACATCTATCAATGACCTCGGTGTAATTCTGGATGGCACCGGCAAGGTCACAGATGCTGTCATTGATAGCAGTGTAATGGGACCTCTGCGCCCTTAGTCCCTGTCTGGTGTACCATTCCATACATGCCTGTGCATGCATTACAGCCCGGAACATACTTGAGGTCGTAAGACCTGTGGGGGCACATCTGCCAGGGGCATTATGACCAGTGGTGCTCCCACGAGAACCCCTGGACATCCACCTATGTGGTAACATTCCAGTAATCTGGGTATGGCTGCTGTGAGGGGATGCAAGTGCCATGGATACCACACTATCCTGGTCAATGCCAACTGTATGCTGTCCCTCGGCTAAGGCCATTGGTGATGAGGGATGTATTGGCAGTATGAGTGTGCGCATAGATGGGGTGGAAGGCTGTGTACTGTCAATTGGCAGACCAATGACAGAATCTGTCAAACCTACCTGTGCCACAATACATGTCTCATCATCTCCACTATTTGTGGCAGTGACTTCAGGTTCCCTGCTGCATTCACAACCCAACCTCAGCACCTGTGAGAGGAAGACAGGAAACACACTTTACAATCTGTACATGATGTTAGCACACATGAACATGAACACATGCACACATGAGCACATGCACACATGAGCACATGAACACATGAACACATTAACGCATGCACACATGAACGCATGCACACATGAACGCATGCACACATGAACACATTCACAGATGTACACATACACACATGCACACATGAACACATGCACACATACACTACTCAGTCAAGTTGAGACACACACACACACACACACACACACACACACCAACAGCAATAAGGAACATATCCATTAGTGGTTGATGGTGCAGTACAGTATCACAAGCCAAAAAGTCCTATCACACGTGTCAGCATGCAGGATGTGTGTTGCTCAACAGCATGCAGTGCAAGTGTGGAGAGTCATTGTTGATAACAGTATACATGTCTTTGATGCATGTGTTTTGTTCATTGATTGGCCTCACCCGGGAAAACAATGTGTACATGGACACAAAATTGCTGTGCAAGTCTGGAATGCTTTCCAATGTCCTGTGCACCATCACTCATCGGTATACATACCATGGCCGGATGCACACAACTGTCAGGTGTATAGCAATGAATGCTATGTGTAGTACTGTAGTTACTGTAACTGGATGTAGTGTAGTGCCATGAGCCATCATCAGGCAGCAGCATGTGGTCAACCAAGGCCACTAATGTATGTCACACTGGCAACTATCTTGCTGTACCTGACCTGCACCACTTTGGCTACATTAACCATTTCACAGCCAGTTGTTGCATGGGTATGTAAGGTGTTCAATAGGGAGCATTGCCTCACATGAATGTGTTGTGTGTTGAAGTGTGTCACACCACCCCATGATAGTCCTCTACCCCCAGGTATATGTTGTGTTCTTGACATTTGGGATACTGGAGTATGATCTTACAGCAGGTGTCTACATGTGCCATGTGTATCAAATTACCACTAACTGCATATGACAAAGTGGTGTATGTTGTGTGTATGTGTATTGACTCTGCCTATACAATGTCCACTACAGTGTACCACAATTGGTTGGAATGCTCTGTGTATTGCATGTGTTTGAGGTGGCTACTCATGTTACTGAGATGTGCATAGTCCCACAGAGAACATGCAGAGCATGCATTATGTGTAGGTGTTTTACATGTGTATATGGCCTACAGGTCTCCTATGACATGCACATGTTATATGCTATATTAAATGTAGAACACTCACCAGCATGGGTGTGCTGTCCTGATATCACACCAGGGGGACCTAGAAGGATATGAGACAGTTTGTCAGTGGCAACAACTATGGTATTGCTGCTGTGTGTTTACAATTCCACAGTAGTACAAGAGGTGACAGTCACAGGCATACAAATTATGTTCCAAATTATCAGTATTGCATGAAACTAGGCTCCACATCTTCTGAATACACAGTACACAGCTGGTAAATGCATGTTCTAACAATTGATCTAACAGTAGTCTACAGATATGCCATGTTACCTGCACGCTCTGTATCTATGTGCTGGGTGACTCCGGCCTCCATGATGACGCATGTCTGTTGTACTGCTTGGCCAGGAGCCACCACGATGAGGAGCAGCTCTTCCACTCTGGTGAGGGGGGGATGTATTGATGCACCACCATCTGTGGCAAGCTGTTGTCTGTGGACATCGGAGACATGCTGCCGGACATGTCTGATTAAATCACTGCAGTGATGGCGTACCTGCTCATACGTCCAGTTATGCATGCCTACATCATTCACCCTACAGACAACATCCTGCCACAGTGCAGTGTGTCCATGCTGGTCCTGGCTAGATCTGGAAAACAGCAAGTTGTAATGCCATACCAGGGCATCATAGATGACCTCCTCCTCCTCGGGGGAATACGCGGGCTTCCTGTTGTGAGACATATTCCTGTAAGACATTAAAACAGTCATTATGAGCATGTCATGTGGCACACTTAACATGCTAAAGTACAGACATCAATGAAATGCCATATATAGCAACCTATTGGCTGTCAGTAGGTACACACCTGTCATACCACATAGTACTGCTCAGCCCACAACTGCCTGACAGTGTCTGGTACATACTATATTCCAAAACATGTTCTGCACAGCAACAAAGTGGAACCAGTATGTAAGACTATACAACAGTACATGGCACACTCTATG
Source organism: Protopterus annectens (assembly GCF_019279795.1). Taxonomy (NCBI): domain Eukaryota; kingdom Metazoa; phylum Chordata; order Ceratodontiformes; family Protopteridae; genus Protopterus; species Protopterus annectens. The sequence continues at coordinate 231,831,622 of NC_056738.1, forward strand.
TGACACAATGCACCACCTAGCCACAGGGGGTGTGTATGAAGCTAATGCATGCAGACATTTGTCATCCATTGAAATGAATGTTAAGTACAGTTTAAGTAATATCAGTACACTACGCTACTTGTTGATAGCAGACCCCTCAGTAACAAATGTGCACATTCATCACTATAGGTGGCATACTGCTGCAATACACTACACATTTTGCTAGATATGCACATATATCCTGTGACACACATACAACCAAGGCCATGTTACAGGCATCCCCACACACACATCTGACATACCTACAGGACACATAGGTATGGCAACCCAGATCAGTTTTACCTGTGTAACATACAGTACTGTGTGTCAGCACCTACAAAACCTCATGCCTGAGGTTTGTAATGTGTGAGGACTACAGGTAACAAAACAGTGTGTCCAAGCAATGTGGATGTAAACCATACTGTGCTGTTTAGGCCTACAGCTTCAGGTAGTACTACTGTTCATACAGGATTTGTATTCACTAGTGTTACCAATCAATAAGCATACATGTACTGCTTAAGCCTATAATGGCACACTCCGGTCAACACCATGGGACTACGTCACACCATATGCCTTACTGCTTTTCCTGTCTAGCAATAGCATACATATCCTTTGCTGAGATCTGAGCTACAACACTACATACCCATGATATATATGGTTTCACACTAGGCTATCACACATATATACAACTTTGACACATTCACCTACACATTCACCATCACACCCAGTCAACCTCACATAGCCAGTAATGCAACAAGTACATGCGTGTGTGTATCAGGTCATAGGTAGCTAAAAGGCTATTATCCATAGGACCTATGGAAGCATAGCCATATGGAACCCTGCCCTTCCACACCCATGTAATGTAGGTTCATGTGCCCCTGTCATGCAGAGCCACAGTGGTGACTCCCGGGTTGTGTTTCCTATCTCACACCCACTCATCATGATTATTCATGACAACTGCTAATGAGGACCTTCATTTGCTATTGATAGGTGGTTAGTTCCAGAGTATGGTATGTGTCTGAGATGATAATGTACCACTCCAACATGTTCTGCTTTTTCACGTTACAGGGTTTAGATCAGTACAGTGTGTAGCTTGTATGGAGTGTAATCAGTATATATGGAGCATGTCCAACACCTGTGGGTTTGGCATAGCTTTGTATGTTAGGCACAGGTTGCCTCTGGGTAGGTGGTATGTGACACAGTGTAGCTGTGGTTTTGTAGGACAGTCTGCAAAGGGCATCTGTTTGAGTCCAGTAGTACTCTTTGTGAGGTATGTGTCTGGCGTCTACTGTCGCTGTGGATGTCTTCTGAGGTACATACCGACAGGGCCAATGTACTCTATGATGGGTGTTATGACTGATGTGTACAGTGGAACACTGACCTCTTATTCCATGGATGACACACCTTTTCTGTTGACATGTGGACCTTACTCAGTTTACACGACTAGTGTGGCACTGTGATTATCAATAGGGACACTACTGTCCACCTTTGTCCCATAGTCTCTCATCACACTTTCGGTGTTGAGTAGACTACCACCTATGTGACAGTTCATGGGTACAGGGTTATTAACATGATGGGATGGCAATACGTTTACAACATTGAGCTTGAGCGTACATATGAACATCCATAGGTGTACATATAGATATACATATAGGCACATATACAGTTCACCTTTCATGGTGGGAATACCAATTATGCAAAGGTTGAGAGGGATGCAGTTATGTAATGATATTGCACAGTCTTGTGTAGAATGCATGGAAGGTAGTCTCAGCCCATGTACCTTTAGCAGGACCCACCATCTGGAAGACTACAACTGGAGGAATCATACCCACGGCGTTTAAATGCCACATGTCATATGCCAGCACAGTATGCTGTCTTGTTTGCCACACACTACCACCTACATATAAACATGCACATAACAGCCTACAACAACATATAATTGTCCACCCTTCGCAAACAGTTGCAGTATGTCCCTTGCTCTATGTACATGTTCAGATGCTAATTTATCAGACACATACATATCTCTCCATATGTGCATGCCATACACACACAGGGTCCACACTGTTGTAAGTCTGTGCACCTCACGGATGACCTGTTGGGCCTTGCTACAACATGGACGCTTGTCACATGTGTGCATACAGTAATAGTACAGGCAGTATATATAGCTGCAAATGATAACACTACTATACTAGCCTGGTACAGCAGTTGCCAATGCTGAGCTACAAATTATGTTACTATCATGCATGTCTTACTCTGTCACATCCAAGTTTATATAGGTGTTTGCACTACTCCCCCAAACTGCCATTATATGCAGTACTGTACAGACCATAGATAACATGTTCAGATGTTCGACATATAATGCTGAGATACATATGTCACAGTTATGTCCCACTGCACACAGCTACACACTAATTTGTCCATGGCAGTAGTTATGCATAGCATCACTGCATGCATACCTACTGCTGCCACTTATGCATGTTTCTGAGTATGTACAGTACTATTCATAATCATCTACTACTTGCCGGTAACTACAACTCTGTTATATACCTGTTACTCACTGTCAGGTCCGTCTGTGTATGCTTTACAAGGTTTTTTTTTTTTTTTTTTTTTTTAAGTAAAGTTTTTTTCTTATTAGTTGTTATCGGTTATTAATTAAGTTTTTTTTTTTCTTAATTAATATATTTAGTTTTTCAGAAAGTAAATATAATATTTACTGAAGTAAGTCTTCTGTATTCAGTAATAGAGTTTGTCAGTATTTGCTGACACATGCAATGTAATGATTGCATGTGGGGATAGCAAATACAATCTGCTTTTATAGTTATCTGGGCATGTGCATGTGATGCCCTCTGCACCAATTGGTGCCCAGCATTTGGTAAATGCATACAGCCTGCTGTGTGGTAATTGCAGTACTTACTGTCATAGCAACCCAATGCTATAAATTGCTTAGGTATGTAGGTGTAGCCCTTTCAGATTTCCAGAGTGGGGCCCATGCTTGTTTGCTGTGGACACTGTTGTGTAAGTCAGAAGGTTGGTATACTTCCTATATCTGAAGCTAGAGGTGTAGACAGTGATCTACATGTTGTACTCAGGCCTGACTGTTGCCACTTGCAGTACAGAGCTATCAGTGTAGAGTTTAACTCACCCCTACAAATGCTTACACAACATTTCTGTGACTATGTAGTTTCTTTTCCACTCATATAAGTAACTGCCATACAAACATAATTATTGAGAAGTATTCTTTTGGCACATGAACTGTTTGTGAACTTTTATACTGTGCATATTAATGTAGGCACTTCTGCAGGGTTTGTGGTTTTATAGTTGACATTAGCACAGGGTTCACACGACAACTAGACAATTCCAGTACTGTGTATGCCTACCTACATCCTTGGTAGACCCTAAACACACAAGTGTATTTACAGTGTGTGTGTGTGTGTGGGGGGGGGGGTTGTTGACATACAGAGAGCATTATGTATTATTGTGTGAATATTATCTTACTGGACTTTAAGGATTGGTGTGTACCTGTTGGCTTATCAAGGCAGGTGGTCTGTCTGCATAGTTCCCAACTGTGAATCTATCCAGATGGTAGTCAAATGTTACACTGTTATTCTTTGTCTGTGCAACCCACAGGTGTTTTCATCACTAGTACAATGGCATTGTTACAGTCAGTTGCTACCAGTACATGGTTACATACTTTGGTATTTCTGTGTTGTACTCCTACATAAGGGTATGCTTGTGGAAGTCCTACCACAGCTATTAGCAGTGTGTGTAACAGCAGGATAGCTGCTATGCCTGTGTGTTTGTGCCTCTGCCAGGCCTATGAAACACTCAGATACATCTTTGCATGGAGTCAGGGATAGGTAGTTAAATGTGAAGTACACCTTACACAGCATAGAGACAGTAAAAGTCTAGACTTGTGTGAAGTAGTGCATATGGATACGTACTCCTTTTATGAAGTACAAGCAGTGTCTACTGTTATTATTGTCAGTATTCATTGTGTAATACCCCACCTTTCTGACTGAATCCCTCTGAAAAGTACTGATGTCAGAGGGACACGGCTTCAATATGTTTCACAATCAGAGACATCCCTGTTTAGTAGTCACAGTTGGGTAGTATGGCCTCTGCCCTAATCAGATTTGCCACTGTTTGTCCTGCTATGATACTGTGTGGGGGTTGTAAAGTGCCGCTGTAAGTTTATTTTCTGCTAGAATGGCTGCTTCTCATATCACACTCATGTAATGCATTTCACAACAATTGCTGGTAAACATCCACAAAGCAAGCTTTGTGTTGTGGCCTTCCTATTTATCCTTTACATTCAGTCATTGAAATGCATGATATATTTATTTGAGCACCAGGTTATTGTATACCTGCTGTGGCTTAGTGGTAATTCATGCAATCTATTGTGTCAATGGTCTGGGGTTCGAGACTAGCAGAGGTATTTTATTTTGCTGCTGAGCAGAACAAGGGCCCTGACATAGAGTGACTAAGGCACTTTTAAGAAGTTGCAAGCGGCTTTGTGCGGGTTTGCATGATGCTTAGCGATGCTTAGCTAAGCATGCACATGCGCACACTCACTTAAACCCGCTAACTACTGCTTAAAAGTGCTTACTCCCACTAACCCCCGCGCTAATTTCTTTGAAATAAAAGAAAATGGGGAGATAGGAAAGTGGTGAAAAAGGGGGCACAAAGAGGGAAAAACAGTAGGGAAACAAGCTCGGGATGTGAAGGACGGTTGTAGGGAAGGTCCATAGCTGCCCATTTCTTTACCAGCAACAGCTGTGCATATGCAATAAATTTGGAGTGATATTTGAAACCTTCCACCCCAGGGAGAGGGTTGAGGACAACAAAGTATGTTGTACTGCCAATTATAATTATCAGTTTACATGTCCAGCGGACATGTGTGCGAAATGGGCAGCTATGTATGGGGTGTAATTTTTTTGTGGGTATAGATTGCCCTTTTTTTTAATTTTTTTTTTCAGGTGAGAGTGGAATGTGAGGTAGAGGAAGTAGGTATATTTGGGGAGGTAGGTTAGGGAGGAGAACAGACAAGACAAACAAGATGCATACAGGGGCAGTGTATGACACATGGGGTGGGTGAACATAATTGACAGGGATGGGTGTTTGGAATTCGCAAGCCCATGAGCCCACAGATGGTAACAGTGTAACTGAGATCCCCACCCATGGGCAGTCACCACTGCACTTTCACAGCCCTGAAGGTGGCTGTGCTGGGGGCTGCGTAGGACGGGCAGGCTCACCCATGAGACGCACCATTCTCGGCTTTATCTCGCGTAGGGGATCAGCGACTGAACGCTTGATCTCCATACGCACCACAGCCCAGACCCTTCGAAGGGTGACAGGTGGCCCTTCTCCGCCCATGCTTGCACGGGGGAGGATGAGCCCCATCCCTTGCAGTGCTTCCACCCGAAGGTGGCACAGGACCAACAGAGGAGGGGAGCCCGGGCTGGGCACCGGACCTGCTGGTGCCAGGTGCACTCACCAGCTGAGGACAGGTGGGTCCGCTGGGACCGGTCTTCCCATACGTTCTGTGATTAGGTGTGTTTAATTACAACATAAACAACAGCATTCCAAATTAGTTGTAACAGCATGCATTAATATTCCCATTAACCCAACACACCAAGGTTCCAACAGTTGAACAGCAAGCATAACACATGCATAAATTGAACAACAGTGGACATTCCAACAGCATGCAGGGATGATTGGTGGCAACAGGCCACCATGATTGTGGTGTTTAAACAGGGCACATGCATCAAAGTGAATGCAGATATTTATAGAACAATAGGACATATGTCCCAATAAATGTTTTGAGATTACACATACCCATTGAGTTGTGGAATTGATTATTTATGCACATACAGTAGGATGTAGAAAGAAAACTCGATTAACATCTTATGAGTACTTTTAGTCTACACTACATTCCGGTTGACTGCAGGTGTATATCCCCTGCATGCATTATTACACTTGGCAACATGCGTTAGGTTGTGTAATGGGTTTGGCTAGTTCATTATATACCTGACCTATATCTGACATAATAACTGTCCAGTATGCAGATGTTACTGCTACATATTTATTGTTGTATTTATATTTCTTTATCTACATATCTGGATGTGTTCACATGACATTTTCAGTTCAATTTGTACAGAACCCTGCATTTCTTGTAGCACACTCACATTTCTGGGGAACACATTAACAAGCTACTCGTGTGCCAGATATACTTATGTATGCCAGCCAGTAACTGACTGTTCAGGACTGTATATATGCTTCACAGCTATTAGCACTTCCATCACCCACTTTAGATGGGACTGCCCAACTGTGTGTTGCCAGCACTTATTAAAACAGTACTATTTGTATAATGCAAGGGTAAAACAACATTTCACAGTAAGTGACACAGGTACATTCCAGGTTTTATACCTTTATTAATTACATTACACACTTTTCCACAGGCTTACTCCTTTATTTGATATTACAGTGCATATGGAGGACATATTCAAGACATATTATACCTTTATTAATAGGTTAGAACATTCTTTTTCAGGCTCGCTCACTTATTTTATATGACAGTACCTGCAGTGATATTATTCCAGACATATTTTACCTTTCTTAATGGATTACTACGCTCTTTTTCTGGCTCTGACTTATTTCATATAACAGTACATGCAGAGGACTTATTCAGGGCATTTTATGGCTGTATTATTGGACTACAACACTTTCTTTCATGCTCTCTTCCATATTTTATATAACAATACATGCAGAATAATCACTAACCTGCCTGCTGGCGCAGCCTTAGCAGCCTATCTGCATAGGCTTGCTGATTCGCAGTACGGTCACCTGCAGCTGTGAAGTAAATGAAGGGATATTGAGACATACCTATCCATTATACAGAATCAATTATCATTTCTTACATACTGCATTCCATGGCTACCTACTCAGTTGTGGGGTATCTTGCATCCCACGGGCCTCCTGTATCCATTGGTTCAGTTGGTCCTGCTTCCGTCTCTTCAGGTCTGCATGGTGGTGATGGATCTGCTCACCAGTCCGAGGAATGCCTGTGATACTGTTGAGGTCATGAGTTAACCAGTTCCAAGCCTCTGCCTTGTACTCCATCCCTTGGAACTGGCCCTGCAGGAGTCTTAACTCATGACGGTGGACAAGGAGACAAACCATGTATTTCAACTCCTCGATGCCCCAACGTTGCACTCAGAAGCATGTACCCTCTCCAGCACCAGCCATTCTAACTGCAGATGTGAGCTACAATCAGTTATGGCGAGTATTCCCACCTATGGGGCTTAAATATGCCGCATTTCCCACACTTTTTTGTGATTGGCCATTTTTGAACATTCTCAGCTGACTGCTGACCTGCTTAGTAATGGTTAATCTACCATTTATTAGTATATGTATGTTAACAGTGGCTGTTTATCCTAAGCTGTCATGGCTTAGTGGTTCAGTACTTTGATTATGGTGCACAGAGTCCTGGGTTCGAACCTTGTCATTCATTTTATTTTAATACTGTCCAGACAGGCTAGGTGGTGTGGCTGTGTTTAAGCAGCTTTGCTCTCCGTTGCTCCACGCTGCCCTACGGTGCACTGGTTGGCACGGTGCGCACCTCCACGCAAACTGATTGCACTGGGTAAAGTGCTATTTAGCTATGGGCAACTACATTGCGCTGGGTAAAGCGCTATTTAGCTATGGGCAACTACATTGCACTGGGTAAAGCGCTATTTAGCTATGGGCAACTCTACTGCACTGGGTAACTGCTTAACTGCGGGCAATTATATATCAGGATCCTTTATAAATATATATTTTGTTCACTGATACATAGGCCATTTCGCTGCTTTTTTAGTAAAATTGTAATCATATATGTCGGGCATTATTTCATATAACTGATTTAAAACATAAATAGGAAGGGGAGTGGTGGGACTTGAACCGTGAATGCCTCCTCTTTGTGTGAACGCTCTACCATTACACAATTACTATTTGGTGTAATTTGCATAAACATTCCTTCTTATGCTCTTCCATGACGGGATTGCTAACTGCAGCTAAGCAATGGGCACACCCTCGCACACACGCGCAAATACAGGCAGCTATTTTGGGAATATAAAAAAATATAATTTTAATGTTTTACTTTTCATAACTGTGATGGGGGGTTATAATGTCAGGGAGTGTGGTGTTGGGTGCATGGTCATTTGAGCGGACTCGCTCTTCTGTGTTTACATTTTTATTTTCAAACCCTTGCAGGAGCGTGGACGTTTAGACTGCTTGGCAGTTGGACACATCCCCTGCTTTCCTACACGGTCTGTGTTAGACTTGCGGTTGAGTCAGCATGCCCTCATGAATATTCATGGCACGCTGACATCATACCTTTCAACTGCAGCCTCCGAGTAAGACTTATTTAGTCTTACACGGAGGATTTGTGAATCCGGGGGATTATCTTCTTCTTAAGGCTATATAGCAGATGGACATTTATCTCTGCTGTCACTACCAACACCAGAATAAGAATCTTTCTTGGCTAGATAAATATCCACAGTGCTTCCATCTGTAGGCCTCTATAAACTGGGATTCTCTGTGTACCATTTTGGACTCTGCACTCAGATACTTGAAAATGTGTACTTTACCTTTTGTAAAAAATGCTTGCGTTGAATTAAATAGATTGTTATTAGAACTAATGAATGCAGCTGTGTCATCCTTGCATTTAATTTGTTGCAAGAAACATCAAACTTTCCCAATGGTAGCTCTGTTAATTCTTCTGGTAAACCTTCAAGGTAATTCCTCCTGCTGTTTAGCTCACTCACTGAGAGATTTCAGCTGGCTGTTTTGATGTGGCAGTGCTGTTATTTTATTACAGTTGACATATAATTCCATTTAAATTTTTGAGCTGGACAATTTCCTCTGGTAATGAACCTAGCTTATGGTTGTTTGCAATTAACACTGTATGAAGAAGACCACATAGGCTGGTTGTGATGGAAGAAAGCTGATTTCATCTTATATTTAAATGTGTCAATGACTGTAAGTTGACTATGGCATCTGGAATAACTTTAATGCAGTTGTGATATAAGTTCAAAGGTTCAGATGAAACAAACTCACATATATCTACCTGCACTTCTTTCTGTCTGTTTTTTGAGAGATCTGCTTTGACAGTATCAGATAAGTTATAGTTAACAGAAAAGTGAGGGAATTCCTTGAGTTTTCTAAAATTCATCACCCCAGAGTATATCCCTTCTTCCACGGCTCTCTTGTGGCTCTAATTTAAGGGTACATTTAGACTGTAATTCAGGCAGTAGGGTGAGCTGGAACTGATAATGCATTGCTAACATTGCCACATTTCCGTTTTCCTTTTCTTGTTTTTTGTTTAAAAGACCATTGTAATTACTCTGAACATACCTTGTACACTAAGAAAAGCCAGACAGCAGGTGTTGGGCTGCTGAGGAAAAAGTCACAGGAAGGTTGCTTTGTGCCCCATCATTCGCATCACATGCCAGAGAACTCAAGATTCAGGCATGTAATGCAGAAATGTGAAGGCTTTCTCACCGGCTTCTAAGAGTAAGACTACCCAGACAATCCAGTGAGGAATATACACAGAACTCTTATCCCAAAAACACATGTGCCAACCATTATTCTTCACCTTCAGTCAGACTCTCAAGTGACCTGGCCACTAAATGGCACTAAGTTATCTGAGTCACAGTCAAGGCTTCATCGCTGTATGTGTCAGATAAGGTAGTGAATTAATATTCTAACTTTCACCTTAGTTTAACTCTCTGCACTGGAGCTGCCATTTTGTGGTAATCTGGTAGGAGGATTGCTACCTCCATTCATATAAAAGTAGGACTTATAGAGAGATCAAGAGAGAGTGAGAAAGAGAGAGAGAACACTGTGGCTCTCTCTAGCAATGAGATAAAGTACTGCAGAGAGCTACTGTTGTTGAGGGAGAGAATAAATGAGAGGGAGAGAGACTGAGTACCAGAGATGGTGGCCATTCAAGTAGAAGAGGGACTGGACCTTGAATAAAGGCTTAGAGTAAGCTCGTAGAGAGGAATGTATGCCTTTTGCAAGCAGGAGCTGAATAGTAAGTTGTGTATCTAAGCTGAATTTTGAGTACCCCATATAATGTGGTTTGTAATGGTATAACAGCACTGTAAATGATCTGCACTGTGAAAAGTCACTGTAAATAAATTCCACTAAACCCAAATATTACTGCGTGTGTGTATGTGGGGGGGGGGGCATGAGAATATATGTATGTTGGTCAGCATCAATCCCCTATTTCCTATTGTATATATGGTGTTATGATGTCTCACCTAGACAGTCAAGTAGTTTGCCCTACTGCAGGTATGTGTAATATAAACTCTTTCTCTTTCTCTCTGCACATATGTATATATATCTATATATATATATATATATATATATATATATATATATATATATATATATCGCTCTCTCTCTCTCTCTCTCTATATATATATATATATATATATATGTGTGTGCCTGTGTGTTTGTGTATGTATATGTATGCGTGTGTGTGTGTGTGTGTGTGTATATATATATATATATATATATATATATATATATATACATTTACATATAGGTTAATAGGTGTGTATTAGGTTAATGGCCCTGGAGCCTTTACAAGCCTAGCCCATAGAAGTGCCCTGATATTGTGTCACCCAACGTTAGTTCCCAGTGCCTCCATCAAGTAGAGCCACTGGAGTTATCCCCAGGGTGAACTTTCTATTTCCCATCCACTCATCAAGATTTCTATAGAAGTGGGCCAGTGAGGTCCTCTGCTTAACATGTATGGGGTGTCTATTCCAGAGCATGGGCAGTCTCTGGGTTAGGAGCCTGTCCCTCCAGAATGTTCTATTGTTTGTGGTAATGAGGTTGAGGTCTCTGGAGCGTGAGGTGCGGAGGGATTTGGATTTCTTTAGATGTAGCATTTCTAACAGAGCTGGGTCAGACATGGCTTTGTAAGTCAAGCAGAGATCACATCTTAGTAGAAGATATGAGACAGAGAATAGCTGGAGTTTTTTGAGTCTGTCTGTGTATGACATCTGTTTAAGGCTTAGGATCTCCTTCGTGAGGTACTTTTGTGGCCTTTCCAGCTGCTGCATGTGTCTAGTGAGGTACATGCCAAATGAGGGAAGAGTAGAGAGAAACGATGACCTCTTTCTTCCTGGATGCAAAACCTTTTGTAATGAGATGTGCCACATAGAAGGACTTTCTGACCACAGTGGCAATGTGGTGGTCGAAGGTAAGGTTGGTGTCAACCTGTGTCCCTAGATCTCTTATAAAGCCTTCAGTGTTCAGTGGGCTCCCATCGATGTGGTAATTAGTAGGAACTGAATTTTTCCCAAAGGGGATGAAGACACATTTTTTGTCATTAAGCTTAAGGCCATGATTTCAACCATTCACTGGTCTCAGTGAGGCCTTTCTGTAGGATGTCTACATGACTTGGGGAGTTAATAATGTCTCCCAGCTTGCAGTCATCTGCAGACTTGGTCAGCCAAAGTCCCTCTGTGTTGTCCTAGACTTCTGAAAAGTAGATTCCAAACAGGAGAGGACCCAGGACTGTTCCCTGTGGGACTCCACTCGTGAATAGTCGGCAGTCATAATTGGAGTCCACTACTTTCACATTGTGGGTTCCATCTGTGAGTCAGTTTGCAACCCTCCTAGTGATATAGAGGCTGATGCCTAATTTGGTGAGTTTATCAATAATTCCTGAGTGGGGAATGGTATCAAAGGCCTTGGCCAGATCGAGGTAGGCTGTATGAACTGCCTTGCCGTCATCCACAGCTCTGATGACAGACTCAAAGAAGTCAACCAGTTTGAGCAGGCATGATCTACCTTTCACAAAACTAAATAGTGTGGGATCTAGAGTTTTGAGATTCCCTATATCCTTGTTAATTAGGTCTATGATGATGTGCTCCATAGCCTTACATAGCAGATTCATCAGACTAATGGGGTGATAATTTCCAGGGTCTGTAGTTGCTCCCCCTTTATGGAGAGGGATGACTGTAGCAGTGTGCCATTTGGTAGGGACAAAGCCTGAGGTGATGATGTGATTGAATAGAGTACACAGATGTGGTGCCATTTCTCTTTGTAGTTCATGTAGAACACATCCAGGTATATTATAGATACAGATATATAGATATGCACACACCCATAACTATGCTTCTGAATGTCCATCTTACCTTGACTATTCTGTGTAAATAAAAATGAATAATTGATAGCATTGCTTGGATGACCATAAATTAAAGAAATATAGAATTTATTACTTGGTTCCTTCTGCCCAATTACTACAGGTATATGTACTGTTCAAACCTGGCAGTGTACATACTGCTTTCTTCCTTATTTTTACAATGATTTCAGAGATTTAGATATAATTTTAAAATTTTATTTAAAATTTCACACCACAAACACTGATGCCCATTTGCTTATCTAAACAAATCATTCTCACATTGAAAATTGACTTAGCATGAGCAACAGTAAACTTCTCTTCCCTTCTCTTTAAACTCACATTCATTGAAAAAGCATCTTGCCAGTAATAGATTAGTTGCTCCCTGGACCCTGGTCTGTTTTCAAACCATGCCCCCACCCTCACATTTCTAGAACTATGCATAAATGCATGTGTTCTTTGATCCATCTTCCTGATTGTATTACATTCTACATTTATATTTCTTGTTTAATACAGCAACATCTGTTAGTGTGTTTTAAATTTGTAGTTTTTAACATTTTTTTTGTTAAGCAGTTAATCAAAATGTATGCACCAGTAATGACAAAAGTACCCATTTCAGCCATAAAAGACCACTCAAACTGCTGTCATAATAACCCACAATATCTGTACTCAACAATTACATGCACTTCATTGACTGCATACACTTTAAATCTGATTGTGATAAAAATGGCCAAAGTAAACTATTTCACTTTGTTTTAGTAAATGCACACTGGTCATTCCTGCAAAGACAGACTAATGACTTTTTTTTCGTTTATCTGCTCAGCAGGGTCAGTCATTTTTTATCCACAGACATCACCCAAACCCAACAATTATAGCTACATTGTTGACTGCAACCTTCTCAGCTGTCAAAAAATAAAAATAAATAAATAAAAGAAATTTGAAATATGTGACCATGGTCATTGCTATTGTTATTTTATTTAACACACAGTAGCCAAAGTATTCCAACTTTATTTGCACACACCTAAGTCCCACAAATCCAGATTAAAGACTATTTAAAAATGGCCAGATGATAAGTGCATAAGGTACTTTAGTCCTTAGATACCCCCCCCCCCTGCAAGCAGTTATGGCCACTTTGTCTTCTGGGTTGCAAATAATTGTTATGCAGAAATAAATTACATATACTTTATTTGTAGCGTTGGGTGAATAACATGAAATTGTATAAGGATTACTTGCATCACACCATCCAAAGCAGCATACTGGATCTGGTCCTCACTAATATGGGAGAGTGTTGCATACCCCCTACTGTAATGTCTTCCCTGGTAAGGTCAGAGCACAACATGGTCTCCTTTGAAGTAAAAATAAAACCTGGACCCCCAGCTAAACCTTGGATATTCAGAAACTACTCTAAGACTAACCTCCTGCTATTAAGTGATAACCTGACAAAATTTCAAATCCCCATAAACTCTGAAAACACTGCTGCCTAGGTAGAACTGTTCACAGAAACTGTGTACAAGCATGTTAACAGCTGCATAGAGGCAGCTGTACCCACCAGGAAGAAGTACAGAACTAACTCAAAAAACAAGCCATCCTGGTGGAGTTACAAAATCAATAGGCTGTATAACTAAAGGATGAAAATCATGGCAAAATTTAGGAGGTGCAGTACCCAGCAGGATAAAAGCACTATCACCAGACTAAACAAACGTCTCAGAGGACAAACAAAGTCTTCTAAAACCAAATTTGAAGCGAATTCAGCATCCCAGGCCAAGGACAACCACAGGGCATTTTTTAGCTTTGTCAGCAACCTCAACGGCAATGCACAATTCTGTCTAGAGCTCATTGTAAATGGAGCCACATATATTGAGCCAGAAATTATATCAAACCTACTGACCGATAAGTTCAGCTCCAACTTTACCACCCCCCCACTCAACCTTCCCTCAAGAAATACCATCAAATGTAAATCACCCTGCTATCACTAGATAACAGGTTCTTAATGCTCTCTGTAAGGCCAAGAACACTGCATCAGTGGGCCCAAACAATGTACTATAGCCTCCAAACAGGCTTTGTGCCTCATGAATGGAGAACAGCAACAGTAATTCCTCTCCACAAAGGTGGGCCTCTACAGACCCAGTAAACTACAGACCACAAGTCTGACTAGTTTATATGTAAAGGCATGGAAATAATTCTCATGGCAATGATCAGTAGTGATATAGTAAACCTTCAGACACTGGACCCAACCAAGTTTGGTTTCATCAAGGGCAGATCATGCCTACTCAACCTGGTGGAGTTCTTTGAGAAGTCACCAAAGCAATAGATGAGAGTAAAATGGTTCAAACTGCCTACGTTGACATGGCCAAGGCATTTGACACAATATCCCACTTGGGCATTGCTGACAAACTCAGTAGATTAGATATAAATTTGTATGTCACCCAGTGCATAGCCAACTGGCTCACAGACAACACCTAGGAAGTTAGAATTGGGGAGTCCACCTCTACAAAGAGCCCAGTCACAAGTGGAGTCCCTCAGGGGTTAGTCCTTGGACCACACTTTTTTGGCATTTACTTCTCTGAAGTCAAGGCCAATGTCAGTGGTCGCTGGCTGACTAAATTTGCAGATGATTACAAATTAGAAGCTGCCATTTAATCCCACTCTGACACAGATGTTCTCCAGGAGGGGCTGACACAGACAAACAACTGGTGTCAGAGCCACGGACTAAAACTAAATGCCAAGAAATGTATACTAGTATCCTTCAGGAAGTCATCCACCCCTGGTAACTATCATATTGACAACACACCCATAAAGTCGACCCAATAGTCAGGGTCTTAGGGACACAGATAATAATCTAGCATTTGATCATCACATATCCACAGTAGTGAGGAAATCCCTCTATGTGGTGCAACTTATAAACAAAGATGTAAAACTATAGAAATCCTGAAACGGCACTATGGCTGCAATTGCATAAAGACACAAGATCTTGAGGAAAAATGTAGTTTAATCTTGCACAAACAAAATAAAATGAAAGGCCTATGTACAAAGATAAGCACTTTCGGTGATACTTTGCCTTCTTCAGATCATACAGTACAAAGGTCCATACTAGTTAAAATAATAATAGTTCACCAATCATATCTTTAGTATTAGCACACCTTCAAATAATTACCAATCAAAACATCAACCTTAAAACCAGAAATTAGGATGACAAAAATGTATTTAGCCAACCCTAGCCTAGAAGAGATTCTAGTAGCCAATAAGGAATCAATAAAAAATCATTAAAATGTGCTATTAGTAGCTTGTGAAACTTGGCTTCTAAATAATTCTAATTCGATACATATTAAGTACTGCTATCATGACCAGACCTGAAACCTTTTATTCATTACGTCCGCATTCACAGTATATTGTTTATAAAATAGCTGGTTAGACCAATCAGTGATTTAATCTAGATTCAAATGACCAATCAGAATCAATCTAAAACAAAGTTGGGACATTATAAGCATCCGTGATTACAGCTTCAGTCAAGTCTAATGTATAATACCACTTTTTTATATATTCTAACTGTTTTCTAACTTCTTGTGTAACCTTTTGTATGGTTTGACTATGTGGAGCTTTTCTCTCCAGGCCTCTGCTGAAACTGGACATGTATCCAGTCAGACTATCTCGGTAAACAAATGTAAAATAAATAATAAATAAATAACCAATCAGTGATTTAATCTATGTGCAAATAACCAATCAAATTCAGTCTAGGTTTGGTTGGTCCACTGTAGTGACAAGCGTTTGTAGTTACGGCTACGGCCAAGTCACTAACATTAATTTTTAGCATTGACTTGTATAAAAGAAATTAATTTTACAATTTTTATAATGTACTCTGGATGTACAGATGGGATTGTAGAAAAACATATAAAAAATACTGTTCATATTTAGTTCCTCGATCTTTACATAGTTCCCAATCAGATTTACACTATCTGGCTTTAGTCAGTGATTAATTCACCTACATGTTGAGCAATCAGAAATTACATAATAGCGCCTTCCGTATTTGTGAATACATCATATTTCATTTACACTATATAAGCCTATCAAGTTATTTAAACATAGATCATGGCCACTATATGAAGGGCCAATAAAACTACAATAAATTAGTATCTCAACCAATTAAATACAGGCAACTAAGACATTAATCGAAGATAAAGGCCATCCGTTCTCATGACTACATCTCTATTCTCAATGGAGTCAGTACTAAAAGAAAAAAAACATCCATCCCTTTATAATAATGTTTGCAACAACAGGAATAAAATCCAAATTTTCCATACTAACGTATGTTTTGGACCCTTTGCTGTCTGGCTATAGCCCATCATTAAAAATAGTGAAGAAGGGAGCAGATCTATTTATATACTTTCTAGCAATGCTTTACATTTTAACATCATCAAATGGTTGGTGCTAATCAAATAACTGTCAGTCAATTTTAATTCCGAGTACGGGCTGGAAAAGAGCAAACTGAGACTGTCCGCGTTCGCTGCAACAGTCTCTTCCGCATTTGCGGTGACAGCCAATCTAATTAGATGATCAATGAGAGTGGCCAATCAACAAGAGACTTAGCTGTTGCTGAAGTTAAGCAGAAACTTCCACATTAGCGCCTGAAATCAAATGGTTGGATCTGGCTGAAAGGTAGTCAGTCAATCATAAAGACAGGCAAAGCTGTGCATAAACAAGTTTTAATCATCAGTGTAAACAACTACGGTCTCTTCCGCATTCGCGGAAATGACCTATCAGATTAGATACTCAAGAAAAAATGACCAATCAAAAATAAGCTTATCAGCTCTATTTAGAGGTTCATTTAAAACATCCATATCTCCATCCATTGTGCTCTATTCTAAAAGCTTGACTTGGTT
The DNA here is from genome assembly GCF_019279795.1 of Protopterus annectens. Taxonomy (NCBI): domain Eukaryota; kingdom Metazoa; phylum Chordata; order Ceratodontiformes; family Protopteridae; genus Protopterus; species Protopterus annectens. The sequence goes on from NC_056738.1 coordinate 231,848,695, forward strand.
GATAAGTTACAATTAGCCACAAACATCAATCTGACCAAATATTATGTCAAATTATAGCAAAATGAGACTGTCCGCTTTTGCGGCAACAGTCTCTTCCGCATTCACGGTGAGGGCCAATCTAGTTAGGCGATCAAAGAAAGTGGCCAATCAACAAGAGATTTAGTAGTTCTTTGTTGAATGGAAGTGGACACTTCTGCATGAGCGCCTGAAATCAATTTATTGGTCCAGGCTGAGAAACAGTCAGCCGAACATAAAGACAGGCAAAACTGTACATCACAAACAACTTTTAATCATCAGTAAAGACAACTACGGTCTCTGCTGCATTTGCGGGAAAGGTCTGTTGAGTTATACATTCAAGAATAATGGCCAATAAAAAATAAGCTTGTCAGCTCTACCTAGAGGTTCATTAAAATGTCCATATCTCCTTCCTTTGTTATTGTCTCTCCTATAAGCTTGACTTAGCTAAAAGGATTAATGCTATATTGCAGTTATCCAAACATTGATCTAGCCAAATAATATATCAAATTAAGGGGCAAAAGCCATCCACTTACGCGGTTACGGTCTTTCTGCATTCGCAATGATAGCCAAGATAAATATCAAAAAGGAGTAATCAATCAGCGGAGAGACCAACAAACTTATTTGGCTCTGTTTTATTCAATTTATGTATAACCAGTCAGCAAAAAGCCCTTTAACCTCATATTAGTAAGAACTATATCAATGAGTTAGATCCACTGGCAAAATCAAAGCAAGCTACTAGTAAACTAACATCAATGGGGCAGAGGTTAAAAATAAAATAACTTGGAAATGTTAGCATTGGATGCAAAACTAATAGTAATAATAAAAATCAAAACTAAAAATTAGCAAAAAATAAAATAAAAATAAAGTCTCATATACAGTACAAGTATTTCATATGTAAACTAACATACAAAAGAAATATACGAAATATAAAAGTGTACTATTATAGGTAAAAAATCATTCTGGCCTTCCTAGGACAATAGGGAAGTCCCTGTTCACAGATCATATACTAGGGGAAGATGCACCCCTTGTGAGTATGTGAAAAACAAAGGTAACACACTAATAATCAACAAATATTTCTAGTTATATCTAAGATAACTTCTAGAATCAGAATCAGGTTACATAAAATAACAATTTAAAGTCATTTCTTTGATTTTGTAAGCCTATTTTTGAGAGCAGGTTTGAGGGGTCTCAATCTATTAAGGCCTGGAGATCGGGTACTTTGCAAAATTAAATGGATCACCAACTTGAAGAGTTCAGTATGATGGGAATAGTCCCCTCCTCTATTATTTGGTTGGATAACCTCAATGGCTTTAAAAAGAAATCTGTGAGATAGATAGAGTGTAATATGACCAGCGAGACTATTGTGTGGATCTCCTTTGGATATGTCTCTGATATGTCGCACAATCCTATTCTTAAATTGTTGGTCAGTCTTTCCTACATACAAGGATGAGCATTCACAACAAGTTGCTAAGTAAACTAGGTGCTGTGTGTTATAAGTAGATTTTACTTTGAAGCAGTATGTCCTTTTAGTAATCGGATGCAAAAAGGTGTTAGTTTGGTCAATGTATTGACAAGTTTTACATCTACCACATTTATGTGTGCCATCACTAACGATAGAAGTTTTTCGTTGGGAAACATCCTTGTTGCATAACAGTTGTTTAAGGTTATTCTTGTTTCTATAAACTAACCTGGGGGTATCTCTATGTCTTTGATCCTATCATTTTCCAGTAAAACAGACAAAATCTGCTTGATAATCTGGCAAACTTGCGTGTTATCTGAACTGTAAGTAAGAACACAGTTGATCTGGTTGGGAGGCATGGATTTTTTCACTCTCGGGTTAATATTACTTTTGCCACAGTGAGCATGTGAGAAGTAGGGTTGAGTTTTACTGCGTACTTCATTAGATAAATTAGGATTATTACTCAGGTCTTTATTTTTATAACCTCTCCTTCTAAGGTTGGATTGTAGTGAGAGGCATTTGTGGTTATAATCCTCTTCATCAGTACATAGCCTAGACGGTCTTGACATCTGGTTTTCAAAAATATTTGTGAAAACATGACCCGGGTGTATACTGTCTCTGTGTAAATAATGATTTTGCCACGTGGTCTTTCTATGAATTTTAGTGTGTAAGCCTGTAGCACTATCCAGAGTTAAAGTTATGTCCAAATAAGTAATCTCAGATCTTGAAAAATCAAATGTGAATCTCAAGAAACTAGTGGAGTCCAGACATTTGCTAAAATCATTTAGCTCTTGTTCACTTCCATCCCAGAGAATGAAGACATCATCTACAAAGCGGCCATAGAAAAGCAAGTGTTGCCTTCATGGGTTGTTCTCACTCAAAACATGTGCTATTTCCCAATGTGCTAGAATCAAGTTTGAGTAGCTATTGGCACATGGAGTGCCAATTGCTACACCCCAAGTCTGCCAAGAGCATGTATTTCCATGCATAAAGAAGTTGTTCTCTAGGATTAACTCAAAAAGACAATGAAGAACTTCTTTGTTTTGTCCTTGGGATAAAGCTAGGTCTCTAATAGCTTTACCCCATATTCATGGGGGATGACAGTAAAAAGATTTACAATGTCCATAGTGACCAACATCAAATTGAAAGGAGGTGATAGATTATTGAATCTATCATGGAAAAATATTAGAAAACTCTCAGAATCTTTCAAGACTGTAGTTGTTAGGCTTAATAGACTTTTTAATTCATTTTCTATGTATATAGAGAGAGGTTCCGTTAGCCAACCTCTCCCGGATACTATCAGTCTTAGTGGTGGATTGACAGTGTCCTTATGGATTTTGGGGAGGCCAGTTATTTTGGGAATAGTTGGATTTGTAACCTCAAATAATCTGAATAATTCATTAGTGATTCTTCTCTCCATGAAAAGATCATATAAGATGTCATTTACTTTCTTTATCTTTTCATCTAAAAATGGTTTATCTATGATTTTGTAGGTTTGCTGATCTTTTAGCATTCCTTCCATGCGGTTTCTATACCACTGGGCACCCATAACAACAACTGCTCCTCCTTTGTCAGCTAGTTTAATGATGATGTCTTCTCTGTGTCTGAGGTCCATCAGTGCATGGTATTCCTTGGTAATTAAATTATGAAAGTGTTGGCGTTTATTGTTGGCTTCTTTGAGCTTATTCACCTCATTCTCACATAGACGTATGAACAAATCTACCGATGGATGATTAACTGGTACAAATGTACTTTGTTGTTTATATTCTATTGAAGTACTGGAAGAATTAGTTCCAAAGATATTCCCGAGACTCACATTTCTACCTAATAATTTGATATCCGTAACAAATTCATTAAGATCTGAGTGCAAGGATGGAACAAAATTGAGACCTTTGTCCAAAACTTGTAAATGTTCTTGACTAAGAACAATTTTGGACAGATTCCCAACTAAGGAGCTAATAGTTTTATCTAGGGGTTGGTTTTCTTCCGCTTCCTCTCTTGGCTTGGTGTTCTGTTGTATCAGTGATTGTTCCCTTTTACCAGGATAGGAAATGGATGAAAAAAAGGGGTATGAGAGAACCTTTTTTTGGTCTAGTACCAGTGTTGTCAAAATTAAATAGATTGGATGAGGTACCCAGGTCTACAGATGATATGTTGTCAGTAGAAGTTCTTGTATTTATATCTACAGATGAGTTATTAACAGTTACAGGGGCTGTTGATTGCAATGCTTCTCTACTGAAGGGTTCACGTAAACTTCTTCTTCATTTGTTGTTGTTCCTATTCACATCTGATGTTAAGTTCTTTTCACGTGGCCATTCAAAGACATTTCCATTTTTGAAATCTTGAAAATCTCTTTGAAGCTTCTTAGTTTTCTGTGTTCTCAACTTGTTATCATACATAGACAAATTATGTTATAAATTTTCCAGCCTACATATGCAAGTGTCATTAAGTTCCATGTCCTTTAATTCCATTTGCTTTGTTCTAATCATATTTGAAATGGAAGCTTCTTCCAGTTTAAAGAAGTCTATTATGAGGCGCATGTAATTAAAGCTAGTCTCTAGGTTAATAGTCTGCCATTTGGCAAGCAATTCTGGGTACTGATTACCATAACTTGGCAGACATTTAACTCTCATGCCTCTCGAAACAACTTTGTGATGAATACAAGCTTCAAGATGGAATCGCTGCCATTGGAAACTTTTTAGCCGAAAAGCCACATTTTCTGCCTCATGTATTACATTATCAAAGTTAACATTAGTCCCCGAAGCCCTTTCGGTTTCATTAGATTCAGTTGCTAAAATCAGTTGTATTAAAGGATTATTTAATTCACAAATGAAGTCCGAGAACTTTGCATTCCTATTACTTTCATTGGAAACTTTAAGGTTCAGCATTTCTGGAGTACCATTAGCCATGTGCTGTGAGTGGATAACTGAGGCAATTGCAGTCGTGGTGCCATTTCAGGATTTCTATAGTCTTCTGCTTTGTTTGACCTGATAATATCTCTAGCATGACTAGGATATTTATTTTCTACTATAAACAAAGGCATGGCATCTAAGTCCAAGGAAGTCATTTTTCCACTGTATTTGGCATTCATCAGACCTATCATTGAGTACAGTGCCTCCTTTGGTATGTACGTAACCAGGCATATCCAACAGTCTGAATGTCTAAAGAGGCTCCTTACTAACAGAAACAGGGCTTAAGTAAAATGTCTTATGCAGACCGCCTGAAGGCTCTATCTCTGTAGTCTGTCTCCTACAGGCTTTTGAGGGGAGATCTATGCCTGACATACAGGGCATTGTCAGACCCCACTCTGATGGACCTCCTGCATATCTGCAAAATAAACAGTACCAGAATTACCCATTCTAAAGACTTAAACCTTGCCTGTGATATACATAGGACCTGCTGGAGAGATTGGTATGTATCCCAAAGGCTACCCAATCTATGGAACAGGCTCTCCATCCATGTGAAGCAGAGTTCCTCCCTAACCCAATTCAAGTGCAACTTGAACAATTGGATGAACAGTTGGGAAACAGGAAATTCATCCTTGGTTTGGCATCTATGTCTCTAATGGACACAGTCAACCTGTAAATGGTTCATCTCCCAGGCCCCTGCTTGTAAATGCTTCACCTCCCAAGCCCCTGCTTACTCTTATCAAGGGTACCAGAACTTGTCAGAGATTTGCGATGCATGGCTAGGCTTAAAAAGGTCCCTGTGGTTTTTGGCCTAGTAAACACCTACCAACCTATGAACCTATGTGCAGCACAATTTAAATAGACAAGAGAGCATAAAAATATTAACCACCTGATAATATATACTATGTCAATATGTACCATCTTGCAGAAGTAAATGTTATCTGAATAATTCCACATTAAGCAGAATTATTACTAATATAGAGATTACTGCTAGCAGACAATTTTGCATTTCAGTGCATCATTTACAAACACAGTGTCTGCAGCCATTAAAGAATAAATTGCCTTAAAAACTGACATGCTTTTGATATTGCCATAACATTTCCTGAACTAGATCAGCTATGCAATGGGAAATATCTGACAAACAATGACAACAGGCTCATAGCTGCTAGGCATGCAGTCCTGGATATATTTAAGGAGCTTAGCCCAAATTAATTTTCTACAGGCACATATTTTTTGCTGATCCTTAGAGATTGTATAGCACTAGTTGTGGAAAAGAAAGTTTTAAAGCAATACTGTAACTGCTTATCTGTTGCCTCATGTCATCCAAGCAGATGTGCATATTATCCCACAGCACAGTATCTAAGGCACACATTGATCACAAGTTAACTAGTACTCCAGATCTAGTTTTGAGTGTCATTTTACATTCAGCCATAGCAAAACATACTTGACTACCAATGCTGATTTACTTTAACTGTCTATGAAGTCAGTAATATCTTGTTGGGTCCTTGTTGTTATTTTGTTATTGTGCTTTTGCATGTGTCAAAGGAACTCCTTCAAATAACTCAACAAAGTTTCTACTGATGAAAGCGCATTCATAATACACATTAATCACAGGAATTTTCTTTAGATTTTCATAAGGAATGTTGTAGCCATTATAATATAATAGTAATACATGATCAAGATATATGCTGTGCCGAGACGTAATAATGACTGTATATATTTTGTTCCCCTAGGTGAAGCCAAGGTGTCCAAATCCATAAAAGAAGAGACTGAGATCCTTCATAAAATGCACTCTGTCCACAAATTATTCATAATTAGTAATTAGCTTTTATTTTGGCTGAAATAGTTCTTAAAAGTAAAACACTTTCCCAACTCTGTAACCCATCTCGGGAATATCAGACTGGGTTCCATTTTATTTATTTATTTTCAGTTTATTAGCAGGGAAAGTCCACTGGGCCATACAGAGCCCATTTTTAGTGTAGGCCCAGGGAGAAAAGCTCCTCACTGCAATAAAAAGAACAATCAAATAAAATTATATATATATTGGTAGTATCCGTTATCAAACAATATTGGATTAAAAAGTTGGTAACAGAGTTAGCACTTTAGAGGCCAGACAAATATTACTAAACAGATACAATTTTTGTTTTGTTTAGAGATGATTATCACATAGAGCATTTATAGTTAAAACACAGCATAGAAAGTAAGGAGAGAATATGTCATTAGAGCTAGGTATTCAAGGAGGCAGAGTGCAACTACACTTCCAGATGGAAGATAAGTAACTATGGAAGTGGGCAGGATTTGGGATTGTTCTGATAGCTAATGGTAGACCATTCCAATTCTTGGCTAAAGACTAAGAGAAGAGAAGTTGGCCAGGTGGCAGGTTAGGTGTGTGAACCTGAAGAAGTTGCTGATTCTCAGACCTAAGGGGCCTATTTGGGAGGTAGAAAGTGAAAATAGAACTAAGGGCGGGACAATCAGAAGGTTTAAAGATAAGTTTGTGAGCAACAGTAAGTTGCAGATAGTTGAGGAAGTTTGGTAGCTCCAGCCATTTTAGAGAGTGAAGAGCAGTACAGTGATGGGAGAAGTTTTTGGAATTTGTCATGTATTTTGCAGTTTTATTATAACATGTCTCGAGCTTAGCTTTTAGAGAGGTTTGGAGGTTAGTAAGTAGAGGGGTGTCATTCATTAGGGAAGGGAGTAGGTAAGTAGACGCAAGGGTTTGTTTGGTGGAGGGGATAAGGAACTGGTTGTGCCTATAGAGCATTCCGTGTTTCTGATAGGTTTTTTGGATATTTTGTTGCAGGTGAATATCAAATGTAGGTGTTCGTCTATGGTTACAACTAAAAGTTTTGTGTGGTTGAAAATTAATTTCTATTTGCACTTTACTTTGGTCGTAGATATTGAATGTGGCTTTATCCAACAGGGTTGATTTTTTAGGGGTGAAGAGCATGATTGTGGATTTATTTAGGTTAAGGGCTAGGTGTTTTTTAAGCATCCAAGATTCAGTAGTGGAGAAGACTGCCTGAGTTTTAAGTTGGAGTTCAGAAAGAGAGTCAGCTGCACAGATGATGGTTGAGTTGTCTTCATATTGAATAAGGGCCCCATAACACATAGATGTGTGGAAATTTTTAATGAAAATATTGAATAGGAGGCAACCAAGTATGGAGCCTTGAGGAACTCCAGTAGGGGTGTTAAGATAAGAAGAGATAGAGTTTTGCCATTTAACAGCCTGTTGTCTTCCTTTTAGATAGCGTGAGAACCAATTGATACTGCTGGGGGAAGTCCAAAGTTAGTGAGTTGTAATAGTAGCAAAGGCTGGGAAACAGTATCAAATGCCTATGAAAGATTTAAGAATATGGTAGATACTATTTTCCCATTATCACTAACTCTATTAACAGTATCCATGAAAGAAATAAGGGCAGCTGTTGTGCTGTGGCCAGGTCTGAACCCATGTTGTGTGGGAGACAGAAGGTGGTTATGAAATAGTTGGGGCATTAGCTGAATGTAAATGCACTTTTCTTAGAGCTAGAGGACAGGATAGTGATAGGTCTAAAAGTTGAAGATATCGGGAGCGTGGCCAAGATGGTCTCTGGATAACAGCAGATTCTTTCAGCTCCACTAAGATAACTACTTAATCCAGGGAATTTTGTCACTAAATTCATCAAATGGAATTTTTTTCTACCAATTCTGTTTTGGAACAACATCCACTACAATAATCCTCCCCCCCCCCCAAAAAAAAAAAAACAGAACTTGACAAATATTCTGTCAGAAACTCTATTGGAAACATTTTACCCATTATAAGACTTCAGAATGAGCTTCTCAAAGGCAAACAGCCATGATTCTATCCTTAAAAAGGAACTTCAAACACTATTGACTAACCTCCAGGACTTAATAACTAAAATAGACAAAATAGATACTTAAACAGACAATTTCAAAGAGAAATTCACAAAACAAATGGACTTACTTCAAGAAGATTTACAAAAACAAAAAGCACAGATAATTGGTATAGAGGAAGCACTTAATGATATGGACTGCAGAATAAAGGAAGAAGAAAACAATATAGAATTTCTACTCAAACAAAAAAAAAAATACTCTTCTTCAAACCAAACTAAATGACGTGGAAAATAGGTCCCATCGTACTAATATAAGGATTTTTGGGCTGCCAGAAAACATCAAAGGCAACAACATAGTAAGCTTCTTAACTTCATGGCTACCAAAAACTCTTGGCTTACCTGAGACGTTATCTTTCAGTATAGAAAGAGCCTGTAGGACCTTATCTTCCTCAAATACTAACAATAATATACCTAAATCTGTGACTGTAAGATTTTTATCATCCTCCGATATAGAAATGGTATTAAAATCTGCTTGGGCAAAAGCACCAACAAAAGTCAATGAAGCTGTGGTACGCTTTGATAATGACTATTCCTCAATGGTCATAGCAAACAGGAAAATATTTATTCCACTGATTAGAGAACTTAAAAAAGCTCAACTGAAAATTCACATTTTATTCCCAGCCAGAATGAAATATTTTTACCAGATGGCCCCAAAATATTTGAGGACCTAGATTCAGCTCTGGCTCATGTTAAAAAATATAAAGTAGTAGAAAAAATAGAAGACATGGAGTGGGCTGGCCCATCTCTGAAGAGAATGGCATCTGGCACTTCGTGGAAAACAACAAATAAACAAAAGAGACTGAAAAATAAATGACAATTTTACTGCTGTGTTGTTATATCCATTTGTCACCCTAACTTGTAATTCTACATGGTTATCTATGACTTACAGTTTACTGCAAAGCAAAATAATATTAATGTTAATAATACAAGGATTGTTATATCGTCCTTTAAAAGGAAAAGGAAGTTAAATTAAAATGCTTCTCAGTTTACTTCTCCTATCTCAGAAGTAGAGACAAAAGGTTAGTGAAAAAGTTTAGATTCTGTCATTTCAGTTTGTCAACATGGTGTTACATAGTACACTACAATATTATATATGTTTTACCTTAATATTTATATAATATGGTTTGAGAAAAGGAGGGGAATCATTTATCTTATTTTATTTTTTATGTCTTGTTTATTTACTTATTTTACTATATTTTTTTCTTTTTTACTTTCTTTTATTTATTATATAGGACCCAGTTTTGCAAAAATGTGTTTGTTATGAATGCAAATGTTTTATATCAGAATCATTAATGTATTTGGTGGTAAACAGTATATTATGAAAGTATTAACATTGGTATGGAAGAGAAGTTCCTTTGCGATGCCTGTAGTAAGGCCCGTGCTGTAAATTGTAACCTTGGGCTCTCACAAATGGAAAAAACAAGTTAAAAAGGCTTCCTTACAAATTTTCCCAGTGAAAGTGCCCTGAGAAACAATTTTGGATCCTAATGACCACAAGCAGCAGGTTTGCGAGCTGTTAAAACCTTCACTTATTTGTGCAGCAGCGTGGGAAACAGTGAAAAGCAGCTTTATGAACTTTGAGCTTTTATATCATGCTTCTGTGATGCAAACAATCCGAGACACTCAGAATCAGGAAATAAAGTTAACACTGTGCAAGAAGAACCAAAACGGAGCTTCTAGTTTAAGAAAAAAGAAAAAAAAGTGAGTTACAAGTTCAAAATTCACTTATACACCTTATATTTTATTAGCAACAGCCTCTAGTAGTTCTTTATCAAGTGTATTTACAAAGTGTGAGATAAACCAATACCACAAAGATCTGTTATAAGGTAAATGGGGAAAAATATCAACATAAATCCAATGCATATACTATATATGGCTAAAAGGTCTACATAGTGTACTTCTAAGAAGTGAGATTTTAGGTCTTTGAAGTCTATTGACTGCATGAGCATATGCTAGCCTATTGCCCAAGCTATTCATATTTTAATAGACATCATCCCATCTATTATACAAGAGCTCACTTACATGTGATTAAAAGTATAAGCATTGCTTGCATAGAAACACTACTCATTGAGTTTAACAGTCATCTTATTTTTCTTATAAATATAAGTGAGTATGTTAAACAAGAAATAAATGCATAAAATTACTTAAGTAAAAATACATTGTGACAGAAATGGTATAGTACTGTGGAAAACTACATACTCTTTTTAGCTGAGAAGCATCAACGGTGTAGATACTTACTCAAACTACAAGTTACTATGAATCTTTTATGTACATAGCTACCTGAGAACATAGAAGTGACTGTTTCCTTTAATGTAAATAGTTACTATTTTTTATATGATGACTCCTGTAATTACAAAAGTAAATTTTGAAATGTAAACTGCTTGTTACAAAATCCTCAAGACACTTCATCCTACTGATTTTCTTTAGTCACGATAGCTATAATAGAATGTTGATTCACTTATTTGGTGATATTGTAACCTCCGATGTGACTAACTTATCTTATCTTATTAGTCTGGGAATCCAGATAATTTTTTTAAATCCTTAATAATTTATCTGAATGTATTTGAGTCTAAGTGACTGTAAAGTATATAAGATTTGATTAATACAATATTACAGCTTTGTAGCAGATTAATATAAAATATAGAATTTCTTTTAAAGGCATAACAACAATAACTCTAATCTTGCTGTTCTTAGCTACTAAAACAACTTTGAGTGTTAGAGTTAAACATACAAATTCGCTGAATAAGTTAGAGTTTCATTAATCAGAAATGATTTATGATCTGATTATTACTATACAACTACTCTATATCAGATTAATACAGCATTTAAGAACTGTTCTAATGGTATATCAGATATAATAAAAGTTCCTACTGACTGTAAATGTTAAATACTTTACCAGAAAGGCTCATCCAGACTCTGCTACACTTTGCTGTGAAGGAAAGGTTAGTTTGCTGTTATTTTTTGTATTTCTGTATTGCCTTTCTATATTTTGAATACTGTAGTTTGTTTTCTTTACCTTGTGTTTTGCTTGCATTCTGTTTAACAGCATATTAAAACTTCAAAAGAGACCACAGCTCTCTCTGTTCTGAGTCAGGCAGAAATAAGAACTGATTAAGGACTCATTCATAAGACAGAAAAGGTCACTTAAGGTTAATCACTTGTTAACAGAGGGGGTGGAGCTAGGAACTAAAATTTCTATTTAAGGAGTAAACTAAAACATTTCAGAGCTTTACCAGAAAGGCTCATCCAGACTCTGCTACACTTTGCTGTGAAGGAAAGGTTAGTTTGCTGTTATTTTTTGTATTTCTGTATTGCCTTTCTATATTTTGAATACTGTAGTTTGTTTTCTTTACCTTGTGTTTTGCTTGCATTCTGTTTAACAGCATATTAAAACTTCAAAAGAGACCACAGCTCTCTCTGTTCTGAGTCAGGCAGAATTTTTCCCCTCTCTCCCACCCTTTTAAGTTGTCTTGTTAAATACCACTGTCTTTCTAGTTGCCCGCCTCTTATGTTAATCTGACCATATATCTCATTTCTCTCTACTTTCACTGGCTTATGTGAGTAATCACAAAACCATCACTTTTGAAATCCCACCCCTTCAATTATTTAAATTTATTGGCCATCCTACAGTATTTCATAGTACCAAAATACAAAAGTAACCACCCCTTTCAGTCCATCTTGCTGTTTTAAAAATAGTAACTCTCCACTAAACCTTAACTTTTTAAACAGGTAAAACTCAAGTTACCTACTTTCATATCTAACTTCTCTAGTGCACACTGCAGAGTGCATTCTTTTCAATCTTACCTTTAAGCATCCCTGTTACTAGCACTTTCTCTAATACCTAAAAGATCATCTCTACTTGACTCCAAGTAGACTTTTCTCTATCTGTTAAACCTAGCACTTGCTCCTACAGTACTTATTACCTTGATACGGCACTCTTATAGATAGCACTCCAAAAGGCAAACCCCCATTTCTCGGTCACTCACGCCCCCGAATCTCTTTTAAAGTTTTTGTCTAGTCCTTCTAGCATGTCGAGGGATCAGTTGCTAGTGTCCTCTCCTGCTCAGCTGGTGAACCTGGGAATATTGAGGCAATGTTACAATTGCCTCATGTACACAGACAACCCTCTCCTCCTCCCACAAAACACAAATACATGCGAGAGATGCAACTATACGGCCAAACTGGAGGCTGATCTCTCTCAACATAGGACTGGCAAGACCAGTCAGGAGGAGAAGGTTACCACACACACTATAGACCCAGTCTCACATAGTACCATCACAACCTCAAATCATACACATAAACACACAAAGACATACTCAAGGCTCTGATCAAAAATCTACCAAAACAGCAGAGGCCACCAAAGCAGACACCCAAACAACCACCACCTCAGAACACAACACCTGCAACACATAGACCTCACAGTCAGAGTGTCAAACAGTCACAGCCCTTAAGGCCAAACACAATGCCAGACACACTAGTCATTGGTGACTCCATAGTCAGACACACTGACGCCCCGCCACCAGACTGAGTAAGGAGAAGGTCACAGTAAGCTGCCTGTCAGGCGATAGAATCCGCCACATAACACAAGCACTCAGGTCTCTCAACAGCAGGTACAAATATGACTCAGTCATTGTCCACGCTGGTGTAAACGACCTGAGACGCACCTCCTTGGACTACATGAAAAGAGACATTGAGGAGCTCTCTGATTATGTAGCCCAGGCAGGTATGACCCTGACCTTGAGCAGTATCCTACCTTCACCAAGAATGATGCCACAATACAGAGATAAGATGATCAGCTTTAACAATTGGCTTAAACTCTGGTGTCATTCAAAGGGGATCCAATGTCTGTCTGCCTGGGATGACATGCTGGACAAGCCACGCTGCTTCGCAAGGGACGGCTTGCACCTGTCACCCTGGGATTCCGGATATTGGCAAAGGCTCTTGCCACCCTCATAGTGCCTTTTTAGGCAAGGCTCAAATTCTAAACCTACCACCCTAGAACACAAAAAGGAAAAAACTAAGGGTAATGCTGCTCAATGCCAGAAGTCTAAATCTCAAAATGCACGCACTCGAGGCCCTTCTCAGTATGGAGAACATCGATGTCTGTGCAGTGACAGAAACCTGGTTCAAGGCTCCTGAGAGCACCCCAGCACTATCAGGTTTTACCTCTTATCATGCTCCGCCCCAAAATCCGGACAATACCAAGAAAGGAGGGGGTATCCATATTCATCAAAGACACCCACACCTCAAGACTGGTGGCAACGCACGATGCATCGGAGACCATCCAGGTGCAATTAACCATAGGCAAGACTGCTCTGCAAATTGTAGCATGTTACAGGCCACCCTCACAAACTCAGGAACCTCACATGGCCTTCCTGAAAACACTAGAGGGATAAATGTATCACCAAACACCATCATACTAGGTGACTTCAATTACCCTAATATAGACTGGGAACACTACTCAAGCCCAAACACCCTAGCCCAAAAGTTCCTGGAATTCATAAACTCAAATGCCATGGAACAACTAGTCACCATCCCCACAAGAGGAGAAAACATACTTGATCTCATCATCACGAACATGGGAGCACAATGTTCAACACCCGAAGTATACCCCTCACTGGTGAGATCAGATCACAACTAATCTCGCTGGAGGTCCTCATCCCACCCCCACCTGAAATAAAAAAGACCACAGTAAAGAACTTCTCGAAAGCCGACTTCACACTTCTAAAGACTAGTGTGGTCGCCTTTAAGGCCCCCGAGCCGACGGAAAACAGTACTCAAGCCGCTGAATCACTTACAAATGCCTTCTACCAGCACCTGCAGGACTGCTTGGATAAGGCAATCCCAAGCAAAACAAAGACTCTTTGTACCAAAGGCAAGCGTCCACTCTGGTGGACCCCAGCCATAAACAAACTCTACAACAAAAGGAGGAAGCTACTACAAGATAGAGCAAAATCCTTAAAAGGTAAGACACCCTTGATCACTATAAGTAAAAAACTAAGAGCTCTCATAAAATCATCCAAAGCAAATTTTGAGAGAAAAATAGCTAAAGACTCAAAAGACAATCATAAGGCCTTCTTTAGCTATGTTAGAAACCTGGGAGGAAACTCCCAGATATGCTCAGAACTAGTTCAAAATGATGTGAAGATTACTGATCCTACAGACATTGCCAACATACTGGCTGACAGGTTCAGTGCAA
>NC_056738.1:231868172-231885672 GCF_019279795.1 Protopterus annectens
ATGTCTTAAACAACCCAATTTTGGGGATATTAAAATATTTCTTTACCACATATGTTACACTGAAACATTCAACTAACTACACATTAAGTATTATTATCTTTAGTAATTTTGTACATAAACATGCAATGTATAAGAAATGGATTTTCTTATTATACCCTATAGCATATACACAATGTATTGTTTCATCATCTGACCCAAATAAAACATTATTACTTAAACAGAAAAAAATGAATATTCTGGTTCCAGGTGATATTAGATAAAGTTAAAAATACAGATATTTTGATACAAGAATTTGAATTAGACAGATCTCTTTGGTTGGAGAGCCAAGCTTATAGACAATTTCTCTCTAACAAACTTGATTTATTATCCCCTATAGTTAGGGAGTCCACTCCTATATTAATAGACTACTTAGTATTGAATATTCAACAGAAAGCTTAAACTAAAGATAAACTTTCCTACAATTAGAAAATCATTAGAGAAGAAACTTACAGTTGTTCACATAATTATTGGAATTACTTCTTCTCCATCAATAGTGAAACACCTAATGAGCAAGACAAAAAGTACATGCTGGAGTCAGCTGGAAGAACAACTTCCTCACTTAAATGGAAGCTTTATACCTGGAAAGTTTTGCACAGGTCTTTTTATACACCTTAAGTAACAACATATGTAAGAGATTCAAATTAGAGAGGAACGCTGACTGGGCTCATATTTTTTTGATTGTACAGAGCTAAACGTCTATTGGAAATATGTTAATAACTTATTACAAGCCTTATTAACTGACACTTTTAAGATATCTAGATCCTTATTTCTCTTCAACACACCCATACCAAAATGTATTAAAAAGTTAAACTTCTTTTACACTGGTCAATTATAGAAGTGGCTAGAAAGATTATTACTAGAAATTGGATTTCAGATTCTCCTCCATCATCTACAGAATTTAAAAATATTCTAGTTGATGTATGTCACTTAGAACTAATGTCAATTAAAACACAAACATCTAGAAAAATGTTTTCCTATAATATGTGGGTTAGCTTACAGAAATTGTTAGAAAAATAATTTATTTCATGAAAATTAATATGTTTGTATATATGTAAGAAGTTTAAAAGTGGATGTCTTTTGTAAAAACTTTAGTTCTTTTTATGAGTGTTCAACATTTACTTATCTCATTGTCATTTGCATGTATGAATTTTCAAGTTCATTTGGTTATATGTTAAAAATCAATAAAAATGTTTTGAAAAAAAGAAAGTTGAAGATATCTTTGTTCTTGTCACCTTTGTTGAGAGGAAGAATGTAGGCTTTTTTCCATAATTTTGGCACATAGGATTCTTGGATGTATCTGTTGATCAGGATACTTTGTAGGGAATGCAATGGATTTGGCAGCAATCTTTAGAAATGTTGGAGTAATTGCCAGGAGCGTTAGAGCAGGGTTTGAGCTTAATGAGTAGTCTTTTACTAGTTGTGGTCAAAATGAGGTTGATAGTGAAATTAGGGATAGAATGGGGGTTGAGTTCTGGGATGGATACGATGCTTGTGTAGATGGGGAAGGTGGAGGAGGTTTTTAATGAAGTAGTGTCACTTATACTGTCTTTGCTATGAGGACAGCTAGTAGAAGTATTGACTATAGAGTTTATAAAGAAAGAGTTAAAGAGAGTGGCAATTTAATGAGAAAGTGTGTCAGGGTGAAGACAAGGATTGTTTTTTGTACGAGGGCTCAAGAGATATGAGATGGAATTCCAGAATTTTTTTGGATTTTGTTTATGGGTAAACTGCAATTTTGTGTAGTAAGCTTTTTTGTCATTATGTACCAGCTTTTTTAACTAATTACGGAGCTGTTTAAAGTTTATCAGGGTGTCCTGGTTTTTGTTCATTTTATAATGTTTCCAGGTTTTATCTCTAAGGCACATCAGATTTTAAGTGACTTTGGTTAGCCAAGAAGCTTAGTTAGTTTTGATCCTTTTCATGTGGAGTGGTGCAAGACTATTTAGTGTGTCCAGGAATGTGGTATTGAAATACTCAAAAGCATTGTCAAGTGGGAGCATTTTTAATATGTGCCAGTAAATATTTTTGAGGATGTCAGTAAAGATTAGAGGGTTGAAGGCAGTTAGGTTACTTATTTGATTGTATTGGTGTTGATTTTTGAGGGCTGGGGGGGCAGCAGATATAGATGGGGAGGTGGTCACTCAGTGTGTCTGGAAGAGTGCCTACTTCAGATATCTTATTAGGGTGGGAGATGATAATACAGTCTAGGGTGGATCCTGTGGTGTTATCCTTGTCTGGTCTGGTTTGGGTGTTTATGACCTGAGTAAAGTTGAACAGGTTAACTCTAGGTTAACAGAGTTAGAGTTCAGCTTTAGCCAGTTGATATTTACTCACCTAGGATAACAGTTTAATTTTTAATGTTAGTGGACATTTAGGCTAGACTTTCTTCTAGTAGAGGCATATTGTTTCCAGGGGGGTATGTAGAGAGCTATGATACAAAGATTTTTGTAGCTGTTAATCTTTAGGAGAACAATGGCAATTTCAGCATTTGTGAAATGTGGAACTGGATTTGTGCAGGGTACTATGCTGAACGAGTTAAAAAGATTAGTGCCACTCCATCTCCTTTTCTGTTGGGCCTGTCAGTTCTTATACTTTGAAAGCAAGGGGGGAGTAATTCAGCATCTTTAATATGTGGTTTTAACCAATTATCACTGATGGCTATGATATCTGGTTGATCATGGGTTATCCACGCATGTAAATTGGAGATTTTGTTGTGAATACCTTGACTATTTATAATTACCATGTACATGGATTTGTGGGAGGTAGTTTCAAGTGGAGGTGTGGACATAGTTGCAGTTGGGCCTGGGTTGGGGTCTATATCTGTAAATATATAAGATAAAGTCTCTTGTTTTGTGGGAGATTTGGTGCTGTGTTGCTGTGTTGAAAGGATTTGGTAGTGCAGCCTGTTAGGGTTCTAAGGATCCTATTTATGAGAGGGGTGATTTTTAGTTTTTATTAGAGGAGGGTGTTTATTAACTAAAGGTTAGGACATATGTAGGTATTACTTGCAAGGTTTGTAAGAAGTGATGTAGAGGTGGTGGAATAATGAGGTGAGAAGGAGATTGGGTTCAGGGCAGTGAGACATAGTAGTGGGCAGAGGAGTATGGAAAGAAGTGATAGGATTAGAAGGTATGCTTTGGGTGACTGCATTGTTAGGTATGTATGTGAGTGGTAGTGAGGAGCAGAGTTGTCTATGTATGATAGTTATTGGTGGATATTTAGGTCAGTATGTATGGAAAGGAGTGTAGTGTTATTGGAGACCTTTGAAGTGGGTGCGTGGTGTGTTATAGAGTTTGCAAGGTAAGGGAAAGAATGTAGAGCAGCAGCATCTTTCATACTACACATAAGTCTGTCCTTTATCAACTCATCCCTTAAGTCACCAAATCTGCAGATTTTAGCCTTGTTCTCTGGTCAGTTATATATGCTGCAAAAGTTTCACCAAGCTTTTGATCCCTTGTGTAAAATAAGTGCCTTTCCATTGTAACATTTGTCTGTGGGTTACACATTTCTTTAAATAAATGTTTTAAACACATAGGGTCCACCCTAGACTCAGCCGGTACAACAATATGATGGTTTCCCCCTATCCTGTATAGATAGCTGGTGCATACACAAATGAACGTTCCCTTTCAATGGCTTTTGACCCAGCTAGATTAAACAGAACAAATGCCTTTGTATGGTCATGTTTATCAGAAAATGCAAACACTCCCCAGTTCTCAGCAATATTACTGTCAAAATCCATCTGCCATGCCCACAAAGTATGCACAAACACACTGAAAATATGGCCTTTGTAATTATGTACAAACAGTTCTGTGAGCTTGTAATAACATTCAAATGCACATTACACTCTTCAAAATACTGCACTTTGCAAACTGTGCTCTGTAATGGCTGTATTCTGTGAAATCACTTTACTGTAACACTGCACAAACATATGGACACTTTAAACACTGCTGAAAGCTCAGATATCCTTGAATAGTATTAAAAATACATGATTTGCAAAAATGTGGTCGTTTCCACTTATTTTGTTGATTTTATGCAATTTGGATTTTATTTCAAACATTATCCGTAGTAATTTGAATATTTTAATCAATATTGTACATATCGGTTTATGAGAATATCATTTAGAGTGTTCTGTATGACTCATTTTATATTTTGTAAATAAGAAATAATGCTGAGCAAGTTTTATCTGAAATTCGTTTCTGACCTGTTTTGCAAAGTATGCACATTGTAGGATGATTCACTCCTTTATATTCCACCAGTTCCAAGCAAATGCCTTAAGTCATTTTAGCCAAGCATCTTCTGATACCATGCTCTTTTAGACATGCTGCTTCTGACACCATGCAGCCTGCCCCTCTCTAACATAGATGACAAGCAGGCAGGATATTTCATTTAGATGATTTAATACATAAAAACACATCAGGATGGATAGCAGCATCATAAATACAAATGAAGTGGCTGACAAACAGTCCTTACATACATACATGCTGACATCTCAACAGCTTACTACAGAATGGCAGTAACACTTGCATGTGCTCAGTATTTATACACTTGTGGAAGCCCATGGAGAGCTTCTTAAAGGTACATACACACACACTGATCTCCACTAATTTCATCAACAGTCATCTGCAAAATAAAACTATTGTATTTAACATCAGTGTTATTCTTCTAAGGTATACCCCCCCCCCCAAAAATGGGAGGAAACTGTTTGTCTCTATTCTGCTTAATCTCCTCCTGCTAATAGAACATAATGAACTTTTGATGCAGTTCCTAACACAGAAATCCAGGCCCTGGATTTAAGTATTTTGAGATTTTCTTTAATTAACTTCTTCTTCTTTCTTTCAACTATAGTAAGTAGAGGAAGAGACTCTCTATTTAGGTTAGTAGAGACACCACAGCCTATGATACAGGTATTGCTTTTCCACATCTTGGCATGCATGGAGATAACATTTTCAGCAGCGATGACAATGAATTTCCTTCAGAAGTTGGTAAGGATGCTGGACAACATGGGCAGATAGATTTTTTATTGAACAAGCCTCTACAGAGATCCAAAAGGATAGCCAACAAATGGACTGCTCCTATTTAGAACGGTGTGACACCTCTGACCAGTCAATGTACTAAATTTAAAATTAAAGTGCATTATGATTGTAACACCACTGGTTTGATTTACATTGCTGACTGTTCACATTTTGATGCATTTTACACTGACATGACTACCAGAAAGTTGTCCCGGTCCCCTTCAATAAACACATCATACCGAATGACATTTGACGACCATTATTAAACCTTCCATAACATAGCTTTGTACACCAGCTTTATTATTTACAACTTAACATAATATCATTGATTCTAAACACAGCATAAACATCCTTGTAATGTTAATCAGGGCAGCCTACCTACTCACCCTGTCCCAGTAAGCAGCGTCCATACCTCTGCTCGCTTACTTTACTTATAAAGTGCCATCCTTGTAATGCTAAACAGGGCAGCATACCTACTCACCCTGCTTAGTAAGCAGGGTCTATACCTCTGCTCATTTACTTTACTTATGAAGCAGCATCCCATCTCACTTCATACACCATTCATTGAATTATCTTCCACCAAATAAGCAGCATCCTTACCTCAGCTTGCTTATCCATTCAGCAAACTTCTTTCAGCTGCTCATTTTTCTTTCCCCCAGATCCATGAAATGAACATGCAGACATCAGAGGGGGAACAGAAGAGGGCAAGCCTGTCCCTCTTCTCCACCAAACCCCACTGATAAACCCCAATCCCCCAACCCCCCAGCAAACAAGAGGAGGGTGGGAGGGTAGCAAGTTCGTGCCAGAAAATGTGATTTCTTACCCAACTACACTTGTCTAAACCTCTTAAGCTCCTCCCTACCCTTATCTCATTTCCTCCCAATCTTCCTTGCCTCCACTTAACCCCTTTCACTACCTCACCTCACCTAATACCCAGTAATATCTATCTAACCCCTCATGAAGATGTCCCGGGATAACTTGGTTTGTTGCCAAACTTCATCTATCGCAAACAGTTAAAGAACACTTTCAACTTTTGCTATTAAGACCAAAGATACCAACAGTGCATTATACAGACACACCATAACATGTAGTTCTTTTAAGATGTTCCATTTTGCTGTCTTAGAGCATTTACCTGTGGATCTTATGAAGGGTTGCTTTAAGAAGCAAATACTTAAAAAGAAACATTGTGGCAGCTTAAGATGCAGGCTGATATGTTTCTTGTCAGGAGTAATACCATTAGCCTAAAATGTTTATTATAATGGAATTTTTAATATCATGTTATTTTGTATTGAGTTATATCTATGTCCTGTGATTTCAGTGCTTTTTACCTTTTAGGTCTTCTATTTGTCTTAACTAATGCAACTATTGTTCGATGTTTCTGTTTGGTCAGTTTGTACTATAAACTTGTCTTCTAGTCAGTTGTTCAGTTTTCTGATGAAGTCCTTCATGGATTAAAGTGCTCAAAAATAAATTTCCTTTAAGAAGATTCTATCTTCCTGTGTTGTCTAACTATGGATGTTTTCATTATTTCATTATTCAGTTTTGCTATTCATCATCTGAGTGATTTGTCTGTGTTGACCTTAGAGAGCTCAATGAATATTTCCTGCAGCTATTAGTGGCCCTGAAGAAGCAAGTCACTGGCTTGCTAGATTACAAAAGAGAACAAATCAAAATGCAACTCAAGCTTAATCATTTTGATAACTCCCTGCTCTGCCCATAATTTTTGGATATCAGATTGCGCCCAAAACCCCTGAGAGTCATTGAATCCCCAAATGACTTAGTCATTCAACAGGAAAGTTTGTCCCAAATAAATACATTTGACCAAAATCATGGACTGAACCTAAATGTCAAAAAATGCATTATTGTATCCTTTGGGAAACTATCACACTGTCAGTGATGCTGTAAGAGTTGACCCAGTTGTTTGAAAGCTAGATCACTCTACACATAAGTTCCCAAATTCCAATCAACGCGTATCCATTGTCATAAGAAAGTCCTTCTATATTGCTCAGATTATAAACAAAGTGATTGCATCTAGATCTAGGGATGTAATTCTTCCTTTATTCAGGCCTCATTAGGCCAGTCATTGAGTATAATGTCCCCTTTGGCATGTATCTGTGCAAACACATGCAACAACTGGAATGCCCACAGAGATACTCAGTATCCTACAGACTGCTAAGAGCAGACCGGTGTCTGCCATACAAGGAAACTGCTCACCAATACTGATGGACCTACTGCACATCAGCAAGTCACATGGGATCAGAAATACTGAGTCTAGGGATCTAAATCTGTTCTGCAATATCAACAAAACAGTTTAGAGAGAAATGTATATCTTGCAGAGGATATCACTGCCCTGGAATACACTTGCCATCAATGAAAAACAAAGCACATCCCTGTCCATATTCAAGTACAACTTGTACCTATGGATGGGTAATAGAAAATCTACCCCAGAATTGCCCCCTGTTTAACTAATGGACAGTGGCAGCTCCTAAATACTTTATTCCAAGCACGACTTCCCTCAAATTATTTATGGTATGATTCCAATTATTCTTACTAGGGGTAATATACAATTACTGACCATGGGACAGGTAAGACCAATCTTAAAACCAAATGGGATAGATTAATCCAAGCATCAAAAGGCAAACTGGCTAAACTGAAATGGTTAGCAAGGGCCGCTAGCCTAGTATTTACCTATGAACCTATGAGAGGATAATTTACAAAATTAAGTGCCCACATAGAGACACCACACAATCACTTCTCCAGTAGAAATCCTCAGTGGTTTTAGGGACTTCTATGTTAACCTTCATACATCGAGACTCACCAGACATTGACCAGCAAAACAAGATGTAAACTGGCTGAGCAAGATACAATTACCACAGGTTCCACTTCTCTTTAGATAACACTTGATTAAGCCTGTTGCACCTAAAGAAGTAAAGAACAAGCGTCGGAAACTTGCCAAAGGTAGGTCCCCTGGACCAGATGAAGAAATTGTTAGGTTATTGATTCTATGACAATTTCACAGTATTAACACACAACATCTATTTGCTGCAGGCATGGTTCCTTTAACATGGAAGCAGGCTACCATATCACTAATACTGAAGCCAGGCCAGGATCCACTGTAGGCAATTTCATATCTCCCAATTTCCATTCTAAACCATAACTACAGAAAATTAATAGCCATTATGACAGCAAGATTAGATAAATGTATGCCAAATCTCATTTATGAAGAACAGACGGGGCTTGAATCAGGGCATTCAACCTCAGACAACTTGGTGAAAACATATTTTATCTTTGAACATGCTGAAAAGCAAGAATTGCCCCTTCTAATAACCAGACTTGATGCAGAGAAGGCTTTTGATAAGAGTCATTGGCATGTTTCTTTTTATGCGTTTACATCAAATGACCTTCCCTCAAATATTCAGAGAACACTTATAGGATAAGAGGCTAGGATTCAGAAAGGGCCCCATCTCTTCTTTAGCACCAAATTTAACATGGTACAAGACAGAGTTGACCCCATCATCTATTGTTTGTGTTCTACATAGAGCTTCTAGCCATTATAATTAGACAGGCAGACATGGCAGGTTATTCTCTGGGAGGATAGGATTGTAAACACTCACTGTACTTAGATGATCTTTAACAACACATAACAAATCCAACTAGAGACCTCCTTTGGCAATTGCAAGACAACAGGATTCTATCAAGATACAAAATGAATGTACATGAGTCAGAAGCATTACGGATATACTATTTTCCAACCCAAGAGTCTGAATGGACAGATGATGTAATCAGCAAGCAAAGGAGAGTAGTATTGCTAGAATCAAATTTGTCCTCATGACTTGGTGAGTACCTTCATGAGGTAGACCCTGTTTTTACAAAATATCACCAAGATGACACTGATACATATATATATCTATATATATATATATCTATATATATATATATATATATATATATATATATATATATATATATATATATAGACAGTATTTTATATAGCATATATCATGGGCAGACGTAGGTTAAAAAATAAAAAAACAGCTGGGTGCACAAATCCCAGGATAAAAAAGTGTCCAATGCTGGTAGGCGCACTGGTGCCAGGACTGGGAAAAATAATAGTGTAGAATCTAGAAAATACAGAAACAGTCCTACAATGGGGCAAGTCCAGGCTCAGAGGTAGTCCCCCCCCCATTGTAAAAAGAAGTAGCAGTCCACAAAAATCACAAAAACTGACAGGCCAGAAAATAGCCATAAAGGTGATAGAGTGGACCACTTTGGATAAGAAAGAAATTATGTATTGTTACTATTATGCAAGAAGCACAGAATCTCTAAACAGAAGACAAACAAAAAGATTAAGAGAGAAATTACAGGAAAGAAAAATACCTGTACAACAAATGCTGTCAGAAGATTCAAATGCAAATTTGTGTTCATTAACACAACAGATTTATAAAACACATTCTGAAGACAAAAAAACTCTGGCCATTTGGAAAAAGAACTGACTGAAGAAGTGATAAAATATAAAGAACAAAATCTAGAGTTTTTTGAAAGGTATAAAAATGAAATATGGGCAGGAGCAAGAAAGAGAAGGCTAATACTGTGTGATATTTATGGAAAGTAGAAAGCCAAATGAATTAATATAAAAATCTCCAGAGATATTTGAAGAGTAATAAAGGCAAAAGCACCCAGCTATGGAAAATTTCACAATACAAAAAATAAGATTACAAAGGGGGAATGTAAAACAGAAGATTAGTAAAGTAGAAGTTAAAAAATAGAAGCTGCAGTTATAGAATACCTGTAAAATGAAGAATTTAGTGTAGAAAGTCTAATATGGGTTATGTCACAGCATGATGGAAAAATGAGTCCTCCAACTAAGGAGAAACAGGAGGAGCAGAAAACATCTGAAGAAGAAATATGGACATGGGTAAGAGAAAGAAATTTAATATGGTGCAATATTTATGTAGAGGAGAAAGCAAAACTAATCAATACAAAAAAGCAGCACCAAAGATTTTTGAAGAGAAATACACACAGGGGCATCGAGATATGGAAAACTTTAAAATACAAATAAGAAAACTAAGGGGAAGTAGAAAAAAGGATTAGTAATAGAGAAGTTAAAGAAATATAAAGTGAAGTTATGGATTACTTGCTAAGTGATGGATTTAGTGTAGAAAATCTACCTCTGATAACATCACAGCGTGATGGACTAATGAATCCCCAATTTAAGGAAAAAACAGTGGCGCAGGATGCTTTGGACCAGTTCCCATATAAAGATACTTTGGAGCCTTCAGCAGGAATCCAGTACAAACGTTCAGTTAGAGTTGCACAGCAAGGGAAGAAATTTGAAATTGTGGTGACTGACACAGTCAGTGTTGTGGAGTGATAGGCCAGTGAGTTCCCATATGAAAGAGTAACAGATGTCACAGGGTAAAGCTAAACAGAATATTGCACAGGAAGATTTTCTGGAACTTTCTGTAGAATTCCTGCATGAAGCACAGAACAAAGAATGCCCCCTTAATTTAAAGAAAATAATCTAAGGGAAGAAATGCTTGATTTAATAGAAATGGATAGACATATTAAGATCAATGAAAGAGATAGGTTACAGAAAATCAAAAAGACCCATAATGTTAAAAGTTTGATAAAAAAAATGAACATGGTAATCAAGACTGTTCATAAAAATTCATGCAATATAACAAAAGTAAATATATTACTGTGCAGCCAAATTAATAACAGATAAAGTCTTACCACAAAAAAAGGGCAGTAAGGGAAATCATGAAGGTATTGAATAGAGAAAACTATATAGCAATTGGGACAAGAAGTGTCACTGTTAGAAGAATACAGAAGAGGGAACAGATCAACAAAAATACTCTGAAAGGCAGCCATGATAAAACAATGCACAGTATCAAAACAGATCAGAATCTACCATACACTATTACAAGTAGTAAACTAAATATATCAGCACAGGCAGAAAAACTTAGCAGATATGTAGATAAATATAAATGAAAAGTACAAAGTAAGCAATTTACTGAGGACCCCAAAAAGTTTTATAGAGAATTGGGAAAAAAGACAAAATGAAAAGAAACACCACTAAAAAAGAAGACACATTTTGGAGAAATATCTATGCAGATCCAGTGGAACATGATGAAGATATATAATTTATAATATATGTTTCCATTTATTTATAAAACATGACGAAATTGCATTTACAATTTGATATATATTTGATTTTGAATGGTTGATTTTTTATGTAATAATAAGCATTTGATACATATCTCTTTAAGTTGTTAGTGTATCAACTGTTTTAAATGTTTAATTGATAATGAGCTGTTGGGTGTGTGAACAAATTGGTTTGCTATATATGTTCTGGTCATTTTTAAAAATGTTGTCTGAAGAAGTGCATCTATCTGTTAATGCACGAAAGCGCTAACAGAACGGAATAAATTTCTTTATTTTTGTAGAGACTAGCGTGATTTGTTTAACAGTATCACCTTTTTTGTGTTTTTCCAAGTTTGTGTTTTGCGTTTTGGTTTACCAGTTTTGAGAACATGATGAAGATGTTAAATGGATGGAAGTAGTAAAAGAAAAATAAGAAGCTCAAATGTACAGAATATGATATGGGATGAAGTAACAGAGAAAATGAAACAAAATTAAGAAAAGCTCCTTATTGGAAAGCCTCAGGCCCATATGCAGTACCTAAAAGTACTGACATCTTTACATGAAGATTTAGCCATGAGTTTATATGTGGACCCTGAACAGACACCAGCCTGATTAACAACAGGAAAAATGATACTCATCCTTAAGAGTGAACCTGCAAGATATCCTAAAAGCTATAGACCAATAATGTGCCTTCCAATAATGTATAAACTATACACTGGAATTGATGCCAACAGAGTTTATAGCCATTTAGAAGAAAACTCAGTCATGACAATGGAGTAAAAGGGTAACAAAAGAAAGTCCTATGGAACAAAGGATCACTTGTTAAATAAAGTCATAATGGCATGGGTAGATTATAAAAAAGCATTTGACATTCCACATTCATGGATAAAAGAATGCTTACAAATGTATAAGCTACACCCTACATTGATCAATTACATTACAGTGACCATGAAACAGTGCAAACCACTTTGCAGTTAAGCCATGATGCCATGATAAAGGGCAAATTATTATCCCAGAGATAAAAATTCAAAGGGGGATATTCCAGGGTGACTTTTTGTCACTGCTGCTCTTTTGTCTTGCTCTTAACACATCTGTCTATTTAATAGTTTAGGTCATGGCTACGAATTGAATCCCAGAATTGGATCCCAGAAAACAACAAAGTGTAAAGAGTTCTCACCTTCTTTTTGCAGATGATTTAATACTTTATAGTTAACCAGATGAGGAACTGAAAACACGACTGCAAGTGGTGAAAACTTACTCAGATGATATAAGAATGTAATTTGGTCTTGATAAATGTGCAAAAGCAACTTTTAAAGCAGGAAAGCTGCAACACCAGGAAAATATCAGTTTGGGATAGGAATGTGATATAAAAGAACTTGAGAAAGAGGGAATATATAACTATCTGGGAACTAATCAACAGTAAAACATGAGCAAATGCAAATAAAACTTAGTACTGAATATTTTAGAAGACTAAAATTAATACTGAAAACAGTTCAGACATCTAGGAACAAAGTCCAAGCAATAAACCAATTTGCTGTACTTGTTCTAACTTACAGTTTTGGGATGATTGACTGGCCTCAAAAGGTATTGGATCAGTTGGACAGGAAAATGCTTATCAAATGACATATAATAATCAGTTTATAACAAGATTATATATTCCCCATTCTGAAGGAGGTATGGGCCTCCTCAAAACTGATTACATGTATAGATCTGCAGTCAAAGGACCACATACATATTTGTTGACCTCACAAGATCCAAAAATAGAGAAATTTTTAAAAAATGAGGAGAACAAATTTAAGATGACTTCCCTGCTTAGTTTAGCAGAAGTATATCAGTGTCAAGCGGGAATGGAAATCAACACAGAAGTAGACAAAAATCAGGCAGCAACTGAATGTGCCAAAAAATGAAAGAAAGAATATAAGGTGAAGGATCAGATAAGAAGGCAAAACATTTGGAAAATGCACAAATATAGTTGCAAGTACAGAAAACTTCTGGAACAAACTCATGTCAATCAGGATTTAACGCAGGAATGGTTAAGGAAAGGTGAATTTAAACCAAAAGATGAAAGGTTAATATTGGCGAACCAGGACAGTGGACTATATACATGTTGGTTTACAAAGTTCATTGAACATGTTGAAGAAACAGACAAATGCAGATTTTGTCAAACAGAATTGGAAACATTTGCACATCTTGTTGCTGAGTGTGATACACTAATGGCAGAAGGCCTGTATACTGAAAGGCATAATAATGTAGCAAGATTGTTCCATTGGGGATCATGCAGACATTATTATATTAAAGTAGCTGAGAAGCATTGGAAGCATGAGCCACAGAGCATTAGAGAAAGTTATGAAGTTTATATCACATGGGATCATCCATTAACAACAGTTCAAAAAACTGATGTGTGAAAACCAGATATAATAGTCCAGGAAAAGGAGACAAACGTAATATTGATCTTTGAAATTGTTATACTCAGCGATTACAGTGTCCTACATACAAGAGAGATACAAAGTCATAAAATATCAGGACTTGCAGGCAGAAATGAGGCAAAGTAGAAGAAGAATGCCCAGACAGCTCCAACAGTAGTTGGGGCAATGGGTCTCATAAAAAAGAATTGACAGTCATATTTAGATATGTTACGGATATGTGTAACTCCGTAAGAATTGCAGGAGGAGTAAATTCTGGGCACATTGTGGGTGCTGCAAAGAACACTTTTTAGCTAACATCGAATATTGAAACAATTCTAATTTCATGAACTGTAATTATACTTTGATTTAGGAATGGGGTCCATTCCCTTCAAGGTATTAGAAACCCAAAAGTCTTTGAGAAATTAAAAAGTGAGAAGCCTCCTTAGGCTATTGCAAGACTACAGGACACTCAGGACACAAAATTCATTTGCATAATTCAGAAACATTAAGGCTACACTATTCTCCATCCCAGGAGCTTCTAATAGAATAACCCTTTTTTGATGAAAAACAATCTCATAAAATTTCTAGGGTTGATGCTGGCACCCACAATCCAAAACTCTAAAGAAACTTACAAAGCCATGTCTGACCCAGCTCTGTTAGAAATGCTACATCTAAAGAAATCCCAATCCCTCCTTACCACATGCTCCAGTGACCTCAACATCATTACCACAATCAACATAACATGGTGGAGGGACAGGTTCATAACCCAGAAACTGCCCATGCTATGGAATAGACTTCCCATACATGTCAAATAGAGCACTAGTGGACCCTCTTCAAGAGAAATCTTGATGAGGGGATGGGAAATAGAAAATTCACCGCAGGGATAACACCAATGGCTCTACTCGACAGAGGCACTGGGAACTAAGGTCAGGTGGCACAATGCCAGGGTAATCTTATGGTTATGCTTGTAAAGGCCTCAGAGCCATTAGCCTTGTACACAACTATGAACTTATGAATTAACAATGAAGAATTAACTCATACAATTAAGAGACTGCTAACAACAAGAATGGGGATTTGTCTAGAAATGATGCAGACAATCAATGCTATTTACTGGTTTGTTCTTCATA
Source organism: Protopterus annectens (assembly GCF_019279795.1). Lineage (NCBI taxonomy): Eukaryota > Metazoa > Chordata > Ceratodontiformes > Protopteridae > Protopterus > Protopterus annectens. The sequence continues at coordinate 231,882,900 of NC_056738.1, forward strand.
TAGCAATATACCAAGCACAAGGCTTAATACACTCAATGGGCTCTATCCCTGGGATTCATAAATGCCTACACTAAGTGTACACCATTCTAAGTGTACAGGCAACACAAGCATAACTCACACCTTCTTCCTCATAACTGTAGTTTTACTACAAACTTTCTTGCAGCCTTAAATATTGAGGGAGATTCATAAAGGTTACCACAAAGTATAGTCTACATGTACAGTTTGTGTAATCTTTATAAGTGACTAGAAAGCACAAAAATGTGTTAGGGTTGTTCTTGATTACAGATCGTATAAAGAATCTAGCCACTTTGATCACTAATTTCATGTAGGGAGGCACCAAATATAGAGTTGCTAGAAAAATCCTTATAATCCTGACAAACTAAGGGGGGACTTGGCCTACCAGACTTCAATAAATATGTAAAGACTATACATTACAAGTATTATCTCATGACAGTGACAGACAGTTTCTCAGCAATTTGGAAGGCACTTAGTATTAGGTTTCTTGGAGGGCTGTTATCTTTGCACAGAAATGTATTTGTTCAGAAAAAGACATTCCAAGCTTGGATCCCAGTGTTACTTCAGGAATTAGTAATGCCATTTAAGGCCATTTTAGCAAATATTCATTTGAGGCACTGATAAAAGTGTATCTCCCTAATTATGTCTGCACCAGCATCAACAATTTTACTGGCAGATGACAAATGAGTTCTTTAACAATGCAGAGGCTTAAAGTACTGCAGTCATTTAGTGTCAGAAGAGAGTTTAATCACACTCCTGACTTTCCAAGAGTGCTACGAATTAGGAGGTACAGAAAGGAATCTCCAAGATATTCTGGGTAGAAAATCACTACAACTGCAGGTAGTGGGAATCCTCACATAAATCTGCCCTGCACTAGCCATATGGCTGTGGAATAAAAGAGATTGCAGTCAATTAAAGAAGGGACAGATAAGTATTCCTGTATTTTTATTTGCCAAGAAATACAAAGAACTGGCAGTCATAAAGCAAGCTGGAACTGGGATTCGGGCATACCCATACCTGAGGAAACTTGAGAATGAAGCTTAAAGATGCCTAGACATGCTACCAAATCCTGATGATACAGGTTATTTGGGTGTCAATGTTTATACAGCATTTAGGTCAGCTAACTTGTATTACAGTGTAACACCAAACTGATGGTGATGCAATAATGAGTAATGGTGGGACTGGATTTACATATTTTGGCAATGTCCTAAACAAGGGTTATATTTATATATTCATATATGCAGTTGATACATGAGGTATGGCAGAGCCTTAAATAGAATATGCAAATTACCCCTAGCTCTGCTTTTTAGGACTACAGGACTCATTTAGACTATTCTCTCCTACTTCATCTGCTTTTATTTGTTACTCCTGACTTGAAAAAAAGTGTAAACAGCAGCATATACCTATCCTTACAAAACTGACATTCAATCTTGAAGAGCAAAATCTCCTGGAGACACAAGAGGACTGTGCCCTCCTCCAATCTCCTTGCATAAAAAAAATGGGCAACACTACCTGACCTGTTTTGTAGTTGGACCTGCACACAAAGGCAAAACCAGGGTCTCCTTCACCATGTTGCCAAAATGATCCAACATCACAGCTTATAAATATGTAACCACTACAATTACACCAGTGTGCTAAATTATTATTCTTCATACTATGCATGGTAATAATATTCAAACCCTGCAATTATTGTTTAATGTTGTTGCAAGAACCCTTAAGCAGTCAATGTGCATATGTATCTACTTCTGATAGCAATACAGAGAATTGGTGGTTATAAAGAAAGCTGGGTATGGGATTTGGGCATACCCATCCCTCAGGATGCAAATAAAAGTGTTATATGTTAATTAAGGGGCATTTAAAAGAAAAAAATACTTTCCAAATGTTAATAAAGAAGCTAGCATCATTTGCACATTTTCAAAGCTAACCACAAGTACACACACACACACACACACACACGCGCACACGCACACACACACACACACACACACACACACACACACACACACACATATTAACTTTAGATCACTACAGAAAAATGTGCATTTTCCTTTAAATTTGTGTATATTGTAATATCCAGTGTGACAATATTTTCACTTTAATTAGCTAGATCACAAGGTGTTTGCTGCTACTTACTATGAATACAAAAGGGAGTAGCCTGGAGAGCTAACTTCATGAAGTTTTATCTATTTGTTTACTTGCTTACTAGGTTAGACCACTGATTATAGTATGACCGACTGCAAGGTCAGCCCGAGTTACATGCCAAACTAACAACAGAAGCATTTCACATAAAAACAATCCTACATAAAGAGAGGCAAGAGAACTATGTACATATTTACATAATGCAGAATTTAACTGATTAAATGTAAAATAAATATAGCAAAGGGTAAGATGGGGTAATCCAAACAATGATCAAAGGCAAACGTGTTACGTGCATCCAGACATTTGTCATGTACATACTTACATAAAGCAAGATCATGTAAAATAATGCAGGTTACAATGAAGAATTGAGTTATCAAAGGTATAAGATGGAAAGAATTATTTGCAGGGGAAACTTGCTTGACTTATGTGAAATGGCCAACATTCTGTCTTCTGCATTCATATTGGTTTAGTTGATACTGTTTGAAATAAGGCAGGAATTTAGAGCAATTAGAGTGTTCATTGAGACTGGGTAGGAGAGATTGTCTCTGGAAGCAAGTGCATATGCTATAACCTTGATAAAAGGGATTTAGGATGTGTGTACACCCCAATCCTGGCCTCT
>NC_056738.1:231890672-232063172 GCF_019279795.1 Protopterus annectens
GTTTACAACTCTTCTATGTTATGTTTGCGATTATTTTTTCTTTTATTTTTTACTCTTTAGAGGTTCTGATTTCTATTTTTCCCTTTGTGCTTTCCGCATAGAAATTTTCTGATTTTAATTTGATGCAGCTTGCATCTCTACTTTAAGGTTAAACTATCCCTATGGTTTCTTACTCACTGATTTTACTTTTCCTTATATTAGATAATCTCCATTGTTTTAATAGCATGTTTTCAGTTCTACCCTTAAATTGGTCAGAGTTTGCACTCATATGAAAACAGCAAGACCGATAGCATTGTGTGAAAGCCTTCAGGAGACATTCAAGTATTTTCTAGAAGTAAAGCTGTTTTATAACTACTGGGATGATGTGGTACATTCAAAGTCCGATAAATGTGCCTAAAATGAAAATTCTAAATACAATTAATAAATTATATACTGTGAAATCAGTCTGTGATATCTCTGACCAGATGATTGTAAAATAAGGGTCTTGGAAGAATTGCTGAGAGATGAAGAGGGATTCATTCAGCCATTTCAAGTGTATTCAAGATTAATAAACAGTTTGAGCCTACAAAGTTTTAGTAGATGAGTAAAGGACCAAACACAGAAATGCTAAAATCACACTACTGGTTCAGAATGTTAACACTGCAGTGACATCCAGAACCAATGGCTTTTAAGTAAATCTATATATTATTTATAAGTATTAAAATATAACTTTTTCCCTAAAATGCAATCATCGCTATAAAGGATACAATAAATAAAAGATAAACCTGGCATATTAATACAAGGGTATTCATTAAGAAACATGGCAATCATACATGAATAATGGGAAATAGAAGCAGACTTAAAACATTTAAAAATTGTGACTAGAAACACTGAATCCCATGATAATTTGAAGGTGCGTGTCTTATGATTCCTTAATCTGCATTTCCTTATAAATCACTTGCATCTCTTATTGCAACAAAAACATTGATTGCTCATGAAATCTTACACTATCTGAGAGAGTTTCTCCTCTCCCAGATACTGTGGGATAGTGAAGTTAGTTATATAGCAATTCTAGGTAGCTTCTCCCTTGCAAGAAAGACCGTTTTCAATCTGCACAATTGCAAAAAATTGAACAGACAGTTGCAAAAAATGATATCAGAGAGAAAACATTTTAATCCTTCACAGTGGAAGCTTTGAAAGTTGTTAGCCTGATTTTGAGACTATAAAATTTTGCAGATTGTTCCAGAATGCAGCACAGAGCATGTGAAAACTGAGTTCAAGAAAACATGACATGAAACTGCTTACTGTATACCAAGAATGGTAATTCTTATTGATTGTGTTTAATCCATAAAACAGCATTTGTTTCCATTAATATCATCTTTTGCCATATTTCATCTGTTTATGCTTTTGTCCTGCATTTCCGGTTACAGAACTATTGTTAACTAGGAAACTACTGTTTATAGTACCTCTCTGATATGCATTCAAAGCTTTGAATAAAAATGTTTTGATGCTCTGTCCAGTAATAAGATCCTCTGATATTTAGTCTTAATTTGACTATATTAACAAAGAAGAGTGCAATTTGTGTTAAATACAGTACTCATTTTGTTGCATATAAAGATTATAGGTTTCTGTTGTTCATTTCCCAGAAAGGTATGCTTTTTTTCAAATTAGGATTCTTTTTCCTTTGTCTTGCAGGTGTCTGCTGAAGTAGACGTCTGAATGTTCCTATTTTTACTGGCCGAACGTTGTGCAGCTTTAATAGATGTCAGGGTCTTAATGGATAGTGGTAAATGTCTCATATTAGTAAGCTTCATTTTTTAGTTGAAGCATTTCCTAGTATTGTACTGGCTCTTCTGTAGCAAGGTGAATTAAATAATTAGCAATGCCTTTTATTAGCTTGAAAGAGGTTAGTGAAGTAGTAACAATACAATAATAGCAAAACTAATAATGGCAATCTTCACGTAGCCCCCTTTAGAAGAAAACCTCAAATTTCTTTAAAAATATCATAATATGATTGCATTTAACATATGAATGCTATCAACAAGAAGAGCAATTAGAAATTAAGCATGCTCAGAATTAAGAAACCATCTTGAGAAATTAGTTTGGCAAAGATCAAAATGGCATGCTAGGATTGTTATGTAAATATACAGGAACTGTAATTGATCCTATAGTCACTGTTTTGCCTTTTGAGTTGACCTCTTTACAGAAATAAAGGACAGGGTATTCTAATACAAAATTACTCTTTATAGCTTTATTACTATCTGGCTGAAAGGCTTGCAGTCAGTGAATAAGTTCTATGTATCCATTAGTCAGAATTACTTATCATATCTGTTTTCCTTACATTTTAGATTACTTTTTATGGATAATTATGAACTAGAAAAACTAAAAGCTTACTAAATATGTATGGTGATTTCTGCATAAAATGAGAGCTCTCTGAATTTAAAGTTCAAAAACATGATACATTCATGAAAAAAATTGATGAATTATGTGAAGGGGGGCAGACAGACAGAAACAGAAAATGAGGCAAAAGGGGCTTCCCACAAGAAATGTCCAGCCTGTTATCCTGCCTCATTCTTTAAAGTCAGTATATTTTTCTCAGATGATTTTTCAGAGGAAAGGTAAGAAATCTGTGGTCAAAGTTGGACTAATTTGACATATGATAGATGGTATCATTAAAGCTGACAATGGCCTTTTTGTACCCCTTACTAAGCTTAATGCTTCTCTAGTATTCTTGTTTCTTATACAATATGAGGCATAACATACAGACATTGTTTGATGATTTCCATAATGGCTGGTTCTGATTAGTTTGCTTGGATTATTGGCTAGCTGTAAACAGATTAGCGGATATTATGTATGTGTTTATTTTGCCTGGTCATAACTGCTATACAGTAAAGTAATTCGATGTCAACTGCTATTTGTCAGCAGTGATGGTAAGAGGCACACTACATTAGCCATAGCAGCCTGGCTTTGGTTAGGGTTCAGAAAGCTTTTGGAAGTCTGGCCTGACACTGCACTGCTGATTTGAAAGCCTAAGTTGACATCATCATTGACATAAACCAAAACTTGATGGTTTTTTGAAGCATCGTAGAAGAGGCATAGTCTTCTGCCCTGCTGCTTCTTGTTTTTTTCCAGGGAAAACCACCTACATCATATTCATTTTGTTCAGGAAACTTTATCAGTTTATTAAAACTAACTTTTGTTAACCTGGTTAGTCCCACTAGGCTAGTAACCTCTTTTCAGAAAGGCCCAAGGTGGTAGTTATACTATTAAGAAAAATTGGACCAGGGCATGAGGGAACTTCCCTTAATATTTCCATAGGGGGGAGCATTTCTCTGTGATGTGTTCTGCTTCCTGCTTCCATTCCAGGCACAAAGGTGGCTCAGAGAAACAAAAAGACAATTAAAGCAAAAATGGAGGTTGAAAAAGAAAATGGTAAGGAGGATGGAGTTTTTGGTGCTCTTATTCGAATGGCAGATATGTTGAATTAGTCAGAAAAGGAGTCAGAGATACAGGAAAAGCTGATAGCTGAACATGGTATGTCAGAGATGGGGGGAGGCAGTTGATCCTTTTCAAAGCAGTAGTGAAGCAGCAGAGATTGATTCATAAGAAATGTTCAGAAGCAGAAGTTGTTTGAATCTGAAGCTGCAAGAAAAGGTTGTTTTGTTACAACCTTTCATTTGGGAGGGTTGTAGGATGATATATTATTGGGTATGACCGATGAAAGTGAATTGAAGGATGGCAAGGACATGTCATTGGGAGAGATGATGGACAGGATACAGAAAGAAGAAATGCAGCAGAATGAAGGCTGAAAAAAATCCTATGCTGAAATGGTCAAAGAAAAGATGCATGGCAAGAAAGAACAGAATGAAGTAAGTCCAAAGAAAAAGACAGTGTTTAACGTGCAGAATGAACAGAAGGAAGAAACAGAAATGGACAGATATAAGGTATGGGAAGAAGTTATTAAGACACTTGGAATCAAAACTAATGAGGTAAGTGCATTTATCCATATTAAAAAAGAAACTTTTTGTGACATTATTTTCAAGACTGGACAAATAATGGAAATATTTATTGAAGAATATGAAAAAAAGAAATCCTGTGCACCCTGAACTTATATGCATTTACAACGTCTTTTAGGGAAACAAAGAAAAAAAATAATATTCAATTCAGAAGTGAGGCGGAAAAAGAAACTTAAAAAAGTATTTCATATACTTATGTAATGACATTTTGAATTTATCAAAAGTATATGACAATACAGTTTTATTGACTGGGGCACAGGGCTACAATATGATAGCGAAAATGAAAATGATAGCATTGTACATATTGCAAGTGTTATTAATGTTGAAGGTGACATAGGCTGGGTTAAATATTGGTGGCAGACAAAAATGTGTTTTTGTATGGAAAACCAGATCGTTTAATTAACAAATGTGAAAAAAGATGATGTTTTTCATGTGGGGGCATAAGACACAATGCAAAAAAAAATTTTTTGAACCAATATGTTATAGATGCAAAAAAAGTAGGACATTCAGGGAGGGGGGGATGTGAAGAAGAAAAAAATGAAGTGTTGAATATAACAGAGGAAATAGAAGAACAAGATAAAAATGAGAAAGTTACAGAAACTAAATCAGAAGTAGAAGAAAAAGAAAAAGATAGTAGCATAACTGATGGAAAACAAATGATGCAAAAAGAAAAAGCGGAGGAGGACTGAAATTTAGAAAATACTGAAGAAGAGGAGTCAGGCTTAACTGAAAATGATGACGTTAAATGAAACATAGTTAAACAAATGAGAAATGTAATTGGTAAAAGAGTGAAAGAAAGAAAAAGAAAGAATATAGAAAAGTTTAAAAAAGAAAGGGAATTTATGAATACATAATATATAAAGGAAAGCTACATGTAAAATCTTGTCTTTAAATATTAATAGTTTTAAGAAGTTGGAAAGAAGGATTGTAATTCTGGAAAAAATAGATAGCGATGTCATTATACTAGAAGATATTAGATTTTTGTCAAAGATATTAGATTTTTGTCAAAGTCATAAAGAATTCAAACAAAAGTATGGTGGAGAAAAAATTTGATATGGAATTTCAGGAAAGAGACATGATCAGGAATACTTATATAAAGATACAATTAAAGTATTAGACATCACCATTGTCATAACAGGTAGAATTAGTATCATTGATGTAAGATGGAGAGAACGTGTTATGAGAATTATTGCAATATATGCATATGTAATAGAAAAAATAGAGAAAAGAGATGTTTAGAAAGTTTATACAATACATAGCAGTTAACATACAATACATAGCAGTTAACATGGAGATAACTGTATTAGAAGACTTTAATTGCAGTTTAAGACAGCAAAATAAGAAGGCTTATGATGTCAAAGTAGTAAAGGATATTATAAAATAAGGTCAATGAGAATATGGAATTTAGAGACTTGGACATATAAACAGCAGGAAAAAAAGAACAGAAAAAGATTATTTTTTATTGTCAGAAAGTTTAATAATAGTTGAACAAGGAGTGTTTTTAACATCCTTTCCTGACCACAGGACAATTTGGATAATGGTAAAGGGAAATGATGATTTATATAAAAATAGGAAAAAGTATAAAAAGAATAAATGAAGTAAAACTGGATCTTAAAGGAAGAAAAGAGGTTATGACATGGAAAGATCATGTAGAAAAGAAAGAATTTTATAAAGACTGGTCAGAATGTTTTTTAAATTTTAAAATTAAATATAAAAAATATTACATAACATGGAATAAAGACAAGGTATATATAAAAATGATATATAAAAAGTTAAATAATAAAATGATTGATTGTTTAGAGAACAATTAACTTTTTTTTATTAAGGAACATAAATTATATGATTGAAATAAGAAAAACAGAACCAATTTTGTACAAAGATATTTCCTGAAAGGGGAAAAAAGAAGAAATGGCACCATATTTAAGTAAAATAATCAGAGAAAAATAATATAATGAGTGAAATGAAAGATTCTTAGGTAAAATGCACAATACACAAGAGGAGATTATAAATGTAGTAAATAAATATATTAAGACATTGTTTAAAGAGTAGAATACAAAGATATGGAAAGGGTGGAAGGTATGTAGATTTTCTGACATGGAGAATAAGGATATACGATGTATAAAAATATGACTACAGAGCAAAATAAATATTTTATAAAGGTATTAAATGAATGGTTAGAAAAAGGTTTCAGGTATAAAGAACTATGTACAGGTGTCTTTAGGTTTATATGGCAAAAAGGATAGAAGGAAGAGATACAGAATTGAAGACCAACTGTGTTAAATAATACAGATTTGTAATGTTTTTACGAAAATATTATAAAAAAAGATGAAAAAAGTAGATAATATAAATGAACATGTATTTGGCATAAAAGGGAAAACAGTAGATGGTATAGTAGTTAGAAATATTCAGGCAAAAGTAATGGAAGGAGATTTAAGCAAAGCATTTGATTCAATTCATCCGTCACTGTTATGGGATATGCTTGAGGTATATAATTTAAGTAAGAGGCCTAAAATGTGTTGCATGTCAGCATATAAGTATAACATAGTAAAGATTATGATAAATGGATAGTTGGGCAAAGACATAAAGATAGAAAATGGCATTAGACAAGGTTGTCCATTGAGTGGTATATTATTCAAAGGTTCATAGGTATTTACTAGGCTAATGATCACAAGTGCCTTTTTAAGCCTAGCCATGCATCCCAAATCTCTGACAAGTTTTGATACCCTTGGTAAGTGTAAGCATGGTCTGGGAGTATTTGTAATGAATGCAGTATCTACATATATCAACAAGGAGATGAATATTATGAGCTATATTTCAAATGAAGGAACAAAAATGCCCATTTTTGTTAAATTATGCAGATATTATTATTATTATTATTATTATTATTATTATTATTATAAAGAATGAAGCAAGCATGGAAGCATGGATATAGTGATAAAACAAATGCAAAAAAATACTCAGGTTATTGGTTTTGTACTGAATAAAGACAAAAGTCAAGGTTCAGGATTTGAGGGAAAGATTAGTGAAAAAAATTTAATAAGGATAAAAGTAAGACTCTTGTTATAAACTTTGGGAAACAAGAACTTGTAAATTCTATATTGAAAGAAAAAAATAAAGGAAATAAAATATGTTTGTTTTTTGGAAGTCTTTTAGGCTTTCATTTAAATAGAAAGTCTATTTAATAATCTCTGTGATGTTAGCCAAGATTGTTTATTTAGCTGGTTCTTATACTTGTGTGTGTGTGTGTGTGTGTGTGTGTGTGTGTGTGTGTGTGTGTGTGTTTGTGTGTGTGTTTGCTTGTGTGCATGTGCGTGTGCATGTTCATGTATATTGTAAATAGTTGGAAAAATGTATATATAATGTAAATAAGAAGCAATGTAAATAATTATTTGATTGGGTAAATACTTGTGGATTATGTAAATAAAGAACCCCTAATTTTTGATAGGTGCTGTGGGATCTTTTACAATCACCTGAGCTACCACTAACTAAAGCAGATGGAGTGTTGGTTTAATGTCTTATCCAAAGGATGGCACACTCAGAGTGCAGCACCTCCCTTAAGCTACACTGCAGTGTCAGCAATTGATCCACCTGGAAAGCCAAGGTCAGCAAACCTCACTGCTTTGCCAGAGACGGTTTGCACTTGACACCTCTTGGCTTTTGGCCGCTGGCAAAGGCTCACCCCTTCCCCATAATGCCTTTTTTAGGAAAGGTCTCAAAAACAACATTAAGGATGTGAAATTAACCAGTCAGAACAGAATAAGAGTCATGCTGTTAAATGCTAGGACCTTAAACCAAAACCTGCACTCCCTGGCAGCATTTCTATCACTAGAAGATGTAGATGTCTGTTCAGTCACACAAACCTGGTTCAAGGTCTCAGACAGTACCTCGGCCTTGCAAGGCTACAATGCCTTCCACAACTTTAGACCACAAAATGAACATGTGAAAGCCAAATGAGGTGGTGTTTCAATCTATAGTAGAGATAAATTCACCTCCCATCTAGTTAGACTGGACAACTCCATAGAGTTACTCCAGGTCCAGGTTATGGTGGCTAAGACCACCATTTAAGTCATAGCCAGTTAAAGAGCCCTCTCCATGGCTCACGATGTTCATTAAACTTACTTGACCAAACTGGAGACAATCCAAATTTTGCCAAATACACTGATTAAGGGGGATTTCAATTATCCCACCATCAACTGGGAGGCCTACGCTAGCCGTAACTCTCCAGTCTAAAAGTTCCTTTACTTTGTTAATTAAAATGCCCTGGAAAAAAATTCTCCATACCCTGATAAGTGGAACAAACATTCTAGATCTGGTCCCCACAAACATGTCAAAGACATGCACTGCCTCAACTGTCGGACCCTCATTAGTTAAAACTGACTACAAATAAGTCACCTTACAGCTGGCATTAACACCAGAACTCACAAAGGATAAAATTATACTAAAAAACTGCTCTAAAGCAAAATATACCCTCCTAGGTGAAGGTATAACTGCATTCCAAGCCCCACCTCAAGCTGGAAGTGGTTAACTATGCCAAAGCTTACACTACAGCCCTATATAATCACTTACATAAGTACATAAACTCGACTGTACCAGAAAGAATCAAAGCCAGAGCCCCAAGTAAAAACAAGCTGTCATGGTGGACATCCAGCATCAATAAACTTTACAATAAATGCAAAGAGTTGCTGTCCAAGAAACCAAAGGCAAGGCTGACAGTGGAAAAGAACCCTCTTCAGCCTCAAAAGGCAAATATGACAACTTGTCAAATCCTCCAAGGGCTTCTTTGAAAGAAACTTAGCAAGTACAGCCAACAATAACCATAAGACCTTTTACAGCTATATACTTAGCCTAGAAGGTAGGACCCAAGCATGTGCAGAACTAGTGGCCAATGGTATCACTCACACTGACCCCACAAACTTGCTAGCGGATAGGTTTGGTGAAACTTTCACTCCCTTATACACTCCTAACTTATCACAAACCTTCCCCCAAACTCCCTTCACACATATCTGAAGAGCAAGTCCTCAAAGCCTTGTCCAAGGCACAAAAACACAGCATCTATGGGACCAGATGACATCCCAAGCTGCCTTCTAAACAGGCTAAAACATGAACTAGCATCACCACTGAGTACCCTTTTCAATCATAGCCTAACCACAGGCTTTGTTACTGCAGAATGGAGAACAGAAACAGTTATTCCCCTCCACAAAGGTGGTCTAGCAACAGTCCCAGAGAATTACAGACCCATAAGCATGACCAGCTTCATCTATAAGGTCATGGAATGTATCATTATGGACCTCCTAAGTAAAACATAGGTGATCTCCAAACCCTGGATAATACCCTATTCAGCTTCATCAAGGGCAAGATCCTGCCTGCTAAATCTGGTGGATTTCTTTGAAAATGTGAACATGGCCATTGATGGGGGCAAATCTGTGCATACACATACCTTGACTTGTCAAAGGCTTTCGATACAATCCCACATTCAGACATTATTGACAAACTTAGCCAACTGAATGTAAACCCTTTTGTTGTAAGATGGCTTACGAGCTGGCTCACAAACCGGATGCACACTGTCAAAGATTGTGACTCCACATCATCCAGCAGACCTGTTACCAGTGGGATGCCACAGGGGTTAGTGCTGTTTGGTATATACTTCGCAGATGCTCACATCAAATCTAGGTGGTTGTGGCTGACCAAGTTTGCAAACAGCTGCAAACTAGGTGCAATCATTGAATCCCTAAATGAAGTCAGTATACTCCAGGAGGGTCTCACACAGACCAATGACTGGTGTATTAGTTATGCCCTCAAACTGAATGCAAACAAATTCATCATCATTCCTTTCTGCACAATGTCCCTTCACGCTATCCTATCAACAACAATACCCGAAGTACCAACAAGCTGGTAATGGACCTGGGATCACAAGTTGACTGCAACCTTAACTTCAACCACCATGTGTCTATAGTAGTAAGGAAAGCCTTCTATGTGGCCCAATTGATTAGTAAAGGCATCATTTTGAGAGCAAAAGAGGTTATAACCCCTCTGTACCCAGCACTTATCCAGCCCATATTGGAGTAAATGCTACAATCAGTATGTACTGTACTAAGCACCTGCAGCAATTGGAGATACCTCAGAGGTTTCTAACAAAGAAGATCAAGGGGCTCCAACATGTGCCTTATACAGACTGACTAAAGTCCCTGTCACTATATTCCATATTGTATAGACTTCTTACGGGGAGACTTATGCCTGGCCCACAGAGCAATCCAAGACCTAAACTTAACAAACTTGCTGCATATCTGTAAATCAAATGGGACTGGGGCTACCCATTCAAGGGACCTAAATATGGCCTGCAACTTAAATAGGACATGCTGGTAGCCTGTTCCAAAGATGCGTCAGTCACTGGGAGATAAATGTGTCCCTCCAGCTGTGGGGCATAGGCTGAGATTATGAATACTGTCATATCATTACACTGGAGTCTGATCATGAGACTGTCATTAATTATGATGGCATCCCTCACTGTGCGCTCTGAAGCCTCACTGTCACCACAATTCTCACACCATACCATTTCTCACATCATTTCTAGCCTGTCCCCTTCCAGAGTAGTAGGATCCTTGATCCTAAGCCAAGTGCCTTTGCTGCACTGATCTTTCATCTTCTCTCTTCAATATATAGGATGTTCAGCTTCCTCCATAGCATCATGTCATCCACCTCCAAGCTGCATTCTGTCATTGAACCTACATTGATGGTAGAAATTCTAAGTTCATGTTTGGCAGGCTGGTTGATTTTTACATCCAGTTTCACTCAACAGAGCTAAGCTGGGCAACTGGACACTGGCTGGCCAGTTGCTTATTGACCCAGGGCTTCTGGGCTTTATGCAGGCCATAGGGGTCAATAGGAACACACATACCCCTCAGGTTGGAGTAGGCTGAATCCTCAACATACTTTTCACTGGCAAATGACCATTCCCATTTGGCAATATTAGCCAACAAGACTGCAGCACCTAGAGCCATATTTTGCACAGTCAAATGGCTAGCCATGCAATGATGTGCACTCTGTGATCTGTATTCTCCTATACTGAGGGCACTGTGCACCCCATGCGATGGCCAAAGCAGTTGGTCTGTACAACTCTTCTCCCTATAAAGCACCATGTAGAGTCTGTGATGTTGTCCACAGCTACATTCATTGATGAGAATGAGATAGAAACCCTCAGTATGTTTTTCAGAAGTAAGAAGAACCCCACAGAGACAGACGGAAAGCATGCAAACTCCAAACAGGCATTGGCCAGAGGTCAGGATCGAACCTTGTATCTTGTGCATGAGAGGCAAGGCCCTTAACCATTATGCCAGCTTGTCTAGTTACCAAAGAAGCAACCTAGTAACTGTTTCATAATGTTTTTAGATATAAACTTTTTGTCTCCTACGTTCCATCTGCCCATAGAATACTCTAACATATCCATTTTATCCTGACACCCCACCCTGTCCAATAGCATCAACTTCTGTATTGCTTAATCATGATGGTCCAAATAATTTATGAAACATTTTCAGCTAAACTGACTGCATATACCTCAATATGTTTAGCACACCTGGTCTCCCTCCTTCATTTACTTGTTTCCTCAAAAGATTCTTCCCATGTATTCCAAAATATCTAACCATTTATGCTGCCATAAATAGTGATGCTTAGGTTTAAAATCTGATGAAGAAGCAAAATTCAATTATATTGCTTGTGTTTTAGTCACACTAAACTTATAACTGACATCTGAGCACATTAGTGTAACATTTCAAGGAAAGTGTCCTGGACCCCCCCCCCCATGGGTCAAATAGTGTAAGTAAGCTATAACCAGCAAATAAAGATTTTTTTTTAGTTCCTGCCCTGTCTAGCCATAACCCTGAATCTGATGTCCTAATCCATTCTGATAATGGCTCAGAGTAAAATCCAAACAATAGTGTGGGACAATAGACACTTTCTTAGTTTAATGGGCTCCAGTAATTTCACAGCTAATGTCTCTCTAGCCCTCTCCCCTTCATAAATCTGTTTAATGAGTTAAAGTCTACTTGGAATCCCATCTCACTCATTAGCCTAAATAAACAAATACTGTTCTTTAGATTAGGAAAACTTCTAACTCACAAAGAAAGCTGAATGAGGACTTATGCTCCTCTTAATTTTTGGATTATGTTACTTTAGGAATTATGTTCAAACCTAGAAGCACCAACGTATTTTAATAGGAAAAGCAAAGAGAACATAGTTTGCTTTCTCAGTGACAATAAGTTCAAACTTTAATAAAACTGCCTATATTTTACCTTCATCCACTACATGTTTTAAATGACTCATTACAGTTATGCTACAGTTATGCTACAATATTCTCTAGAAGAAGGTAGGAAAAGTGATAGGAATAAGACAATTTAAAAGTAGTTGGAGTGATTTTGTTGCCAGCTGTCCATCTAAAACTATTTATTTTCCTGCACAATCAACTACTGGCTTGTAAATTTAATTGCCCATTTCTATGGATTAATTTATTGATTTCTTAAATAAGACATTAGCCACAAGCTCTATTAGTTACTTAGTATAACAAATCTACAACTTATGTGAATGTTGGCATGTACCCTTTTGAAGACATCCTAGCTTTAAGCTTCAATAATTTAATATGTTGGTTATTGCATTAAAAAAGCATTTAAGAATTAAAACCATGATACCAGATTTGTCTGGTTAGTACCAGTGCCATAAAGAAAAAAGGTTGCCGACACTGGAAAGGTATCAGAATCCCCGTGTGTGTATATGTGTGTGTGTGTGTGTGTGTGTGTGTGTGTGTGTGTGTAAAATTTTTGGCTAAGCCTCAGTTGCTGTTAATAATGTTGAACTAGAATGCTGTGGGCTTATGTCAGGACAGGTGAAATGCTGGTGACCCACTGATTATAATTTTGTTTTGTCGCTGTACTGTCTAAAGCTTATTTGGATATAGCAATTGGTTACAAAGTTAGTATTGTGCATTTTTTGGTCAATCACTCCTCACATATTTATATGGTGGTCAGTGGTGCAGATCATGAGACCCCAGCTTTTGATCATAGCACAAAAACTGGTGCCAGTAGTGTGAACCATAAGGCCTGTATACAGTTTCTCTCACGTGGAATAATTAACAAGGCAGTGTTACTTAGGAAATACTCGGAAAGCACAAGGTAAGAGATGCATATTATAGAATATAATTTCAATCAGACTATATGAGTAGGTTGGCCATACAATAAATCTACCAAAACTGAGGCAGTTATTGTACTGATTTTTGTTGCATAACATAATATTAACGAAATAGAACAAAAATGTTCTTCTGATAGATGTTAGTTCTTTAGACTAAAACTTCAAAGTGATCTTCTTACTATTATCTGATCAGAAAACCAATTTGATATTCACATACTCTGCCTTGTCCAAACTAAAATCAGTACTCACTAAGTAACTATTGGCAACTGTACTGCACAGCAGGTAGTAGAGATGAACACCAGAGAAGTCTTGCTACTGAAGACATTGTACGCCTTTTTAGTTAACTGGGTTAGTCCCACAAGGCTTGCAATCCATTTTCGAGGAAGACTGAAGATGGTATTCATACTGACTAAAGAAAAGTTGGCAATAAAATATTAGGAAGACAACAAAAAATGCATAAAATATGCCCAAGAACAGAAAACAATGGTGTAAGAGTATTATGTCTGCCTTTTACTGGACAGCTGTAAGTGAGAAGCAAAACAAAAACAAAATAAATAAGTAAATAAATAAATAATCAAGGGAATAAAGTGATTTCATATAGAAATTTGTGATGAACAGAGTTTGAGTAGAAACACAGATATTTCATAGGACAATTGAACAAAGGAATTGTAAATTGTAAAATACTGAAGAAACTAATGAAGATCCACTTTTATGAGTTAATGATTTTCAGAAAAAGTGATGAATTTGTTTTAAAATAAGCAGTTGAGTAAAAAAGCGAAGCAAGTCCAGACCACTCAGGAACCAGTAATAAAAACGTGAACGTATTTTATTAAAAACGTTTTCGCTCCTGAACAAAGCAGAAGCTTCTTCAGACAAACACAAAAAAGTGCCAAATCCACTTTTAAAAATAAAAGGTTTGGTTGTCATGATGTCATATCCTTAGCAACCAACAAACTGAAACCAATAAAGCTTTCAGTATGCAAAAGTAAAGCGATCAACATGAATGAATCAAGTACTTTTTTAACATTTACCCATCATTTCTCAGTCAGTGAGATTGATTATCTCGACGTTAAACTTGTTAAAGATCTTCAGAATAACTGTTTCCTTTCTAGTATTTTTAGGAAGCACACCTATTGCAACGCCTTTTTACATTTTTCCAGCAACCATCCCTGGAAACAAAAAAAGTCTATCGTCAAAGGCCAGTTGGTTAGAGCTACACGTATGTGTAGCACCCTCATGGCCTTTGAAGATGAGTGTGCTAACCTTAAGAACATGTTCCTAAATAGGGGTTATCCAGGTGAATTACTAGACAGCTTAATTGATGAGGTAACCTTTAAAAGAGTTTCAGGGTTTTATCAACCATTACTGCAGGGAACTACACAAGGTACTTTACAACTAACTGAGGTTTTGGAAACATTACCAGATAGCAACGAACCTGAACCCCTCTTAGTTGAACATAATATTTCTGGCCATGTTCAACCCTCCCCTACCCGTGATTTCAAGAGTAGTTTTGTTATCACGCATAACAAACACATTATTAGTATGTGTTCAATCATTAAGAAAAACTGGTATTTTATTTTAAATAATGCCTATTTACTTGAAATTTTGGGCTTTTCCCCTTTTTTTGTATTTAAGAGGGGTAAAAATTTGAAGGAATTGTTGCAGACAGGTGATTCCCCATTGGTTTTATCCAGACAAACTGGGACATTCTCCTGTGGGTTTTGTAATTGGTGTAGACTATTAAAAACAGGAAATTCTTTTACCATAAGAGGGGAAAAATTTTACATCAGACATAAGATCCTTTGTGACACTAGGTCAATAATTTACATTGCATTTTGCAATTGTTGTCCGGCATTTTATGTCGGTAAAACGGACCGCAGAATGCGGGACCGTGTTTACCAACATAATTATGCCATAAAAAACAAAAAAAACGACAATGCTCTTTCAAAACATGTCCTAGACCATGTTGGGCATAGTTTTTCTTTTATGGGAATTGACTTAGTGAACGTCGGTATTAGGGGGGGTCCCCAACCTCTTTTACTTGAATTAAAAGAGTTAGAATGGCAATTACAATTAAATGCTTTTTCCCCCCCTGGACTTAATGAAGCCTGTAACATCTCTGTTATTTTAAAATATAAAAGTTACCTTAGGAACTAGTTTTGAATGCTAGACTTAATGTAAACATATTTGTTATTTTAAGATATAAATGTTACCTTAGGAACTACTTGTACACTGCTTGTATTCAGATATTTATTTGAGTTTAGTATATATACATATTTACTCTTTGAATATTTTTTGAATATAACTGATAAGGTTCTATTTGCTTGGGTGTTATTTATTCATACTTAAGTACTTAACCTTTTGTGACATTAACATTTAGGCTACCTGAGTTTAAAACTGGTACCCTATTTGTTAATTCCCTCTGTGACTATGTTTGTTGTAAACGTTTTGTACGTGGTATTAGTAATCTCTTAGGCATTCTACAGTATGAAATGCCTATAAATATATTTTTTATAAATATTTTTTTAAAAAAATGTTTGATTAATGGTTTGATTAACTGTCAGGAATGTTGTTTTAGCTTGATCGCTTTACTTTTGCATACTGAAAGCTTTATTGGGTTCAGTTTGTTGGTTGCTAAGGATATGACATCATGACAACCAAACCTTTTATTTTTAAAAGTGGATTTGGCGCTTTTTTGTGTTTGTCTGAAGAAGCTTCTGCTTTGTTCAGGAGCGAAAACGTTTTTAATAAAATACGTTCACGTTTTTATTACTGGTTCCTGAGTGGTCTGGACTTGCTTCGCTTTTTTACTCAACTGTTCCGTTTTTTAAAATAAGCATGTAAACTAGGTGAATATGGGCACTGTTACTCTTATCATTAATCTGAAGAAGTCTAGTTGTCTTGAAAATTATATAGCAGACAACAATATCAATTCCTGATAATTAATCTGAAATGTGTTTTATCTTTAGTTTTTCAGTGACATAGCCACCAAGGCTTACTACACAGTATTAGAAGCTTTTCTTTACATATGACATGCATTGGCCAATGTCTTATTTGTTAGTTACTTAGTATAACAACATTGCACTTATGTGAGTGTTGGCATGTGCCCATTTGTAGACATCCTAGCTATAAGCTTCTATAATTTTGTTTGGAGAAATGCAGGGGCAGTTTTAAATATTACTCTAATTCAGTTAAATATTTAATAGAACAACAGATTTTAAATCTACTTGCATTTTTGGAACTATAAGAAATTTGAACATTAATGTCTGCCATTACTGACTGTCTGTATTCCTCAGTAATTTACTAGAAAATCAAAACACTTATGAAGGCCAGGGTAAAATATGAGGCAAAATGAGGAAAATTGTGCAAAATTAAGAGTTAGCTGAGAAGTGTAATTTCCCCATCTCTTATAAATCTCCCACTATATGAACAGTTATATACAAATTAACCAGGGGATCATCTTGAACACTAAAATGGAGACAAAGCACTATTATTCACATGTGAAAAGACACATCATTGCACTGGTGATTGACAGACATGACTACAGGACAATGGAAATATGAACTAGTTATTCTATGCCTCAATCCCAGTAAGATAAAAAGGTAGCTTTATATTTCACTTTTAACTAGTTCATTTATGGTGTTCTGCAACCCATTGTGGGTATAAGCCAATTTAAAATTAAGTTTGGAGAGATAAAATCCTGTTTTTAGATTGCCGGTGTTCTTGTGTATTTTAAGCAGTGATGAGAAAGTGTTTAATCTTGAAGGATAGACAGCAAACAATTTCCTAAGTGTGTCCATTGGATAGAGAGGAAACAATTGCCTGAATGTGTGTGCTCATATATATTGTGTTATTTCAGGTACAGGTTACACTTTATGTTCACTAGACTCAACATGTAAGGATTTTATAAGTATTATATTCTGTATGCCTGATAAAGTAGCTTAGTACAGAATATGTGCCAAAAAGAATATGGAGGGGAATAATAATGTAGTATCATAAGGTCTAAGGTGTTTTACATTAAACACTTCAACAAAATATGCTCCATCTTCACAAAGATTCTTATTCTGAATCCATTCATTGTAGCACAGATTCTGATGTTTCATTTGCTAGTGTGATTCTCCTGGAGACATAATAGCATGACTGCTTGTCTAATACTATGTCTTACCTGGTTTAATTTCTCGCAAGTCTTTTGGGTTTCTGATACCATGACAGGAATGCACTCCATTTCTATGTCAGAGTATGATTAAAGTTCATGAAATTAGTGTTGTTTCAAACATTGGGTGCTGCAAACAGCATTTTTGGATAACATCAAAGTGTGCCCAAAATAGACCCCTTCTGCAATTCATACAGAGTTACATATATCAGTTCCATATCTAACTATGACCGTAGATTCTTTTTTATTAGACCCATTGCTCCTACTACTATCTGGACTGTCTGGGTAACTTTGTTCCACACTGCTCACATTTCTGCCTGGAAATCTTGATATTGTATGACTTTGTGTATCTCTGTACATGAGGCACTGTACTCAACAGGTGTAGCATTTTCAATAATCAATGCTACTTTTGTCTTTATTCATGGACTTCTAAATCTCGTTTTCTCACATCTATTTTTTGAACTGTTAATAATGGGTGATTCCATGTGATATGCATTTCAACATTCACTATAATGCTTTGTGGCTCATGTTTCCAATGCTTCTCAGCTACTTCTAGGTTCTAGTGTTTACACAATCCCCAATGCAATAATCATGCCACATTATTGTACTTTTCATTGTACAGACCCATGTGTATCACACCCAGCAACAAGATGTGTGACTATTTCCCATTATTTTTTTACAGAACCTATATTTGTATGTTTCTCCCATTTGTTCACCTGACTTTGTAAACCACTGTGTATGCGGTCCACTATCCTGGGCTGCCATTATTAGCCTTTAATATTTTGGTTTGAACTCACCTCTCTTTAACAGTTCCTGCTTCAAATTCTGATCAGCATGAGTTTGTTACAGGAGTTCTCAATACTTGCTACTATATTTATGGATTTTCCCCATCTCTTTTCTTTTCATCTGATCCTTCTACTTATATTCTTTCTTTTGCTGTTTGACATATTCAGTTGCTATCTGATTTTTGTCTACCTCTGATTTGATTTCCATTCCTGCTCAACACCATAACACTTCTCCTAAACTAAGCAGAAAGGTCATCCTGTTTTAAAACTTTCACTATGTTTGTATCTGATGAGGTCAGCTGATAAGTATGTAGTCCCACAACTGGGGATCTATACATATAATCAATTTAGAGGAGGCACATACCTCCTTCAGAGCAAGGAATATTCTGTTAAAATTGTTTTATTGTTGCTATGAGGAGGTTTTCTTTCTGGAAATCTACTGAAAATAAGTCTTCCTCACTTAACAGTCCTGATTAACAAAATATAAATAAATAATAAATAAGGAAGATTATATAATCTTGGTATGCACTGATGTGTATATATCATTTCATAACCGTGAAACATTTTTCTTGCTTTAATGTCAAGCTGATTCCGTACCTTTTGGGGCCAGTCAATCACAACAAAACTGTAAGATAGAACAGGAAGAGTAAATTGGATAATAATGTCATTTGTCATGGCTTAACTGCAAAGTGGTTTACCACTGTTTCATGGTCACTGTAATATAATTGATCAATGTAGGATGCGTCTTATATATCTATAAGCATTTATCCATGAATGTGGAATGCTGTCAAATCCTTTTTTGTAATCTATCCATGCCATACTTAGATTCTTCCCCTTTTTACAATTCTCCATTATGATTTTATTTAGCAACAAATGTGAGGTCCTTTTTGTTGCCATTTTGTTCTATTGCCATAATTGAGGTTTTTTTTTTCTAAATGACTGTAAACTCTGTTAACATCAATTCCAGTTTATAGTTTGTGCAATGATGGAAGGCAAGTTATCAGTTTATAGTTTTTAAGATGGCTTACAGGTTCACTTTTTATTTATTATTTATTTTACATTTGTTGACTGGGTTTGTTAGGCTGAGCCCTTTTTCAGAGGAGACACGGGGAGAAAAGCTCCACAACATTTACATTTAAGATTTGAACAGTAAAAATAAAATATGTAAACAAGAAGACTTTAACAGTACTTAAGTTGAAAATATACAAATACCTTTGTAGCTTTTTTATATTTATTAGTTTGGAGTTCTCCTTTGCATAAATATTGTAGCAATCATTAGCGGACCGGAGTTCCGCTGTGGCGACCCCTTACTGGGAAAAAGCCAAAAGACAAACAACATCAGAACTCTTTTTCTTACCCATGTCCATGTTTGTTTTTTTATATCTTTCAAAAATCTGTTTTTTTCTTTATATTTTCTCATTTCTTCTGTTGCTTCTTTTTTCAAGCAAATGAAAAATTCGTTGTCTACATTATATTTTTCATGGATCTGTTGTATTAATGAATGTAAATTTTCATCTGATCCTTTTGACACTTTATCTTGTAGAAATAATTTTCTTTCCTCTAATTTCTCTTCTAATCTTTCTGAATATCTTTTATCTAGAAATGCTGGGCTTCCTCCAAAAAAGTAATGATACATCATTTCTTCCTTGTCCCCAATAGTCTATGCTGCCATCTTTACGGCATTTTATTGGCCTGTCAGTTTTTGCTTTTGTGGACTCCTATTTCCATCTACAATAGGGGGGGCATACTCCCCCTGAGCCTTGTCTAATCCTGTTGTAGGAATCTTTCTGTGTCTTGGGGATTCTACACTGCATTTTTTACTAGTCCATGCTCAGCACAATTGGGCCCTTTTTTATCCTGGGACCTGTGCATCTGGCAGTCTATTTTATTTTTTAACCTACCTCTCTTCACGATATATGCTGTATAAGATATACCCAGGATTCAATAAATTCCATGTAGGTTTCGCACAGAGCCTACACTGAGTGTTTTCATGTACACAATGTTGATCATTGTGCAGCATCATTCCATGAATATTACTGAACTATGACGTCTCTAAGTAAGGTTTCATGGCTCACACCAATGTTGCTGTCTACAAATCCTCTAATATGAATGCAGATCTTACCTCTCAAACTTTTATTGCAGGAAATCTGGTCAAAGACTTAAAGAATGGTGGGACAAAGGCCCAAAATAGGCACAGTTTTTAAATACTGTTCTTGTAAACTTAGCAAATAGCTAGAGTAATAGGGTATATGTTAGCATGCATTTTCTGAAGGATATGAATTATGAAACTCAAATGTATGTTACTGACCTTAATCTTCAGTGATTTTCCAGAACATCACAAATTTTTCAAGGAGCATCCCAAAAATATGAGGCAAAAACCAGACATTCTGCAAAATTCTGGACAGTTGAGAAGTACGATGTGGATAGCATTTACATGTAAGGTTGCTGGCCATGAAAGCAGATTGTGTGACAGCATGGTAATTGTTTTTCCCTTTCTTGAGTTTTCTTCATTAAAATTTGTTTGGGACACTGCCATAGATTGCTTTTTCTCATTTCAACTATTTCTTCATTATATTATTTTGGGGGGAGCAGTGTTTGCAAGATGCGGTGCTTAGCACAAACATGTCTGGTCATGCTCATACAGTTTGTGCAAAGCACAGCAGTGCATAAACTGGATGAATGGACCACTCAGGTTTCAGACAGGACACAGAAAACCACAAACATAAACCGGATGCATTCAATTAATATTACTGGCCATCTTGCAAACACGCTAAGTGGCATTGAGTTGCGATTAACAGCCAGAACTTTGCAATAAATACTAAGATAGGGAATTTCATATAAGTAATCCTGTGGCAGCACGTGTTAAGTGGAGGTCTGAAGTGCAGATAGTCCTGGGTTCTAGTACAGGATGTGCAAACTTTGTTTTCCTGTTGCAACACTGCAGGTTATAGCAATGAAGTGCAACATACATGACTGTTTTCTCAGTTTTCTTGTGGCACAGCTGTAAGTGTAGTAGTATCATACACATTGTCCAGGGTTTGAATACAACATATTCCATACACTTTTGATGTTGTTTCCCTTCACATTATAGTCATTCTCACTTATAACACTTGACATAATGTAGCTGATATTAATATTTATATGTGTGAAGGCTGAGATACTGATATTGTATCAGTTATTTATCTATGTATTGTCCATTTATTATTAAAATTATGACTGTGGGTATACTGCGTACTATGTTCATGAAAGTCTACTATGGCTTCCCCATTTGACTATCACAGTTACACAAGTGCATGCATATCAAATAACCTTGAAATTACATCGCATGATAGTAAGTGATGTGCAACACTGGTAAGCAAACACCTTGCCCGGCAGTGCACACCCTCAACTACCGTGTTTGCATGATAATAATTTATGGGCAACTTTTTCAAATGTTACAAAACCAAAAAGAGCACACTCTCAGTAAGCATGATACATACAATTGGTGAGAAAACATCAGGATACAAAATGCAATTGGTGGGAAATGCTCATTCTACATTGGGCTTGATCTATGATAGTCATGTGTGGTGTTTCTGGTGAGGGAGCGCACTTCCAAGCACAAAGGCAGGGTGTTCAAGAGTGCAAAGTCTTTATTGGACTAAGCAGCATGGGGCCCAGTTGCTGCAGCAGGACAATTCAGGCTCAGAAATCAGGTCTGAAGCTTGGAATAGTATTGCCAGAGCTTTGAACAGTGCTACAGGTACCCGCGCCCACACTGTTGAACAATGCTGACATCATTTTGATGACCTCCAGAGGGGGAAGCAGGATATCCTTGATTATTGGATTGGGGAAGTTAGTATGGGGGACTCCCCACAGATGTCTAGGTATCAGTTACAGTGACTATTTGTAAGAATTAAAAGCTGAAGATAGTTAAGACTGGTATTCATTATGATATTCTGTTCTGTCTTTTCCACAGCTGCGATGGAGTGAGCATCGAATGTGAGATCCCTTGCAGCATGATTGGCAAGGATGTGAGAAGCATGTAGTATGTATGCATCAGAACAGTACTGTTACTGCAGCATTAAAAGTTAAAGACTACTTAGTTAGTATTTAATACAGTTGTATCAAATTGAGCTTGCATATCTACACTGCAAAAGAAAGTATGCATGCCTTAGTCTGTAGCACAAAGCAACAGTTCCATTTTCTCAAGTAACAGAGAGCATGCAACTCTCTACTGTATAAGGAAAGTATGAATGCAGTGGTCTGTAGGACAAAGTGACAATACAGTATTAAAAAGTATTCAGCAGCTGTGGGTTCAAAAACCTCACTTCCCAAATATACAATACAGTTAGGTTTTCATCATTATTGCAATGTAACTTCAGACCTCTAGACCAGTCATACAAATGGCCTGCTGTAAACTGTAATCAGTATAATTGAAACACGCATATGTGCAATATTTGCATACATCAAGGATTGCTGGCTGCAATCTATACTATAGTGTGCATCTATTATGAACTGGGTCATCTTAAAAGTAATAAAGAAATTGTTAGGAGTTTATAGTGTTAAAAGTAAAGGTAACAGAATAGAGTCAAATAATTATATTAATGCTTTGTATGTCACATATGAAGTTACTAATGTTCTCCCTTTTTTTCTCAGACCCCTGCCCCACTCAACAAGCTACAACACCGCTGTCCAACATGTCTGATGTGCAACCTGGAAGCCCCCCTCTGCTGCCCCTGCACTACCTGGATCCTCAGATAGTTCTGGCCCAGAGGATAAGCCTGTGGTTCCCTCAAGGGGTAGTGGTGGAGGTGGTAAACTGTCAGGAATGGTGCGCAGGATTGTGTGCTGCACATCTACACTCAATGGAGAGTCTGCTCTCCATCCTGTTTGAAAATACCAGAAGGAGATGCAGACATCAGGCACTGCAGTCATTGGCGCAGTGAGGTGACAGTGATAACAGTCCAGTTGGTGATAACTTGATTCTTACTGTCACCCAGCTTGATATCCATGGGTACAAGATTTTCCCACCCTCACCGCTACCATGGAGTTCACCTACCCCTTGTGTCCTTCACTTTCCCTGTGTCTTGTACATCCTGACTGTCTGTGATTGCTTCCTCACCTACCCAATCTACCTGACCCAGACATACTTACACCCCTTCCCCAACATTCCACTCTCTCTTTGTCTGCAAAAAAAAAAAAAAAAAAAAAAAAAAAAAAAAAAAATTGTCATCCTGTACATAGGTTCATACTAGGCTATCTGCCCTAGGGCATTTATAAGACTAGCCAGAGTGTGTTTGGCTTTCGCCACCCATTTTAAATTAATTTTGCTATGCCCTTTTTTGAGGTTAGTATACTGTGCCTCTGTCTAACAGTGACACAGAAGTGATACCCAGAGTAAACCTACGATCTCCCATCCACTCATCAAGATTCCTCTTGAAGAGAGTCAATGAGGGACTCTGCCTAACCTGGACTGGGATTTTATTCCAGAGTGAAGGGAGCCTCTGGGTTATTAATCTGTCCCTCCAGCATGTCCTATTTATTTCAGTGCTGAGGGTCAAGTCTCCCGAGCACGTAGCTCGATGGGATTTGGATTTTCTGAGGTGCAGCATGTCCATTAATTCCGGGTTGGACATAGCTTTATACGTCAGGCACAAATCGCCTCTGAGCAGGCTGTATGCCACTGAGTAAAGCTGGCGTTTCTTTAACTGGGCAGCATATGGCATCTGTTTGAGCCCTTTGATCCTCTTGGTGAGGTACATTTGGCGTCTTTCCAGTTGCTGCAGGTGTCTGATAAGGTACATCCCAAAAGGGGCATTGTACTCAATTATGGGCCTGATGAGGGATGAGTAAAGAGGCACGATGACCTCCCCTGATCTAGATGTGAATCCCTTCATGATTAGGTGGGCTATATAAAATGTTTTTCTAACCACTTTGGCCACATGGTTGTCAAATGAGAGATTGCTATCAACTTGGGTCCCCAGGTACCTAATTACTTCTTCTGTACTTAATGGATTACCACCTATGTGGTAATTTGTGGGCACTTTGTTTTTGCCAAAGGGGATGACTATACACTTTTTGGCGTTTAGCTTGAGGCCATGGCTCTGGCACCAGTTGTCTGTTTCTATGAGGCCCTTTTGGATGATGCTTGTGTCAGCTGGAGAGTCTATTATGGCGCCCAGTTTTCAGTCATCTGTGAACTTGGTCAGCCACAGTCTTTCTGTGTTGGCCTGTACCTCCGAGAAATATATACCGAACAAGAGAGGTCCCAGGACTGAGCCTTGTGGGATGCCACTTGTAACTGGTTTGGAGTCTGACATTGCTCCAGCAATTCTAACCATGTGGGTTCTGTCCTTGAGCCAGTTTGCAACCCATCTAGTGACATAGGGGTTTATAATTAAGCTGGTGAGCTTATCTATAATGCCCGAGTGAGGTATTGTATTGAAGGCTTTAGCGAGGTCCAGGTAGGCTGTGTGAACCACCTTCCCCTCATCAATGGCCTTGGTGACTGTTTCAAAGAAATCGATCAGGTTTAATAGGCTGAATCTGCCCTTAACAAAGCCGAACTGGGTAGGATCCAGTGTCTGTAGGTCCCGAATATCTTTATTTATGAGGTCCATGATGATCCTTTCCATAGCTTTGCAGACCAAGCTAGTCAGGCTTATGGGGCGATAGTTTCCAGGATCCGTTGAGGCACCACCTTTGTGGAGAGGGACCACTGTTTCTGTATGCCACTTTTTGGGCACATATCCTGTAGTAAGGCTGAGATTGAACAGTAGATTTATGTTTGGGTTTAGCTCTTCTTGGAGTTCATGTAGGACGCAGCGTGGGACACCGTCTGGTCCCATTGATGCTGTGTTTTTTGCTTTGGAGAGGGCGGCTCTTACCTGAGCAGCTGAGATGTCAGGGGGGCAGCACTCTGCTGGGATAGATATTTGCCCTTTTGGTGGGGAGGGGGGAGGTTTGCACTGAACCTGTCAGCTAGGATGTTGGCAATGTCTGTGGGTTCGATGTATTTTTTGTCATTTTGGACTAATTCTGAGCATATCTGGGAATTCCCACCCAGGTTCCTAACATAACTAAATAAAGCCTTGTGATTATCCTTAGTGTCCTGTGCAATGTTTCTCTCGGAGCTGGCCTTAGATGATTTTATGAGCGCCCGTAGTTTTTTGCTAATACTGATCAGAGATGCCTTCCCTTTTAGGGATTTTGCTCTATCATGTAGTAGCTTCCTCCTTCTATTGTACAGTTTGTTTATGGCTGGGGTCCACCAGACAGGACATCTGCCTTTGGAGGATTGGGTCTTGGTTTTATTTGGGATTGCATGATCCATGCATCCGTGAAGGTGTTCATAGAATGCGTTTATAAAGGATTCTGCGGTCTGGGCCGTATTTTCCACAGGCTCGGGGGTTTGACAGATTCCACCTCGGTTTTGAGAAGTGTGAAATTTGCTTTAGAGAAGTTTTTCACTGTGGTTTTCTGGGTAGGAGGTGGGGTCGGGATGTGAATATCCAGTGAGATTAGTTTATGGTCTGATCTTACCAGTGAGGGATACATTTCTAGTCTGGAGCATAGAGTCCCCATGTTGGTGATGATCAGGTCCAGTATGTTTTCCCCTCTTGTGGGAGTGGTAACAAGTTGTTCCATAGCATTTGAGTTTATAAATTCTAGGAACCTTTGGGCTAGGGTGTTGGAGCTAGAGTAATGCTCCCAGTCTATGTTTGGGTAGTTGAAGTCGTCCAATATAATGGTGTTTGGAGAGACCTTCATATTTTCCAGTGTTCTCAGGAAGGCTGAGTGGGGTTCCTGGGTTTGGGAGGGTGATCTGTAGCAGGCTATAAACTGGAAGGCAGTTTTACCCACTGTTAGTTGCACATGGATAGTCTCTGATGCTTCGTGCTGTGCCACCAACCTGGAGGTGTGGGTATCTTTGACGAATATTGATACTCCCCCTCCTTTTGTGGTTTGGTCCAAGTGTTGGGGCCGAAAAGCATGGTATGAGGTATAACTTGGTAGTGCTGGGGTGCTCTCAGGAGCCTTGAACCAGGTTTCTGTTACTCCACAGATATCGATGTTCTCCATGCTAAGGAGAGTTTTGAGTGCATGCATCTTGAGGTTTAGACTTCTGGCGTTGAGTAGCATTACTCTTAGTTTCTTATCCCTTGTGATACCTATGGAGGTGGGTTTGTCTTTTGAGCCTTGCCTAAAAAGGCACTATGGGGGAAGCAAGACCCTTTGCCAATATCCGAAAGCCCAGGGGTGACAGGTGCAAGCCGTCCCTAGCGAAGCATCGTGGCATGTCGAGCATGTCATCCTAGGCTGACAGGCATTGGATCCCCTTTGAATGACACCAATACTTAAGCCAATTGTTGAAATTGATCATCTTGTCTTCATATTTTGGCATCATTCTTGGTGAGGGTAAGATGCTACTCAAGGTCAGGGTCATACCGACCTGGGCTACATGCTCAGAGAGCTCCTCTATGTCTCTTTTCATGTAGTCCAGGGAGGTACTTCTCAGGTCATTCACACCAGCATGGACAATGACTGAGTCATATTTGTATTTGCCTTGGAGTGAATAGTATTAGCATAGCTCTCCATTTTGCTCATCTCATCTTGATACACTTGATTTGGTTCAGTTGGATATACAACATAATTGTGTTGTGGTCACCCCTCTCTCTGGATGTGGTAGTCCAAATTCAGATAATATTTTGCATATATGATCATGTTTTACTGTTGAAGACATGGATAGTTATGGTTCTTTCCTAGATCCCTCCTGTGCATTCCTGCCCTCCTTTCACTTTGTTGCCCCCCCATTTCACCACTTTCCTGTGTTCTCCATTTCTTATCTTTCATTTCTTATGCACTCCAGAAAATGTTCAGAGTTGTAGATGTGGGACAGTCTGACATGTGTGACTGCATCCACTGTATTGCCAATGCAATGGATTGAATGACTGACATGTTGGAATGAGCAATATCTGTGATGGAACATCTGATGGGAGTGGAAAAGTGTCCTCATGGACATAGGTCAGCCACATCTACTGATAGCAAATGTGGCCATGCCCAATCATGCTCCTACAGTGGCAGTACTTCCACTACTCCATCAGTGAGTGTGCTGTTGACTATGGGGTCATGGTCCTCATCATTCCTGTGACTGGAGCACATCCAGCAGACATCAGTTACATTCAGATAGCAGCATTTATTCTGACCTTGAGTGTGGAGTTGCCAGTACAACTCTTGGCAGAGCCAGTTCTCATGGTCAGGGGTGAAAACAATGAACTGCCAAATCTACCATGCATAACTTACACCTGTCCAACATACCAAGATAAATTAAAACTAAACAAACCAAGAAAAACAACAAAAAGTGGATCCAACAAATAACGCCAGTCGATGAAAAATCCAAAATACTTTTACTTGTTAGTGCTTTCATGCAATACATTACATGCACTTCTTCAGACAAAGTATTAATGACCTCACTGTGGGTATAAATACACCCACATGTATAAACAGTTAATTACATTCAGCCCTACACAATTATATACTTAGTCCAAGTATTTCAATTATATAAACTTAATCATAAGCAGTTACAACACCAAAATGTGACATAAAAGGAAAAAAAACAAAATTCTTAATGTACATTATATAAACTTCTACTAATTCTATTAAAAATTATAATACTTAAAATTGTTATTTAACCCAATGAGTGGTCAACTAGTAAACTTGGCTAAACTAAGATAAAAACTCATTAAAACGCCAAGTACAGTACCTAAATTCAGTAATATAATGGTAATATAAATAATCAATAATAATAATAATAACTACTAAGTATTCAAACTATTACAATTCATCACATAAATCATCCCCTAACAAGGGCTTTTAGTTTAAGCAGACATTTGATGGAACACATCTCATTAATTCCCGGGTGAACATAGGCATTAGTTTGAGTTGCCACAGCAACTCATACTCTTCAAGTTTAAGGTGCCATGGTCCACCCCTTGGGTTTATATTTATTTTTTGTACTACAGTGAACAAAAAACTATGGGTTTTGTTTTCAATAACATGTTTCGCCAGGGCATTCCTCGCCATTCCTTTAGAAATGGCGTACATATGCTCGTATATACGCTGTTTAAGGTGGCGTTCCGTTTTGCCCAAATAGAATACAGAACATACTTTACAGGTAGCAAGATAGACCACTCCTTGACTGTAACAATCACATTTGTCATTAATATAATATTTAACTCCCCGAATTGAGAAGGTAGCCCCAGTTTTAATATACTTGCAGTAACTACAATGGCCGCACTTGTGCACACCTTTATTAGTTCTATATTCTTTAATAGGAAGCTCTAACAAAGTTTTCAGTGAAGGTGCTTTCCTAAATACCACCAAAGGTTTGGGTCCTAGAATAGTATTAGAATATGAATCCTGTACAATAAACTCCCAGTTGTTGTTAAGAATACGTCTGGATTCCACTGCCAATTCATTAAATTGGGTCAGGAAACTGATACTATAGTTGATTCGTCTATTATCCGTATTAATAACTATATCTACTTCTTTAGTGATATTTTCATTCTCTGGGATGCAAGCATTATAACCCATCTTTAAAATGGGTCCTAAGGAACCATTATGTCTCTTTTGTTTAACTTCTCGGATAACAGAGTTAACTAATTTACTAGGATAACCTCTGTTTAAAAACATCCCTGCTAACTTATTGCATTCTTCTTCAAAAACATTTTCATTAGAACACATACGGGATGCCCGTACTACCTGACCTTTCACCACTCCCTTCTTCTGAAAGAAGGGGTGGCAACTAGAAAAATGTAAGAAAGAATTGCTATAATGAGGTTTTCTATAAATGCTGGTGCAGAATCTTCCGTTTTCTATATCCTTCTGAATCATTATATCCAAAAAATTAATGGATACTTCATCAAGATTATAATTGAAATCCAGAAATGGAGTAAAGGAATTCATAACTTCAATTAATTTGATGGCTTCTTCATTGCTACCTTTAACTATCATCAAGATGTCGTCTTGGTACCATGTGTACCAAATAACTACATCTTTGTAAAGCTGATGTGAAAACAAAAAGGTGTGCTCCAAAAAGCCATGACGGAATTGGCAAAGCTGCCCCCACAAGGGGAGCCCATTGCCACACCTGTCAATTGAAGATAAAGGTCCTTCTTAAACATAAAGAAGTTATTATTTAGTACTAATTCTAATAAATTAATAGTCAGATCAATTTCATTGCCTGGAAGATGTTTACTTAACAGAAAATCCCTAACCCAGTCAACTCCTATATCTTGAGGGATTACTGTATATAAATCTCTGACGTCTGCTGTCAGAAATCTAAAACTTGTATCAAATGGAATATTGTTAAGGTTTTCAAGCACATGCCAGGAATCCTTGCAAATTTGGGGTTCGGTTTTAAGAACCTCTTTTAACTTGTTGTCCACCCATTTGGCACATGGGTAGGTGATAGACTGACGTCCATCAATGATGGGTCTAAGGGGGGGGCAATGAATATTCTTATGTAACTTCGGAACACCGAAGATTACTGGAACCAAAGGAGCTGACATAGTTAAATACTGGTACAAATCTATATTAATGCTTCCCTCTATGAACAAATCACTTAAAATGTTTTTAATTTTTTGATATGATTGATTTAACTCGTTTTTGGAAACCTTTCTATAATTATCAGTTAACAACATATTATTCATCTTGGTTTCATAGTCGTCTTCATACATAAGAATTGCCCCCCCACCCTTGTCAGGCTTCATGACCCGTATATTGTGCGCTCTCACTAATGCAATAAGATTCTGTTCAGTTAAGTCCAAGTGCCTACCTTGATAAAATTCTCTATGTAATCCCCTTAGATGAGCTTCAGTAATTCTTTCAAAGAGTAATAAATTATTATCAAGGGGGGGATTATATATACTAGCCACACATTCATTAGTTAACAAGTTGTTACACTGTCCAAACAACATTTTGAGATTTAACTTACGTGCGTATAACTTAAGGTTGCAAAGCACCCGGGCAATGTTAGGTTTTTGCGGTAATACAAAATTGAAACCTTTAGCTAGTAACTCAATAAAATCCTGTGGAACCTCAAATGAGGTGTAGTTATAAACACGAAAATCATTGCTGCTACTAAAAATTATCCAAGGTTGGTCTGCTTGTAAGATTCCCGTTACCTCCTGCGTCGATTGTAAGTCTTCCTGTTCTGTGTTCTCTTGGCCCAGTTCGTATTCTTCTTCTTGGGATTGGAATATGCTTGTTGAAAATCCTGTTGGTTATTATGCTCTGCGACACCTTGGTTGCTTTGTTGTTGCTTTTGCTGGTTTTGTATTCGTTCACTGCGTCTAGCCTGGTTGTTCTCATAAACATTCAGAGACAAAGATTCATTAAGTGATGATGGTGATAGTTCAATACCGCCTTCTGGACTTGAATTTAGGTTAGTGTTAGCAGTTCTAGTATCTTTCAATGTCGGAAAATGGGAATCATTCGCATACCGGTTGAGGCGGGTCCGGATACGCGTTTCCCTTTTCATACGCCAATTTGTCTCTGGTGATCTTACGTCTTTTGGTTTCACTAATTTTACTCAAAAGTGAATCAATGCTTGTAAATATTCTTCCGTAGTCGTATTCATACCGACTAAAATTCAAGTCACTTTTAATATCTTGTTCCAAAGTCTCTAGTTGTTGTTTTAAGCCAGACATCTGCTTCATATAATCACCTATTAACAAGTCCAAAAAATTAAGCCCTTGTTGATTAAAAAATTGAATGAGACATGTGTGGAAATCTGAGTGCTTGATCACACCCGATGGATATTTCCATTCTCTAAGCCCTTTCGGGACAATTTTAAGATTAATGCATTCACGAAAATATAAAATTTCTAATTGAAGCTTCTTGTACTTAAGCAGATAACCATCAAACTGTTTTAATTTTGACACAATGTTACTATTTGTTTCCTGTTGGTTGTCTTGAACACCCACATTATCTTTAAGTTGGTCACAAAAAATATTATTTGGCGTATTGATGAATTCATGTAGTTCTGGTAAAACATAATTAGGTGTATAAACTTCCCCTTGGTTGTTGGTAACAGTTAATGGCATAATACGTTGATTACCTGCAGAATTATTTTGCCTCGCTGGTTGTGCAGGTGGAATACTGCCTAATGACCCCTGGTTTAAATTAGGCTGTAGTCTTACATTGTCTTTGTGTTCTGCCATAGAAACACTCGGTACTGGGTTAAAAGTCACTCCGGTCTTCGGACGAACCGTTGGCATACTTTCTGTAGACCGACTGTTAACCTGCACCGCTAAGTCCTCCACTCGCTGGGTTAACTGCTGGATAAGGGCCGTCAAGTTGCCAATTGGATCTACCTCTTGGCTAGGAGCTCCACTGGAGTCAGAATTCAGAGAAAACAAGGACTGCGACTGTTGGGTACCACTATTTTCAGCCATGAAAAATTAAAACTAAACAAACCAAGAAAAACAACAAAAAGTGGATCCAACAAATAACGCCAGTCGATGAAAAATCCAAAATACTTTTACTTGTTAGCGCTTTCATGCAATACATTACATGCACTTCTTCAGACAAAGTATTAATGACCTCACTGTGGGTATAAATACACCCACACATATAAACAGTTAATTACATTCAGCCCTACACAATTATATACTTAGTCCAAGTATTTCAATTATATAAACTTAATCATAAGCAGTTACAACACCAAAATGTGACATAAAAGGAAAAAAACAAAATTCTTAATGTACATTATATAAACTTCTACTAATTCTATTAAAAATTATAATACTTAAAATTATTTTGGTGTTGTAACTGCTTATGATTAAGTTTATATAATTGAAATACTTGGACTAAGTATATAATTGTGTAGGGCTGAATGTAATTAACTGTTTATACGTGTGGGTGTATTTATACCCACAGTGAGGTCATTAATACTTTGTCTGAAGAAGTGCATGTAATGTATTGCATGAAAGCGCTAACAAGTAAAAGTATTTTGGATTTTTTATTGACTGGCGTTATTTGTTGGATCAACATACCAAGATGTATAGCTAGCACTGAGCTTCACTGTGTTCATGTAGACTCTCAAACACCATTTTCACAAGAAGGACCCCAACAGATACACAGACAGAAGTTGCACAGTTCAGCTGGCCTGCTTCCCTTTCTTAGTCACACACACTCACTGACTTTTTGCGTAAGTCTAGGCCTCCTGCCCTCCCTACACAACACCCTGGGAAAGTGATGATAACTGTGCCATATCCCTGTTTTCTTTCTTTTGGATTCAGGGATACAAAAGCTCTGTGTGTGATGCACATGCTGCATAGCTACTTTACTGCCTAGTATATCTGCATTTGTGTTGTTGAACTAATTGTACATGTCATTTATATTTGCATTGTCATGTTATACAGCGGACAACATCATCATTTCACTACTTTATACTGTATTCTCTTGTAAGGGTTGTGAAGTCAGAAACTGCAATGTGTCTCATTACTTTCTAACGTTTCTCTTTAATGATTTTCTAGTACAAACATATGGTGCCCAGCATAAGTCATGTCATCACATTCAGATCTCAGGACTGTATGACAGTACTGTAGTCAAATCTCATCAGAACAGTAATATAGTATAATGCTGTCTTTTGCATTTACCTCATCAGACACATGCAGCAGCTGGACAGACCACAGGGCTTTCTCATCAAGATAACACTGGGCCTACAAAGCATGCTATGATGCATGTCTATAGATTAAAAGACATGCCACTGTAATCTGTCTGCTACCGGATAAGGTGACATCTGTCTGGCCTCCAGGCCAGTGTCTGATCATGCCCTGTAAAGGATCATCATGGACCTCATAAATAAAGATATTGGGGACCTACAGACACTGGATCCTACCCAGTTCGGCTTTGTTAAGGGCAGATCCTGCCTCTTAAACCTGGTTGATTTCTTTGAAACAGTCATCAAGGCCATTGACGAGGGGAAGGTGGTCCACACAGCCTACCTGGACCTTGCAAAAGCCTTCGATACAATGCCCCACTCAAGCATTACAGATAAGCTCACCAGCTTAAATATAAACCCCTATGTCACTAGATGAGTTGCAAACTGGCTCAAGAACAGAACCCACATGGTTAGAATTGCTGGAGCCATGTCAGACTCCAAACCAGTTACAAGTGGTGTCCCACAAGGCTCAGTCCTGGGACCTCTCTTGTTCGGTATATATTTCTCAGAGGTACAAGCTAACATGGAAGGACTGTGGCTGACCAAGTTCACAGATGACTGCAAACTGGGTGCCATAATCGACTCTCCAGCCAACACAAGCATCCTACAAAAGGGCCTCATAGAAACAGACAACTGGTGCCAGAGCCATGGCCTCAAGCTAAACACCAAAAAGTGTATAGTTATCCCCTTTGGCAAAAACAAAGTGCCCACAGATTACCACATAGGTGGTAATCCATTAAGTACGGAAGAAGTAATTAGGGACCTGGGGACCCATGTTGATAGCAGTCTCTCATTTGACAACCACGTGGCCAAAGTGGTTAGAAAAACATTTTATATAGCCCACCTAAACATGAAGGGATTCACATCTAGATCAGGGGAGGTCATCGTGCCTCTTTACTCATCCCTCATCAGGCCCATAATTGAGTACAATGCCCCTTTTGGGATGTACCTTACCAGACACCTGCAGCAACTGGAAAGACCCCAAAAGTACCTCACCAAGAGGATCAAAGGGATCAAACAGATGCCATATGCTGCCCGGTTAAAGAAACTCCAGCTCTACTCAGTGGCATACTGCCTGCTCAGAGGCGATCTGTGCCTGACGTATAAAACCATGTCCAACCCAGAATTAATGGACATGCTGCACCTCAGAAAATCCAAATCCCATCAAGCTACACGCTCGAGACTTGAACCTCAGCACTGAAATAAATAGGACATGCTGGAAGGACAGATTCATAACCCAGAGGTTCCCTTCACTCTGGAATAAA
Source organism: Protopterus annectens (assembly GCF_019279795.1). Classification (NCBI taxonomy): domain Eukaryota; kingdom Metazoa; phylum Chordata; order Ceratodontiformes; family Protopteridae; genus Protopterus; species Protopterus annectens. Next base: position 231,924,752 of record NC_056738.1, read on the forward strand.
ATCCCAGTCCAGGTTAGGCAGAGTCTCTCATTGACTCTCTTCAAGAGGAATCTTGATGAGTGGATGGGAGAAAGTAGGTTTACCCCGGGTATCACTTCTGTGTCACTGTTAGACAGAGGCACAGTATACTAACCTCGAAAAAGGGCATAGCAAAATTCATTTAAAATGGGTGGCGAAAGCCAAGCACACTCTGGCTAGGCTTGTAAATGCCCTAGGGCAGATAGCCTAGTATGAACCTATGAACCTGATGGGATGACTGCATATGCAATAATCGGATATAGCCAATGACATCAGCATTGTCTGTTGAGCATATGGTAAAAATAGTGACCCACATGCTGGTGCAAAATGCTTTCCGTAATGTCAAGTAACAGCTGACGTGCACACACACACACACACACACACACACACACACACACACACACACACGCACACACACACACACACACACACACACACACAGTTGATTGCAATAAGAACAGAACCCCTGTCTAAGTGCACAGACTACAGAACACAGTATTTAATGCAAGTGCCATGACACAAGTCTGACTTTTCCATGGCTCCAGGTCAACTTATAGTGGATGGCATCAGCAGTCCATGTTGGAGAGAAGAAGTTGAGAGGCCTGCCGGAAATGGATCTGTAGGCAGGTCCAAGTATCAAAATACTGGTAAGACATGCCATTGGAGTAGTAATTATAGATATGCACAGTTGACTGCAGTGAAAACAGAACCCCTACCTGTCTAAGTACACGTGCTGGTGTGCTTGTTTAAAGTACTGAGTTCTGTAGCCTAAGTCTGATTTATACAAGACTGCAGGTGAACTTATAGTAGATGACATCAACAGGCCATGTGGGGGACAACAGGTTAGGAGGCCTGCATAGGCACACATATTCATAGGTTCATATAATGCCAGTAGCCTATCAGCATTAGGGTATGCAGAAGCTTAGCTGTGTAAAAACACAAGTACCCTTATTGAGCATAGTTGGATGTTTGAATTTAGCAATGTGAGTTTGTTAGCACCACCAACTGGCCCTGTCCATGAGGGAGCACACAACATTACATATTAACACTTTGTAGTGTGGTTAACATACGTGTTGAAAAAATACCAATACCCCAGGTTTGTACAGCTTGGTGGGGGAGGGGAGGCCAACACATGGATGTATTGTAAATCTATGACTTATAGTTAGAGCGTGCTCTTAGTTTGCAATGTTTTCACGTGTAGTTTTATGTCATACAAAGGAAATGAGCAATAAACACCAATAAGAAAGTTCCATAGCACAGTTAGCAGCGGATTTGCGCACTGGTTAACAAAGTGTACACGCATGTGAGTTACACCTGTTTGCATGTAGGTAAGCAGCGTGCAAATGCGAGCCACATTGCTGTTGTCTGACAAGCAAAATGCAACAGTGGCAAGCAATGGCATTTATAGGCAGTTGTGTATGTGTTTCTCACAAAAGATAAAGCCATGCCAGTCCTGATAACAGGAATACATTTACAGGACTATAGTACACAGCATACCCGCAGTCACACATTTAATCTTAAATGTGATAATACAGAAATTACTCCATCAGTAAAAGTAATACTGTATGGAATATGCTGTATTTGAAACCAGGACCATGTGTATGCCAGGCCTACACTTACACCTTTTGCCCCAAGAATGTTGTGGAAACAGTTGTTTATGTTGCACTTCATTGTTGTAAACCGCAATATCACAGCAGTAAAACAAAGGTTGCAAACTCTGTACTAGAGCCCAGTACCATCTTTACTCCAGGCTGGGTTTTCACGGTGACCAAGGGGATTCATTAAATGTATTCAGTTTCTATTTTTGGCTGTCTGCTTGCTAGGTGGCCCACTGCACTTTGAACAAACCAGATAAACACAGGCAAACCTGAAAATGATGTGTTCCCCACTTTCACTGTTTGTGCTGTGAAGCACATCATGCAAAAAGTGGAATTAGAAATGAGAAGAATAAGAAAAAAATTAGTAATGGACACATATAAGTAAAATAAGTGTCTGCTGTCACATGTTAAGGTACGTTCTGTACAAATCCATCACTATTTACTTGATTAGTGCACCAAGTTAAAAAAATACAAGGATATGCTGCCATATTAATAAAGAATACATTCTAGGTTCAGAACTTACCTTGCAAATGCAGCAGTTGACACAATTTTATTACAAGACAAAAATGTCCTTGTCTCTACTCCAATTGTATTGAAGAATTCAGGAAAAAGCAGAATCTAGGCTACAAGGATGCTTTATAACTTGTTGAAAAGCTCCACTGTGCTGAAAATCACCTGCTTATGCTGTAATTAGCACCTATGAAAAATACCTGCTGTTTAACTGAGTATTTTAACTTCATTGGTACTCATTAGTGTATGATGTGCACCTCTGTGCCATTGTGTATGCTTACTCTTAAATAAGGTAAACGCAGGTCATCTCATTATTACTTTCCTCCGTTCCTGTCATATTGCGCAAATATTCAACTGGAAAAGTGCAGGAAAGGTTGCAGACCCTGTACTAAAACCCAAGACCATCTATACTCTATCCCCACACATACACGTGCTGCCACATGAATAGTTGCATGACAAGCAGAGTGAAACCTGCCATTCATTCCTCAGTTTTCTGTGATTGCACTAAGCGCCACATTATGCAAACAATGAAGAAAAAAAAAATGACTTAAAGCAGATAGAGATGACGCATTTAAATTAAACAATAAAGGGGATGAAAAGAACTTGTGAATTGCACACTGCTTGCAAGCAGTTTCACACTTCACAGACCTACATGTACACCTCTGCAAGTATAACCTGACACACTATACCGGCATCATCATTCACTATTGCTATCCATTGAAAACAAACACTGTGGAAGTGCCTACACAAAGTGAACATCCCTACACGGTTACAATTTTTTGGGATTCAGCAGTTCTAATGAGATTTGACCTCATTCGCATATTCACCATGCTGACAGCCCTGAATCTACGTGGTTGGTAACTGTGTAGGCAGGGGAACTGAAAGAGACCCCAATATTGCACACACAAGGGAGGGTATAACTTCAATGTATAGCTGCAAAGAGGAATAGGGTTTTAATAAAATTTGACTGTATTCCATCAGTTACATACTGCATATGCTTACATGATAGTATGAATAGTCTGTTTCATGGGGTTTACACTTTTAGCTGTCTACATTAGCTATGAGTATATTCTTCATTTGGGGGTGGGGTAAGCTGCATTTATGTCATGGCACTTGAAAAGGATTGTTGCTATTGTTACTATACTTTTGTAGCATCCACTCTGTCTAATAATGTCATAATTTGTCTGCTGTTACATGTTAAGGCTAGTTCTGTTCAAATCTAATCACTTTTACTTCCTCTTGTTTCCTTTGTGTGGCTGTATTTAAAAAGTTTTCAAATACATGGGCAGCACGTGCACAGAGTCTACACGGTTGCTTTACAGCTTGTTGAATCACTCTGCCGTGTTGGTGTGCTTCATTAGCATACAATTCAGCTACTTATGTTGTAATTTGTATGCCATGGAAATTGCCAAGATTGCATGATTGGGTGCTAGTTTACTAAATCTAAAAATATTCACAGCCATGTATGCATCATGCAGCAATGTGCACACAGTCAAAAATGACCATGTAAGTTTTATTGAATTTCCTCACATACTCTATATATTGGTGTCATCTTGGTGAGATTTTGTGAAAACAGGATCCACCATGTGAAAGTACTCACCAAGACTTGAGGATGAGTTTAGTTCCACCAATACTACTCCCCTTTTATTGCTGATTTCATCATCTCTCCATTTGGACCCCTCATGCTGTATGTCATTTACTGTGTTATCTACGTAAACTAAGAGCACACAACACAGGTTTATATGTTTACATGTAACCCAATAGCATATGCTGTTAAAATTGTGTTATTTTTGTTATGAGGTGGTTTTGATTTGCTTCCTGGAATTCCATTGAAAATAGGTCTTTCTAGCTTAACAGTCCTGATTAACAAAATATAAATGAATAATAATAAATAAGGAAGGTAACAATTTTGTTAGTCTATTCAAATTTTTAGTACAACTGTGTGCAACCATGTGTACATTACTTATATTGCTCAAACAATCCTGCAAATACTGATCATAACACTGGGTCAAAGTTTCCATTTTTGTGAAAGTAGACTTTGTAAACAGAATATAAAAGCAGTCATAAGTTAATAAAGTGTACAATTCATAAAGGTTGGTTGTAACCGTATGTTGGAGAGTAAGAGACTGCAGGTGTGCCTTACCTGTAATGGCCCAAGGCATCTTCACACAGGACATTTTCTGCAATGCAAATTGCAGTTGATAGATTGAATTATCTAAATATTTTGCTATTTCACTTAATGATAAGTCCTTCTTTTAGGCTTTATATAACTTATCGGATCTTCATTATGACAGGGTGAATCCTCTAGTCATATAAAAAGTCAGCCACTGGAAGACAATCATCAGCAGCCAATAACTAAATAAAGCAATCAAAAGTTTCTCTTCATAGTGCTAAACAAGTTAAAGTGTTAAGTCATAGAAAACAGAAGTATATTCGTGCAGTTTGTTTTCTGAATGCTGCACGTTAAAATGTCAAGTATCAGAATACAGTACATTATTTAGAAGATAGCATCCTAATTCAACAAATAAGCAAATCTCCCCAAACAGCATACTTAAAGCTATAGCATCTCACAAGGGAGAACGTTCAAAGTTACATTTATTGCTCAGACTGACTGACCAACAAGAAGTCAAGCACAGGGGCATGGCAGACTAATTGACCAACAGGAAGTCAAGCACAGGGTTATCTTTGGCCGGCTAACATCTAGCTGAAATCAGCTGGACATATAAGTGAATTTAAGTACACTTTTATCTGCTCTTTTGCATATAGTACAGTATTTAATTTATTTATTTCTGTTTTCACTGAATATTAACTCAACTGAAGTTGTGGCTGTGTCTCTACAGAGTACTTTTTAGAATTTCTGTGTAGCCACTGATAGCAGTGGGGGTAGTTTCAGCTCATCACTGACATTCTGTCTTGCATTATATAAGTGGTACATTTTGAGTTACCTCTGCTTAATATCAGTGCTTTAGCTGGCTAACATCTACCTGAAATCAGCTGGACGTATAAGTGAATTTAAGTGCACATTTATCTGCTCTTTTGCATACAGTACTGTATTCAATTTATTTATTTGTGTTTTTCACTGAATATTAACTCAACTGAAGTTGTGGCTGTCTCTCTACAGAGTACTTTTTAGAATTTCTGTGTAGCCATTAACAGCAGTGGGGGTAGTTTCAGCTCATCACTGACATTCTGTCTTGCCTTATATAAGTGGTACATTTTGAGTTATCTCTGCTTAATATCAGAGCTTTGGCCAGCTAACATCTATTTATTTGTGTTTTTCACTGAATATTAACTCAACTGAAGCTGTGGCTGTCTCTCTACAGAGTACTTTTTAGAATTTATGTGTAGCCATTGATAGCAGTGGGGGGTAGTTTCAGCTCATCACTGACATTCTGTCTTGCCTTATATACGTGGTACATTTTGAGTTGTCTCTGCTTAATATCAGAGCTTTGGCTTTTTAACATCTACCTGAAATCAGCTGGATGTATAAGTGAATTTAAATACACTTTTATCTGCTCTTTTGCATATAATACTGTATTTAATTAATTTATTTATTTGTGTTTTTCACTGAATATTAACTCAACTGAAGTTGTGGCTGTCTCTCTACAGTTAGTTCCCCATGCACCCTCCCTGTTCTTGTTTTGGTGTTAATGTTGGTGGCTTTGAAATTGTCCACCCCTCTTGTAGATTTGTATTTGGATACTCCTTCTGGGCCCATCTCATTTGCTCACTCAACTGAGTGCAGTGAGATCATATTCTGATTTCAGGCACTCCTACAGTGTACAAAGAGAGCATTTGGGAAGGACAACTCCTGTTACTTCTTAATCCTGCTCTGTTCCCTCCCTCAAAAAAAAAAGAATATATATATATATATATATATATATATATATATATATATATATATATATATTTTTTATTCAGCTACTCTTACTGTAACTGTCTTAGTTCTTCTGCATGCTATCTGTTCAGTCACTCTTACTCTGCACTTATTACTGCTTGTTAGTAGTCTTCTAATTTACTTACTTCTGCACTTGTTTTTTAGTCATTTGTAAATTTAATTGCATTTATTTGAATTGTATTTGCCATAGTGTTGCTACACTCTCGGGTGTGCTGGTCTGCACTACAATTTGAATTGTATTTTCTGCTGTTTTAACTGCTTTTCTGTAACAAAAAAAAAATTCTAAGCTTATTTTCTGCCTTTCCTGTAACTAGTCAAGTCCAGATACAGACTTGCTGTATCCAGGACTGTTGGTAAGCTTCTGAGCCCTGCAAGCCTTTCTGTGTTGGAGGGATGCCTTCTAGCTTATCAGTGGGAGTGGTAAGCACTAGGTAGCCTATCTACCACAAGATTAGTGGTCCCTGGCCCAGAAATATTAGCTATTGGCTGTTTGAGCAGTTTTTTTCCATCTCTTTCAACTTTTTGGTTTGAAAGCCACACTTGTGCCTGTTTCCCACCTTTCCTATAACTAGCCTAGTCCGGTTACAAAGTTGCTGTATCCAGGATTGTTAGTAAGCTTCTGAACCCCCCAAGCCTTTCTGTGTTGGAGTGAAGCCTTCTAGATTATCAGTGGGAGTGGTAAGCACTAGGTAGCCTATCTTCCATGGGAAGGGTGAGTTTTGGCCCAGAAATTGTAGTTTATTTGGCCATTTGGGCAGTTTTCCATTTTTTTCAACTTGCTGGCTTAAAAGCCTATGTTTGTACTTGTTCCCCGCCTTTCCTGTAACTAGTCTAGTCCAGGTACAGATTTGCTGTATCCAGGACTGTTGGTTAGCTTCTGAGCCCCGCAAGCCTTTCTGTGTTGGAAGAAAGCTTTCTAGCTTATCAGTGCGAGTGGTAAGCACTATGTAGCCTGTCTACCATGAGAGGAGAGGTTCTTGGCCCAGAAATTGTAGTTTATTGACCATTTGGACAGTTTGTCTGTCTCTTTCAACTTTCTGGTTTAAAAGACCACATCTGCGCTTGTTTCCCATCTTTCCTGTAACTAACCTACTGGGTAGCACTAGAAAGCCTTAAACTGATACAAGCCTTCTAGCTTAGAAGAGAGACTTTGGAGTGATTAAGTATCAGTTTTCTGTACTTTCTTGCTGTACTTAACTGTTTTCTGCCTAAACACAGATTTTCCAGTGTTTATTGTGATTTAAAAGCTTGTTTTTTCACATATTGTACTTATTTGACTGCCTGCACTTTTAAAAATTTGTTTTTTTGTTTAAATAATTTAACTGTTGTAGACTACACACTAAAGTGTGATAGCCTTTCCTGGTAATTTGTAGTCGTTTAAAGCTGTTTTAAGTGTATTTTTTACTGTTTTTGCCTTATCTTTTCAAAAAAACAAAAACAATTCCTTGTTTCCCACCTTTCTAAGCTAGTATAGTCCAGCTTTCAGGCTAGTGCTGAATTCAGGGCTGTGATACTAGTTTCTGAGTTGCCCATACCTTACATGGATAGAAGGAAATTTCTCTGTTCACCTGTGAGAGAGGGGAGCTTTGAGCAACCTCTCTGTCCCTGGAGGAGTGGTTCCAGCCCAGAAGTTAGTAGTTTATTGGCCATTTTGGGCTAATTTCTATCTCTTTCATTTCCGTACTATAAAAACCGCGTTTGCACACTTTTGCACACTGGGCAATGCCGGTTAGCTACGGTTAAATTATTCCCGGCTCCACTAAGTCTCCTCTTCAGTTTTTCCCTTGAAACTAGTCTAACTCTCAGCCTAAGCACTCAAAAAGCATCTTACAGCCAAGCACTTGCTCAGACCTAATAGCAAGCACTAATATACCCTGACACTGATTTCCCAGCAGAGCAAGGCTCTTTATTCACCCTTCACCAACCAAGCGACTAAGCAGCTCAACCTACTATTCAGGCATGACCAAAGGGCAACTTCAGGTGCACTCTCCAGTCCAGCTGGTGAAACTGGGTATCCTGAGGCAATGTTACAGCTGCCTCATGTACACAGACAAACCTCTCCTCCTACCACAAAACAATAACATATGCGAGAGATGCAATTATACAGCCAAACTGGAAGCTAAGCTGTCTCCACCCAAGACTGGAACAGACAGTCAAGAGGAGAAAGTTAACATTTGCACCACACATCCAGCCGCACACAGACCTACTAAAACAGCACTGGCAAAAAATACACATAAATACACAAAATCATACTCGGAGGCTCTAAATAAAAACCTACAAAAGCATCAGAGACCTCCAAAGCAGACACCCAAGCAACCCGCACTTCCCATCACAAACCAGACAACACATAAAATACAAAATCAATGTGCCGTACAATCACAGCCCTTAAGGCGAAATAACATACCTAACACACTAGTAATAGGTGACTCTATAGTCAGGCACACTGACATCCCACTCACTAGGCTGGACAAGCAGAAGGTCACTGTTAGCTGCCTGTCGGAAGCCAGAATTCGTCACAAAACGCAAGCACTCGGGTCACTCCAGAACAAGTACAAATATGACTCTGTCATTGTTCATGTTAGTGTGAATGACCTAACGTACCTCCCTGGACTACATGAAAAGAGACATGGAAGAGCTGTCTGATCATACAGCCCAAGCTGGTATGACCCTGACCCTGAGTAGCATCCTGCCATCACCAAGAATGATACCTCAGTATAAAGAAAAAATTATCAGTTTCAAAAATTAGCTAAGCTTCTGGTGTCATTCAAAGGGGATCCAATGTCTGTCAGCCTGGGATGACATGCTTGACAGGCTGTGTTGCTTCGCAAGAGATGGCTTGCACCTGTCACCCCTAGGCTTTCGAATACTGGCCAAGGCTCTTGCTGCCCCCATAGTGCCTTTTTTAGGCAAGGCTCAAAAGTCAAACCCACTTCCATAAATAGCACAATTAACAAAAAACTGAGGGTTATGCTACTCAACACCAGGAGTTTAAATCTCAAAATGCATGCGCTCGAAGCACTCCTCAGTATGGAGAACGTTGACATCTGTGCAGTAACTGAAACCTGGTTCAAGGCTCCAGAGAGCACCCCAGCACTACCAGGCTACAACTCATACCACACACTTTGGCCACAGAACACGGACTGAAACACAAAAGTGGGGGTGTATCCATATTCATCAAGGATACCTACACCTCCAGGTTAGTGGCGCAGCATGATACCTCTGAGATCATCCATGTGCAACTAACATTGGACAAATCTGCAATGCAAATTGTGGCCTGCTACAGATAACCCTCCATGACTCAGGACCACCACTCCACCTTTCTGGAGACACTGGAAACATGAAGGTCCTCTCGACACCCTGATATTGGACAATTTCAATTACCTTACCATTCAGTGGGAAAACTACTCAAGTACAAATTCCCAGGCCCAGCGCTTCCTGGAATTCATCAACTCAAATGCCCTGGATCAGCCGGCAAACTCCCCTACCAGAGGTGAAAACATATTGGACCTGGTCATCACCAACATGGGTGACAGGTGTTCCACACCAGAGGTCAACCTGTCACTGGTTATATCAGACCATAAACTAATCACTCTGGATGGCCACACCCCACCACCACCCCCAACTAAGGAAACCACAGTAAAAGACTTTTCTAAAGCAAACTTCACCTTACTTAAGACAGAGGTGGTAAGTTTCACAGCCCCCACGTTAAAGGATAATGCTTCCCAAGATGCAGAAACCTTTACAAATGCACTCTGTGAGCACCTACAAGGATGCATGGATTGTGCCATCCTTAGCAAAACCAAGACTCACTCCTGTAAGAGACAGAAACCAGTTTGGTGGACCCCTGCCATAAACAGGCTATACAATAGAAGGAGGAAACTAGTTCAGGAAAAAAAGCAAATCCCAAGAAGGAAAGACATCCCTGATCAGTATCAGTAAGAAACTAAGGTCTCTCATGAAATCATCCAAGGCTAACTTTGAAAGAAAAATAGCCAAGGATTCAAAAGATAACCACAAAGCCTTATTTAGCTATGCTAAGAATCTAAGTGGCAACTCACAGTATGTACTGAACTAGTGCAAAATAGCACAAAATATACTGAATCTACTGATATTGCCAACATCCTGGCAGATAGATTCAGTGCAAACTTCACCCCCTCTCACCTCCAAAAGGGCCCACCACAATACTGGAAAAGTGTAGTGTCCCAAAAATCACAGACACACAGGTGAAAACAGCCCTTTCAAAAGCCAAAACCACAGCATCAATGGGACCAGATGGTGTCCCAGGCTGCTTCTTGTATGAACTGCAGAACAAACTAACCCCCCACCTAAACACACTGTTCAGCCTTGGCCTCTCCACAGACTATGTGTCCATAGAATGGTACACAGCAATGGTTATTCCTCTCCACAAAGGAGGGACCACAACTGACCCTGGTAACTATCGCCCCATAAGCCTGACTAGCCTGGTCTGCAAAGCTATGGAGTGCATCATCATGGAACTCATTAACAAAGACATTGGGAACCTCCAAACACTTGACCCAACACAGTTCGGCTTTGTTAAGGGCAGATCATGCCTACTAAACCTGGTTGACTTCTTCGAGACAGTCACCAAGGCCACAGATGAGGGAAAGGTGGTTCACACAGCCTACCTTGACCTCACCAAGGCTTTTGACACCATTCCCCACTCGGGTATTACAGAAAAACTCACCAGCCTGAACATAAACCCCTATGTCACAAGATGGGTGGCCAACTGGCTTACAGACAGAACTCACACGGTAAGAAGAGTGGGCTCCAGGTCTGACTCTAAACCAGTCACAAGTGGTGTCCCGCAAGGCTTGGTCCTGGGACCCCTACTGTTCGGCATATACTTCTCAGAAGTACGGGCAAACACAGGAGGACTATGGCTAACCAAGTTCGCAGATGACTACAAACTGGGAGCAATAATTGACTCTCCAGCTGACACAGACATCCTCCAAAAGGGCCTTACTGAGACGGACACCTGGTGTCAAAGTCATGGCTTCAAGCTAATTGCCAAAAAATGCATAGTCATCCCATTTGGGAAAAACAAAACACCCACAAATTACCACATAGGTGGCAGCCCCCTTAATGCAGAAGAGGTAATAAGAGATCTGGGGACCCAGGTAGATAGTAATCTCTCCTTTGACAATCATATTGCCAAAATAGTTAGAAAATCCTTCTATGTGGCCCATCTAATTATTAAAGGGTTCGCATCTAGAAATAAAGAGGTTATAGTGCCCCTCTACTCATCACTCATTAGACCCATCATAGAGTACAATGCCCCATTTGGGATGTACCTCACAAGACACTTCCAACAGATGGAAAGACCACACAAGTACCTCACCAAGAGGATTACTGGCCTCAAACATATGTCCTATGCAGCCCGACTGAAAAAACTCCAGCTGTACTCAGTGGCATATTGCTTACACAGAGGTGATCTCTGCCTGACTTACAAAGCCATGTCCAACTCAGAATTGATGGGCATGATCCACCTAAAGAAATCCAAGTCACTGCGAGCCACGCGGTCTAGTGAGATTAACCTCGCCACCACAATAAATAGAACATGCTGGAGGGATAGATTCCTGTCACAGAGACTCCCCATGCTTTGGAACAAAATTCCAAATTACATCAGGCAGAGCCCCTCACTAACACTCTTCAAGACAAACCTTGACAAGTCGATGGGTAACAGAAAATACACCCCTGGGATCACTTCATTGGCTCTGCTTAACAGAGGATCAGTTAATTAATCAATGGGGTGGTGAAAGCCGACACACTCTGGCTAGGCTTATAAATGCCCTCGGGCAGATAGCCTAGTACCTACCTATGAACCTATTCATCCTCAGTTTCTATGACCGTTAAGGACCATCAAAATGCTGATATATTATAACAGTGACAGACAGATATGTACAGTGATGCTTTCCAGATAACTCAGAAAGGGTGGTTTGATCTAACATCCTGCATGTTATATCTGGCATGTTTATGTTTTGCAAAAATGTACACGAAAAGTGTAAAGGCAACACCTGGATGCCCTTTTATAATGTAAACTTTTAAGTTCACCACGCTAGGCTTACATAAATATCTCCAAGGAATCTGAACACGAGGTCTTAAATTCATGTCCTTCACAGTGGAGAAATATGAGATATTCCAGTAGCTTATCTTCCTTTGGAGACACTGTGTTGAGCACTTCAGAAAGATGTAATCAGGTTTCCTGAGTAATAACTATTGCCCCAGGAATCTGCTCTTCCTTAATTTTGACTACAGAATTAATTATATGCACATGTCAAAATCAAATATGTCAAAAAAGATTCACACTGTTATTCCATAATTTGCTGTAGAACTGACTTTCTGAAAGCTAAACTGGCCAACATAATTATCAAGATGTATAAATGTTACAATCTCAGTATTTTTTTCCCCAGATCCCATTTTGTTTACTCCTATTTTGGCCACTGTGCAAAATAAAATGCCCAAACTTTAATTGAATGGATGAAATATTCTGTTCTGTATAGTTGAAGTATACAATTACCACTTTTGTATGTCAGAGAAAGAGCTGAAGCACTCTGCTTGTTTGACATATCTCGTTCCTTCATTTTACTTAAAGTAATTTCATGAGTTGTGTTTGATACATGAACCTAGTTTTCGCTTAATCATGTATGTAAAACTTCACTTTTCATTTTGTTCCACCTTGTTCTCCTACTGCATGCCCCAGTATAAACGTGGTTGATAATCCACCAGGCAGCTCTGTTGAAATGGATTTATTAGCATGCAGTGCAGCACTTACAAACACCTCCCTTCAAAGGAAAAGAAATCTTTACAGTTGCTGCTTTTATGCATCTGTCATGTCTTCTATAATTTCTCTGTGGGGAAACATTCTGTTCTAATGCTGTGCATGCATCAGCGTTTATTAAAACTTACAAAAATCCAGGATTTCATCATGTTTTTTGACCTCCACAAACCACACTCTTGTAAGACATCAAAAAGTTTTCTTCACAGCATGATTACATGTCCAGGAAATAAACTAGAGCGGACAGATTATATGCTGTGGCAACCCGTACGGGGAAAAGCTGAAAGAAGAAGATGGTTAACAAAACGTGAATTAGATATTTCACTCAAAATGGAAGGGCTCTAATAAGAATACTTCAAGTTATAATTATTGTCTGAAACTAAATGTATTAGGAAAATATCGATTAATTGATTAAAAATATTAGTTATGATTAACTTTAGACATTTTTGTAATTTTTTAATTTATGTGCTGTGTTAATATATGTTCATTATTTAAATTCAAATAAAATGTTTAGAAAAAAGAAAAAGCTTTGAATTTTCAAAATAAGTGTATTTTTCCCCATAAATGAATGAAATATTAGTAGACTGGTATCCGATTAACAGAGCCTTTTTCGTGTACTGTATACTGGATATTTTTCACATTTAACAACATGGAGTCACATTTGAAACTCTTATTTTCTTTATCAAGTAGGCATTGTCTGTGCCTTGTTTCTGCATAAGTAAAGGACTTTTGCTGATGGGATATCAGCTGAATTAGCCTTCATGCTTTGCAGCTTCCTGACACCAATTCTTTTTAAGCCTGGACAACAGAAAAACTTTCCAGATCTCTTACCCACATGCCCAACACAAGGAACCTCCCACCACAGCTCAGAATGCAGGGAATGGGAAACAGTGTGTCCCAGTTCAGAGAGAGGAGATGGGGCAACAACATGGTCTTAGACTGACTCGGCCTCATGGTCAAGAGTAAAGCCAAAAAGTACAGACTGATCACTGGGCTCATACATACATTAACAATAACTGAGCCTTTTAAAGAGTCACACTAGGTGTGGCCAAGGACAAATAATATGAAGTTTTCAACACTCACCAAATAGTCAATTATTCCTTTCGATAACAAGTTATCACTTATCTATATTTGTCAATTTTCAGCTTAACTATGTGATATAGCATTATTTACTCTAAAAGACCTCTAATACTACCTTCCTCATGGACATGCCTGTTTGCTATTTAAATGTCTCATGTCACCAGGGTTGGGTGTGCATAATGGAGCAGTCTCAACAAAGAAAAGGACAAATCTGTTGCCTCAGTCTTTTTATGCAAGACAGCAGACCCTAGTCAGGTCTAAGTGAAGGACATTCAATATAGCAAAAAGGGGATCTAAATCACAGTAGTAACTCAGTCCCAAGAAGGCCTTTGGATCTTGTTCACTCTGTAAGGCCAGCCTTGTTTGGCTTCCAACTCCTATACCTGCTGTTTAACATGCCCTTACTAACAACGTGCCCAAGTTACTTAGCACCTTAAATGCCACTGACAAGGTTTACTCACTTAAAGAGGCTGGGCTGGCAGTCAGTACAGTAGAATACCAATTGTTCTTGCAGTATTAAGAAAACTAAATTCTGACTGTTGTTAACTATGTCATTTAGGTATATAGCTGCATAATGCCTATCTGACCATAAGACCTTGTCTGTCAATAGGTGCAATCTTGCTAGGGTTCTATATAACACAAGCAAACAAGAATGTATTTTGAAAACTTCTGTCATACAGATGTCATCTACCCATTTGCCCCCTCTGCAAATGATAAATACTAAGTACTTCTTTTTTTGCCCTCCAAAATCCTAAGGTGCTTAGCAAAGATTCAGCCACTCTGCCAGTCCACTCACTATATGTTGTAACAATCAAGCGGGGATTAAATTAACTGCCTAATGTCATTAGAAAACCATCTGAATGTATCTGGTTATGCTGCCATAACTGGACCACTTTATTCACTGTAGAATTCCACATTAATTCATAAAACTAGCATATTTTCCTTTAGTAGCAGTACTATGATATTGCGCTTCGGGAACTCTGAAGGCCAGATAGTCATCTGTTTGTGTGGTTATGTAATAATAGCCTGATTTAGCACATTACTACTTCCTGGTAAACAGGAAATATAATTATTTCTAATGATAAAGAGAGGGCATTGTCCATGTTTTAAATTCTGGTTCAGAGTAGTGTCCCATCACTTGCAATAGGTTGCAAATGACCCCCATAAAAACATTGACATAGTACATCTGCAAATGTTTTCATTTGCCATGTTGAGATGTCTTATATTTACCTAGACCCACTTTTTCTTTGACTTCTGCCAAGTGGCCTTGAATTTATTTACTCTAGGTGGTATGAACACTATCAAGCAGTCCATAGGATAAAACTTCATGATATTCATCCACATTTTATACACAAAGGCCACAGCTTCTTGATCCTTGTTATATACTCTAGTACTCACTAGACGGCAGTATGGTTACTAGCAGCTCCTACATCTGGTCTATATGCTTCAATATGCTACAATGAGGTTTATTTCCTGTCTTACAAGTTTATTTTGCTATACCAGCAGTCCCATGGGTTGGAATACAAATAGTACTTAAAATGGGGTAAACCCCATAACAGACTGTGGTACCTCCCATGTACAAACAAGACAAAAAGAAGTTAGCAGTCTGATGTGTTTCCTTAGCTGGGATGGTATAAGTTTATCTGTGTTTTAATAGTAAAATCTAGGGGAAAGCCACCATAACTAGAGACACAAACTCCTTTCCTGATGCATCAAGGTCTAAGTGTTTCTTTGCAGGTAGGCTGAGGTACCTACAAACTCTTTGATAATGGCATCAAAACTTTGTCTGTCCTCCAAATTATGGTTTCTGGGTATCTGGCAGCATAATGTAGGATAACCAGTATGTTCTGGAACTACCTATATATCTTACAGAAGTATTCTTAGATATCATTCAGATTCACAAATAAACTTTTTTGAAAACATTCATGTTCAAAAGACCAACAGCCAAATTCAATAAAACTTTTATGGGAGTGACTCACACATGGTAGCACAGTGTTTTAGATTCAGTAAACATCATGCAGAGGCACGCACCACCTCACAAACAGAGGTTGCAGACTTCATCTATGGGCACATCCCACACACGGTAGCACAGTGTTTCAGATTCGGTAAGCATCGTATAGAGGCTTGCATCGCCTCACAAACAAGGTAAACACTGTGGCATGCTAATTACATCATTAGCAGCTGAATTGTATACTAATCAACCAGTCCAAGACAGAGGAACTATTCAACAAGCTATATAACATCCATGTAGACTCAGTGCTGGTTTTCCCTGCAAATTCCAAAACCTATTGGAATACAGCCATGGAAAGGAGTCCACATGGAAAGAATGTTAGGGCCCACTGCTGCTTTAATTCATTTGTATGTGCAACAGTCTGAAGTCTATGCTGCTGCCAATAGGCCTAGGCCAAGAAGGAGAAGAGTTTTCAGGCCCCATTTAACTTTTCACAACCTATATGATGTGGAAATAGTGTGCTATAGGGTGGATAGAAACACACTATAGGAACTCTGCAACCTCTGTCATCCTCAACTCAGAGCCAGGACCAACCAAGGGGAACCCAGCCCAGTGGAGACAAAGGTATGTCTAATACTTAGAATCTTAGCTACAGATAACTTTCATAGACCAGCAAGGGACATGCTGGGGGTGTCACAAGCATCAGCATTCAGGATCCTCCATCAGTCCCTAAAACTGTGCTCCAACATGCCAGTGACCACATATATTTTCCCTGTACTCCCGAGGACAGCGCCAGAAATATGCAGGGATCTACCCTGTAGCACACTACCCTAAAGTACTGAATGTCACAGATTGCACACATATAGAAATTAAGGCACCAGCCAGACAACAGGATAAGCTCTACATAAACAGAAATGGCTTCCACTCTATCAACTGCCAAGTCATGTGTAATGTCAAGGGAATCATATTGAATGTATGTGCTGGCAACCCTGGCAGTTAGCATGACTCACATATCTGGCACACCCCCCAACTGTAGCAGATGTTTCCTAGGGGGTATATTCCACAGGGCCATTTAATGGGGGATGCAGGTTATGCACTGGAACTGTGGCTGATAATACCCATCAGAAATGCACACGCATCCACTGAAGAATGCCATAATGAGGCATATGTTCAAACCAGAAATATTGTACAGCATGTGTTTGGGCTGCTGATGTTCCGGTTCCAGTGCCTAGATACATCTGGGTGAGCCGTGCAATAAAATTCATGGACATGCACTGAAATATTCACAGTATGTGTCATGCTATGCAACATCATCATGAGAAAACAGCTTCAGCAGGATCAGCAAGGGGAAGAAGCAAACATCCACCACCAATGCCAAGGTCACACCAGCCACACTCAGAAGCTGAGTCAGAGGGGGAACCACCAGCAGCTGTGGGTATAGACAGATGTAGGCCTGCTCAATATGGCCTCACATTGGCTAAGAGACAATGCATAGCACACTCACTCACCACTTAAGGGCCTAAAACTTTCCTTCTATGCACATACATATATGAACATTAATGCCAGGCAACTCTCACAACCTGTACCTCCCCATGTATTGGTTGTGTACTGCTTGCATCACACAGAATCAGCCCTGAAATAAAACTGTGGCAACTGCTGCATTTACACTGTAAGTCCTGAACCTGGAGTGTATTGTGTAATAATATGAATAAGTGGCATATCCTTGTATTTCATGACTTGGTAATGTAACCAAGTAAAAGATGTGAGATTTGTACATAAATTACCTTAACATGTGACAGCAGAGACTTATTTGATGTATATGTGTCCATTATTAAGTAGTAGGCCTCAGGCAATACCGCCAAAAGTACTGATGATCACTGCATGCCCTCAGCTTATCACCATACGTTTGTACTGGAAAATCATTAAAAAGAGAAGTTGGAAAGTAATGCTACACATTGCAGTTTCAGACTTCACAACCCTCACAAGATCATTCACAATAAAGTTGGGAAATACTGATGCTATCAGCTCTTACTTCCTAAGACGAATATAAGTCAAAGGTCCAATTACCAGTTCAACACCACAAATGCAGATATACTAAATACTACAAGTCAGCGATGCACACTGAGCATCAGACAAAAAGCTTATGTGCTTATGTATCCCTGAATCCAAAAGATAGAAAACAGAGATATGGCACAGTTATCATCACTCACACAGTATGCTGTGTGGGGTAAAAGGAAGCCTAGGCTGACACAAAAGGTCAGTGAGTGTGTGTGAGAAAGAAAGAGCAGCAGGCAGACATTTGGGTAAACCAACAAAAGGCCAGAGAGACAAAATGAGTTTTAAGCTGCATGATTGAACCATATAACTGTTGTGTGTGTGTCTGTAGGGGTCCTCCAGGTGAAACTAGTGTGGGAATGTCTGCATGAACACAACCAAGCTCTGTGCTAGCTCTACATCTTTGTATATTGGACAGGTGTAAGCAGTGCATGGTAGAAGTGGCAGTTCATCATTGTTGTCCCCAACCATGAGGACTGGCTCTGTTAGGAGTTGCATGCCCATGGTCATATGCACTGCTGCTACCTGAACATGAATAATGACTAATGGATGAGCTCCCTTCACAGGGATGCCCAGGACCACAATCACAAAGCCTGCCACATCTGGGTGTGGACAGCTCACCCACTGACAGAGCAGTGGAAGTACTGCCACTATGGGAGCATAATCAGGCACAGCCACATTGTCTAACAGCAGATGATGCGGCTAACCTACGCCCATGAGGATGCTGTTCCCCCCCCAACAGATGTTCCATCACAGACACCCTTGTTTCAATGTGTCATTCATCTGATCCATTGAACTGGCAACACAGTGGAGGCATTCACGCATGTCAGCCTCTGCCATATCTATAACCATGAGCATTTGTCTGGAGCACCTATGTGAGCATGCCTATGTCTCCATTATGTCCCTAAACATATGTTGACTGGCACAGGAAGAGACACCTGGATCAGGTGGAGGAGGGACAGAAGTCCTTCTCTGAGCACCCCTAACAACCTTCCCATGTGGCACCTCACCTACACTTTGGCTACAGCCAGAGGCAACAGGCATTGAAGCCACAGTAACCACACTTCCCTGATCAGTTACCTCACCCTCCACCTGTCCAATATCTGTAGGGTCACTGTAATGGGTAGGTGTAGGTCTACTGGCTGTGCCCAATGGAATTGCAGGGGATGGCTGTATGTCAACATTAATGTCAGATTCAACCTCTGCATCCCCTGACTGTGCCTCTGTTTGGTCACCATCATCATCAGAGTCTGCTGATACATTGACATCAGGTGGGAGAGGAACCACATTTCCATTGTCATGATCACCTGTGATGAAAAGCAACAAAGACAGGAATAATTAATACCTCCACTACTATAGTTCAATATATGCTAACAAGCTAACAGTGGTGCCACTATTACAGACAGTACAGCAATACACACAACAGGCCTGGTTTCAACATCACACACTAAAATATTTCTTTAAATTGTTCAGCAGTACCAACATAAAAATGTTTGGCATACCATCTGCAGATGAGATTCTCCTCTGCAAGCCAGATGGTCCTGAAAGAAATTAAGCAAAAGGTAATCGAAACATCATCACAATTTAGAGTAACACAGGGGATAATACTTTACCCCTTTATATTTCTATTAACTATACTTTCAACAAGAACTTGGATGACAACTCCTAAGCTAATCAATCAAAATGTGTTATTAACTGTAGCAATCTTCAATCCCCCCCAAAAAATATTCTTGTGACACAGAAGTAACATATTGATTTTAAGCGTCTATATCACCACACTGAAACTACAATTAATTGACTACATAAACACAGACACGAAAAGACCGAAATACCAAAAGTATGAATGGCCACTTCCACAATTTTTTCCCAGGGAAAGAAAATCATTCAGCTGACCAACACATAACAAACTCTCAAGCCTTAATCAAGTGGGGGACTGTGCCCCCTACAACCCCCCTAACTAAATATACCAACTCCAAGATCACTCTACAGTGGAGAAAAGGGCAAATTCCTGATAACAGCCAGCAATTTTTCCCCTGGGAAAGAAATCGCAGAAGTGGCTGTTCGTAGTTTTGGCATATCGGTCTTTTCGTGTTGATATTTATGTAGTCGATTAATAGTAGTTTTGGTGTGGTGATATAGACCCGATTTTAATTGTTTTACTATACAACAGTATTCAACTGTTGCAATAACAAAGCCTACTTGCAAGGTCCTCCTGGGACATGCTTGCTGTCCCTGACACTGTTGCACCAATGTCCAGTACATGTTGATTTGCACTTTTCTGGGAGCTGTCTGAATCCCTGGCGGTGGCCGGGAACTCTTCATTTGGTGTCAGTGGTGGCTGCATAGCAGCCCCCCCCCCAGTACACATCGGATCATAACCCACTGCAGTTCCTCTCCTCCATTTAGATGTGATCATGTCAGTGGCCCTGTGGAACACCTGCTCATATGCTCTGCCATGGCAACCCACAGCATTCACATCATCCACAATCTGCCACTAAATTTGCACACTGAGCAACATATCCCCCATCCCCTTTCAAGCAGGGAGGCACCCAATATCACCTGATTTTCAGCATCAGTGAAGGGGGTTCTCCAAGGATTGACACACTTGGGTGGCATACTCCTAGGTGTCCTAAAAGGAAACAGAAGGATAATACACATAAGTACCACACAGATACAAAATAACTATTCCCAGATAAAACAGAAAAGGTAGCCCTCAGTATTACCCCCTGGAGAAACATAAAACAGTCTAGAGATATGAAATACAAAAACAGGCTGTATGCAAAAAAGTAGAGTAACAAAAGCAACATATCTTGTTTGTGCCATAACAATAATGCAGCTTTGCTGCCCCCCAAAAAGAAAAGGCAAATGACACATTTTACTAACAAACAATCTTTCACCTCCCAACACTCATACCTGTGAGAGATGCATTTATATTACCAAACTGGAAACAGTGCAAGCTCCATCCAAGACTGGATTAGCTGGTCAAGAGGAGAAGGTCAACACCTGAACTGCACTACATAGAACACACAGCCCTCCAAAACACCAGCCATCACAACCCACACATATAAACACAAACCATACACCCACCTTTGTGGACACTCTCAATAAAAATGTACCCAAACAACAGAGACCCATGAGACAGAAACACACTCGACCGCAACACAACACCAACCCCAGAACACATAGCTCACCACCACAGTGTACCCCTCAACCCAAGCCCTTAAGGCAAAACACTTTGCCAAATGTACTAATCATAAGAGACTCAATTGTGAGGCACACTGATGTCCCACTCACTAGGCTGAACAAGGAGAAAGTGACAGTCAGTTGTCTATCAGGTGCCAGGATCCGCCATTTAACACATGCACTCAAGTCACTCCACAAGAAGTACAAATATGACTCAGTCATTGTCCATGTGGGTGTGAATGACCTGAGATGTACCACCCTGGGCTGCATGAAAAGAGATGTGATGGAACTGTCAGATTATGTGGCCCAGGCAGGTATGACCCTGTCCCTGAGCAGTATTCTACCATCATCCAGAATGATTCCACAGTATGAGCAGAAAATGATTGACTTCAACAATTGGCTATGTTTCTGGTGTCATTCTAAGGAGATCAAGTATCTGTCTGCCTGGGACGACATGATCGACTGACCTCGATGCTTTGCCAGAAATTGCCTGCATCTGTCAACCCTGGGATTCTGGGTAGTGGCTAAGGCTCTTGCCACCCCTATAGTGCCTTTTTAAGCAGTGTTCCAAAGACCAAAATTCCACCATAACAGCTACAAATGAATGCAATCTGAGGGTCATGCTGCTCAATGCTAGAAGTCTAAATCTCAAGATGCACTCGCTCAAAGCTCTCTTCAAAATGGAGAATGTCGACATCTGTGCTGTAATGGAGATCTGGTTTAAAGAGTCAGAAAGCACCCCTGCGCTCCCAGGCTACAACTCATTCCATAACATTCAGCCCCAGAATACATACGGAAGCTCCAAAGGTGGTGGTGTCTCCATATTCTTAAAGGATACACACATCTCTAGACTGGTAGTCCTGCACAATGTATCTGAGATACTTCAGGTACAAGTAACACTGGGTAAGATGGTGATACAAGTCATAGACTGCTACAGAACCTCAAACATGTCCCTAGACTCGCACTCCACATTCCTAAACACCCTGGAATCTATCAAGGTCCAACCCTGTACTCTCATACTGGATGACTTCAACTACCCTTCCATCAACTGGGAAAACAATTCAAGTACCAATGTACAGGCCCAACACTTTCTGGAATGTATCAGTTCCAATGCCCTGGACCAGCTCATTCTGACCCCCACTAGAGGAAGCAACATCCTCGACCTGGTTATTACCAACATGGAAGACCATTGCTCCACACCTATAGTCAATTTCTCCCTGGTTAAATCTGACCACAAACTGATCACCATGGAAATCTCCATCTCACCTACACCACCCCACTAGGGTGACCGCCATAAAAACTTCTCTAAAGCCAACTTTGGGCTTCTAAAAACAGAGGTGGCTAACTTCTTGGCACCCATGCCAATAGAAAATAACTACATGACTGCTGAATCATACAGCAATGCACTGTATGAGCATGTAAGCAAATGCATGGACCTTGCCATACCAAATAGAACTAAGACGCTCTCTTCCAAAAAAAGGAAGCCAATCTGGTAGTCCCCAGCTATCAATAAACTCTACAACAGAAGGAAAAAACTGTTGCAGAAAAAAATGAAGTCACAAGACTGGTAAACCTCCCTTATCAGTCTCAACAAAAAGCTGAGATCCTTTATCAAATCCTCTAAAGCCAGCTATGAAGGCAGAATTATGACTGACACCAAAAACAAACACTAAGCCTTCTATAGCTATATCACAAACCTCAAAGGCAATACCCAGATTTGTTCAGTTATTGCACAATGGCACCTCCTATACTGAGCCAACAGATACAGCCAACATACTGGCCGACAGATTCAGTGCCAACTTTACCCCTCTCTCCCCCCCAAAGGCCTATTACAATATTAGATGAAAGCCTGGTACCCACCATTTCTCTGGCACAGGTAAAAGCTGCATTGCCCAAAGCAAAGAATACTGCATCCATGGGACCTGATAATATCCTTGGCTGCATCCTACATGAGCTACAAAATGAACAGGCACCACATCTGTGTGTCTTGTTCAATCACAGCCTTACCTCAGGCTATGTCCTTAATGAATGGTGCACTGCTACAGTCATTTTGTTCCATTAAGGGGGTGCAACTACAGACCATGAGAACTATCGCCCCATTAGCCTGATGAGTCTGGTATGCAAAGCTATGGAGCGCATCATCATGGACCTGCTTAACAAAGACCTTGGCAATCTTCCAACTCTTGATCCCACAGAGTTTGGCTTTGTCAAGGGGAGATCCTGCCTGCTGAACCTGGTTGACTTCTTCAAGGCAGTCACCAAGGCTGTAGATGAGGGTAAGGCAGTGCATACAGCCTACCTCGACATGACCAAGGCCTTTGATACCATTCCCCACTCGGGTATCATTGATAAACTCACCAAACTAGGCATCAATCCTTACATCACTAGGTGGGTTGAAAATTGGCTCACAGACATGACCCACAGATGAAAATTGTGGATTCCAAGTCAGACTGTAAACCAGTCATGAGTGGAGTCCCACAAGGCTCAGTCCTGGGCCCTCTCCTCTTTGGCATCTACTTCTCAGAAGTCCAGGCCAACACAGAAGGACTTTGGCTGACTAAGTTCACTGATGACTACAAGCTAGGAGTCATTATCACACTCCCCAAGTGATGCAGACATCCTACAAAAGGGTCTCACTGAGACCAATGACTGGTGTCGGAACCATGGCCTGAAGTTTAACTCCAAAAATGCGTTATCATACCCTTTGGAAAAAACTCAGTTCCCACAAATACCACATTGATGGGAGCCCACTGAACACTGAAATGGTCATAAGAGATCTGGGCACCCAGGTCAACAGCCACCTCACCTTTGACCACCACATTGCCACTGTGGTCAGAAAGTCCTTCTACGTGGCACATCTTATAACCAAATGTTTTGCATCCAGGAAGAAAGAGGTCATCATCCCCTCTCTACTCATTGCTCATTAGACCAATCATCAAATATAATGCCCCATTTGGCATGTACCTGACCAGACACCTACAACAGCTGGAGAGGCCACAAAAGTACTTCACAAAAATGATCGTAGGCCTTAAACAAATGTCCCACATGGACAGACTGAAGAAACTTCAGCTGTTCTCAGTCGCTTATCTTTTACTTAGAAGTGATCTCTGCTTGACTTAGAAAGCCATGTCAGACCCAGCCCTACTTAAAATGCTACAACTAAAGAAATCCCAACCCCCCTGCCAAATACTCCAGAGATCACAACGTCATTACCACAATTAACAGAACATGCTGGAGAGACAGGTTCATCTCCCAAAGACTGCCTATTCTCTGGAATAATCTTCCCATTCATATTAAGCAGAGCACCTTGCTGGCCTTCTTTCAAGAGAAATCTTAATGAGTGGATGGATAACAGAAAGTTCACTCTAGGGATCATTCCAGTTGCCCTATTGGATAGGGGCACTGTGAACTAACATTGGGTGGCATGGTGCCTGGGCAATTTCTTGGGGCTAGACTTGTAAAGGCTCCAGGGCCATTAGCCTAGTACACACCTGTGAACCTATAAATGAACTACCCCTGAAACATTTGTGCATATTTATCACACAGCATTCACCATGTATTGGCAATCATGTATACCTGTGAAATGCTTTGACAAACATGCCCATGGCATAAGAACACTTCTAAGTAATGCATACAGATAAAAGTGTAAAAGCCTTTGCTTCAGATTTTTCTTACTTACATTTCAGCACATGCAGTATGTAGCTGACAAAATGCAAGCATACCTTCTGAGGTTCAGCAATCTGCTGTGCAGGTATACCCCAAAGTAATAGCATGAGTCCGGTCTTCACCACATAAACAAGTCTCATCATCACTTTGGCTAGCTACACAGTTGCCTTTTTATAGGGTGTAGATACAGGGCTGGTAGCATGGTGAAGATGCAAATGAGGTGCAAACTGATTAGAATTTCTAAATCCCAAATAGATGGCTCCATGTAGGGGATGTAAACATAAATGCAGGCACTCCCTCAGTGTTTGTTTTAAATGGATTGCAACTGTAAATGATCACTGGTTAGGGAAGGAAAACACAACAGCATTGCATGCTGCTTTATATCCAGTGGATATGTCAGATTAGATCTACAAAGTGTTAGATATAAGGTTGGAAATATAAGTAAGCAGCACACAATTCACAGGTTGTGTTCAGTAACATCCAACCCACCCTTCATTTGTTGTCAACTGCATATGATATTATTTCCACTTCATATCCTTACACATTTTAAGGCCAATGATATAGAATGGCTTACACACTGAATGTCTCAGATTACTGGTCAGATAAGTGAAGCATGACCAACAAACACAGAGAGGTAACACAGAGCTGTTTATCTGCAAGCAGTAATCATAACTGGTTGTGTGATCACTTAGTGCACATCATACAAAAATAATAAATGTACAAATAACAGTTCTATGGTGTTATATCACTGTAGATGATGTTGCAGTTGGTTGTGTGCAGAATGATTTCAGTTCCTTGCTGCAAAGCTGTTTGTGTGGCAAACAGGGATAAGACACCCATCCTGTATTCTGAAGGTTCATTGGAGTGAGAGTTCAAGTCCAGATCTATTTAAAGATATTTTATGTGAAACAACATTATTAAGTGTGTATGTCATAGATTGATTTTCCTTATTTCAACTACTCATCTCTTTTCTCTTTTTTTTACTATTCTGCCTTTCTTTTTTATCATTATTATTATTTTGTTTGTTTTGAGGCCAGTATTTGTGCAATGCTGTGCTTATCTTGCTTGTGTGAAGCACAGCAGTGTGCAAACTGGACAACCGTACCGCACAGGAAGCAGACAGGACCCAGACAGCCAAAAATAGAAACCAGATACATTAAATTAATTCTATCAAGTACCATGCAAACCTGCTAAGCATC
Organism: Protopterus annectens; assembly: GCF_019279795.1. Classification (NCBI taxonomy): domain Eukaryota; kingdom Metazoa; phylum Chordata; order Ceratodontiformes; family Protopteridae; genus Protopterus; species Protopterus annectens. Next base: position 231,950,706 of record NC_056738.1, read on the forward strand.
ACTGCATAGTGGTTAACAAAGAGACCTGAAGAATGATAAGCAAATTAGGGAATGTCATGTAACTATTTCTGTGGCAGCAGGTGTAAGTGTAGGTCTGGGGTACAGCTGGGCCTGGGATCTAGTACAAGGTGTGCAACCTTGTTAAACTGTTGTGACAGTTCAGTTTATAGCAATGAAATGCAACATTGACAAGTGCTATTTTGACTTCCTTGTGGTAATAAGTGCAAATGTAGGAGTGCCGTGCACATGGTCCTGGGTTTTAACACAGGATATTCCATAAACTTTTACTGTTATTCCACTTCGCACTATATTCACTTTCACATACAACACTTTAGATAGTGGAGCTGATATGAATTATATGTCTGAGGGATGAGACAACATTATAACATTATTGTGTTTTCAGAGGTATGACAGAGGGCATACTGTGTACTATATTTCTGTTAGTATAATTCTGCTATCTCGACTTGCATAGGCTTCACATTTGTAGAAGACACATACACAACTGGATCTATATCCAATAACCTTGTCAGGTCTTTCACACACACACACACACACACACATATATCTGTAACATCTCAAACTGTCTCCTGCATTTATGTATGAATCCTGACTATATCTGAGCAGCACTTCTTCTGTAGCAAAGATGGAAAATCAACACTGTGGAATAAAATCTTTTGTCCTTATGTCTAGGTTTGAATCCTTTTCTCAGTGTATAAAGGTAAAAACAAATGTATCAGGGCATTACATTTATGACGCTAGTGCATGTCTCCAAACCTAACTCACCTAACAGTTACCTTCCAATTTCCAATATATATTTCCAGGCTACATCAGTAGACACCCCTCAAACTAAGGCCAAGTGTCAGATTAATCTTCCAATTGCAATTATTTAATTCCTTTCTGATTGGCACTGCTAGTCTCCACTTACCATTGTGCAAAAGCATTGATCAGGTGTGTGCACTCCCAGCAAATGCAATAACTGGAATTGGCAGGAAATCATTCATCAGTCTCCATTGCTCTAGGTCTGCTGGTAGACATGGCTGGCATTAGTGGAGAAGGTGCCAGGTTTAGGCCACAGAGGTGGGGTGTCCAGGAGTCCAGGATATTTACTGGGCTCCTAGTAAACTACCACAGCCAAATACTTCTTTAGGGGGACTATTTTGGCTCCCAGTACAAGTCTGAGGCATGGAATAGTTTAGCACAGACTATATCCAGTGCCACTGGTATCCCACACACTGGAAAACAATGTAGGCATTATTTTAATGATCTACAGAGGAGGAATAGGGGTACCCTCGACCATTGGTTAGAGGAATTTAGTAGTCCAGACATCCCAAAGCTGTGTAAGTATTAACTAAAGACAGTACTTGTAAGACATAGAAAGCTAAATATAGGCAAGACTGGTATGCATAATGGTCTTCTGTTCTGTTCTGTTTTTTCCCAAGCTGCCAGAGATGGGAGTTCAATGTTGAGGGCAATGAGACTAGATTGGAGAGACTGAGGGAAGCAAGTGGTATGCATGCAGCAAAAAGACTATCTTCAAGAGGAATCTTGATGAGTGGATGGGAGATCATAGGTTTACCCCGGGGATTACTTCTGTGTCACTACTAGACAGAGGCACAGTAAACTAACCTTAAAAAAGGGCACAGCAAACTCAAATCTAAGGGTGGCGAAAGCCAAACACACTCGGGCTAGACTTATAAATGTCCCAGGGCAGATAGCCTAGTATGAACTTATGAACCTATGAACCTAAGAGAAGTGTTATTGTAACATTAAAAGTTAAAGATAGCTTTTTTGGTATTTTATAGAGTTGTATCGAAATGAGCATGCATATTTCAACTGTAAAAATCAAGTGTGCATGCATTAGTCTGTAGCAAAAATAAATTGTAAGAGTCCATTATTAGACAGTAGTCAGAGGTTGTGGGTTCAAATACAATTCACAACTATACCATACTGTTAATTCTTCAATAATACTTACATTAAATTAAAACCTCTATACTAGTGGCATAAATGCCTGGCTGTGAACTGTAATCTGCATAATTGGAACATGCATATGTGCACTATATGCACATTTCAAGGATTACTTGCAGCAATCTGTATTATAGTGTGTGTCTGTTAGGAGGCATACTTCAATGTAAAACTTAAGATAAGAGAGTTGTGTAATTGTATTAATGCATTGTATGTCACATATAATGGTACTAATCTTATCTCTTTTTTCCTCTCACCCCAACCCTTATCTCCCTTTCTTTATTTTCTTTATTTTTAGTTTAGTTTATTTTCAAAAGTATTTTTTTATTTTTATTATGTGCTGGAAAACATGTCCATGTCATCCATGTGTACCACATCACTAAATGCTCCACAGCACAGTGAGGTAGGCCAGCCGCATTGGATCAGCCTGCCCCTGCTCCGGAGGCTCCAGCACCAATTCCCAGCATGTCTAGGAGCCAAACCAGCAGCACTGCCTCTGTTGCCCCTGCACTACCTCTGCCCTCAGGTAGTCCTGCCCCAGAGGCTGGTCTAGTGGTAACCTACAGAAGCAGTGGCAGTGGTGGTGATTTCATCCTGCAGCAAGTTGCCAGAGATGGTGCACCACACCATTGGTATATGCCTGCACTAGCTGGAGAGGCTGCTCTCTCTCATATTCCATAGGAAGAGGAGGAGATGTCAAGCACTCCAGCCACCAGTAGAGTAAGGTGACAATGATGACAGTCCAGTGGGTAAGGACTCGATTCTCACTGTCTCCAAGCTTGATGACCATGGGCCTGGGTTGTACCCACCCTCACCCCAATCATGGTGTCCCCCAATCTTTTGTAACCATCACTGTCCCTGTCTTTTGTCTTGTCTGTCTGCAATTGCTTGCTCACCTACCCAACTTACTTGAACCAGACATACCTACCTCCCTTCCCCAACATTCATCTCTCTCTCTCTCTCTCTCTCTCTCTCTCAAATAAAAAATAAATGGGCACCTGTCCTACAAAAACAATTGTCTCATACATAGCTCTCCATTTCACGTGTCATCATAACACACTTGATTTGGTCCAATTGGCTATACAACAATACTGCATTGTGGTCACCCCTCTTTGTGGCGTTGACAGTCAAAATTCAGTTAATATTCTTTACATATTTTCAGTTTACACTGTCAAAGAACTGGATAGCTATGGTTCTTTCCTACCTCTCGCCTGCACATTCCTGTACTGCTTTCCTTTTGTTCTTCTCTCTGCTTGCTCCCCATTTCACCACTTTCGTATCTACCCCATTTTTACCACTTTAATATGGTCAAAAAATAGAAGCACATACAACACACATAAGTAGCAGAAAAAGCTATGGATACCTTCACTTTTTGAGCACCATGTTTGCGAGTAGGTGCACATCATGCACCAATGTGCAGCAATGGTGACCAGCAACAAACTGCTCTGGTTACCTCAATGCAATACCAACACACAGCTACACACATACTATAAACAATTCATGTCATTGTATTATCAATGTTTATTGCAAAGTATTTAAAAGTACTAGATACACCTGGATTTGAACTCAGTATCATCTGGGCTCAAAAACTAGGTATCAGTGCATCAACACATGCTGCCACAGAGTCAGTTAAGTAGCAGGTGTGTTTCATAGAGTCAGTACTAACTCTCAGACTTTAGTAATGCAACTCATGTTTGTGCATTGCTTAGCTACACGCAAACATGAATAGCACTGGAAATGTGCATCTCACATGTGCGAACACTTTGCCAACCTTCATGCAAACCTGCTGCTCACTGCACTATGGAAAAGTAATTATTATTATGTAGTATTGCTGTTTACTGTCCATTTTCTGTCTATGTTATGAAATTACATGTGGAAACTTAACAAACTGAAGGCCCTATCTAACAATATGTCACATATTTACAATACAGCCATATGTTGCTTCCCCCAAAGCACTGCAACCCTGGTGTCTCAGTACTTTTTCCAAACATATATCACCCACATTACAAAAAGTAATATACAATGTTGTGTGATATGTAATGCACATCAATCTGGTAACATACAGAACTACAACTATTGACCCATAAGCCTAAAAAGCCTTATCTGCAAGACTAGGGAAGGAATCAGCATGGACCTTATCCACAGAGACCTAGGTGACCTTCAACACACTTAACCCATCGTATTTTGTCAAGGGTAGATATTTCTTATTAAACCTAGTGGACTTCTTTGATACTGACCCTAAAGACCTTAATGAGGGATGATAGGAAATAACGTCTATGTTGAGTTATCCAAGGCCTTTGGCATTATCTCCCATTCATGACTCATAGTGAAAATATCCCATTTGGGAATTAAGCCATACATTACTAGATGGACAGCCAAATGGCTCACTGACATAACACACACGGTCAAAGTTGGGGACTGCACCTCCACCACTAGCCCACTTACCAGTGGAATACCACAAGGATCTGTGCTGGGTCCTCCACTGTTTGGAAACTATTTCTCTGAAGCTCAGGCAATGGTAGATGCCCTGTGCTTTACCAAGTCTGCAGTACTCCTCAATGTTCCTGTTCAACCACAACCTTGACAACTGGTTTGTTGATTGTAAAGTCAACCCTGGGGGGAACTTATGTCTCTCATGGACAGGCCAGTTGGTGCTGCTCAGAAAATTGCTCTGCTAACAATGAGCATCTAAGTCTGCTTAGAAAGGGTACTTATGTGTTTACACAGCTAGTCTTGTAAACACCCTAGGGCCATTAGGCTAATACCTCCTATGAAATTGTGAAGCTATGAACCTATGCAGGCCTCCCAACATCTGCTCTCCCACAAAGCCTGCTGATGTCATCCACTTTAAGTTGACCTGCACTCTCGTAAAAGTCAGACTTGTGTCATGGTGCTTACATAAAGTACTGAGTTCTGTAGTCTGTGTACCTAGGTATAGGCAGGGGTCTATTCTCACTGCAGTCAACTGTGTGTGTGTGTGTGTGTGTGTGTGTGTGTGTGTGTGTGTGTGTGTGTGTGTGTGTGTGTGTGTGTGTGTGTGTGTGTGTGTGTGTGTGTGTGTGTGTGTGTGTGTGTGTGTGTGTGTGTGTGTGTGTGTATGTGTGTGTGTGTATGTGTGTCCTTGCCTGACATTACAGAGAGCATTTCACAACAGCATGTGGGACACTGTTACTACCATATTCTCCCCAAGAGACACTGCTGATGTCAACTATAAAGTGTTATCTGAGACACTCCAAGTCAAAGTTATGCTGTGAGGCTTGTGCACATTACTGAATTCTGTAGTCTGTGTACTTAAGTAGGTGTTCTATTTTCACTGCAGTCAACTAGATGTGTGTGTTGGTGTGTGTGCTCTTGCTTGAAATTACAGAGAGCATGTAGGACACTTATTACCATATTCCTCTCAACAGAAACTGATGATGTAATCAGCTATCAAGTGTTGTCTGAGACACTCCAAGTCAGACTTGAACTGTTGCACTTGCCTTAAATACAGAAGTATATAGTCTGTGTACTTAGATAGGTAGGGATTCTATTTTCACTACAGACAACTTGGCGTGTTTGTTTGTGCTCTTGCTTGACATTAGAGAGAGCCTTTTACACCAGTATGTGGGACACTATTACCATATTCTCCTCAACAGACGCTGCTGATGTTATCAGCTATATATGATTTGTGGATGTGCACTATTCCCACTAGGGCAGGGTCATATACTGGCCTGGAGGCCAAGTAGAAGTCACCTCATCCTATATGATACAGATTACAGTGATCTCACTCTATCCACATACATCATGGCATGATTTGTAGTCCCTGTGGTTTATTGATGAGAAAGCCCTGTGGTCTGTCCAGTTGCTGCATGCGTCTGGTGAGGTACAGGCACACTCTATTAGTGTTCTGATGAGGTTTGAGTAGAGTGCTAAATACAATCTTAAGATTTGAATATGATGGAGTGATGTATGATGTGCACAACATAGTCTTTCAATGCCAGTGTGGACACTTGCTGGTCAATGTTCAGATTGCTATCTACGTGTGTTTCCAATGCCTGCATCACTGGGTTTCAGCATAGCAGGACTATTATCAGTGCTGTAATTAGCATGGACTTCGATCCGTGGTGGTGGTGCTGCGGTAGCGTTGTCGCCTCACAGTAAGATGCTGTCCTGTTCGATTCTCAGCTAGAGCATCATCTGCATCAGGGCTGGTAACTCGGAATGTAAAAATCAACTACCAATCATTAGCGGACCGGAGTTCCGCTGTGGTGACCCCTAACTGGGAAAAGCCGAAAGACACAAACAAACAAAATTAGCATGGACTTCCACTTTTCAGAAGGACAACATAAAGATAGATTTCCGCATTTAGCTGTAGATCATGTAAATTTCTCACCAATCATCTGTCTGTGTTAGCTCCTCCTGTTGCATGTTTTCATCATCAGTGGATTCAGTGATTGCACCCAATATGCAAGAATCAGCAAACATGGTAAGCCATAGGCCATATAGTTTAGCCTGAACTGTCAAGAAATCGAGTCCAAACAGTAATAGACCAAGCACAGAATCCTAGGGTTTCCCAGTGGTGACAGATCTACTCATACACATTCATTCATCAAATTTTACAGTATGTGTTGTATCAGTGAGCCAACTGGTTGCCCATCTAATGAAGTAAGGGTTAATACCCAGTTGGGAAAGTTTCTGAATGATACCTGCATGGGGGATTGTGTTCAAACCCTAGACCACTATAGGCAGTATGCACTGTCTTACCTTCATCCAGGCCTATCACATGGAATCAATGGGCTCTGACATCATAGATCACCTATGACATGACTCAGCATATGCACCTTCCTGATACTGTTGAATACACACTTCAATCAAAATGCCCTCCACATGGACTATGTTCCCGTAGAGGGGTGTACATCAACAAGTATCCATGGGGGGCAGCAACTGGTGCATGCATGTATAAAGACACCCTGACTCTCCTCAACTGTGAGGTAAACCAACATCTCATCATGGACCTCTTCTAAATGGACACTAGTAATATTCCAGCTGTGTGCAACAGATCTGTGTCAGTTGTTAATGCTACAACATGTCTGTTACATCTGACAGATGTCCTGAAAGAGGTCATCAAGGGCATGCATGATGATAACAGTAACATCCTGTGGAACTTGACCAGGTCAAGACATTTTTCACAAATGCATACTGAGGTATTGAATCTACACTGTCATATGTGGCCATAAACAGCTATATCACCAAGTGGATAGACCAGTGTATCACTTATGTGGCATTTCCCTAAAATGAATTAAATGTATGAAGTGACCCATATCTCAGGTCCAGTGTTCAGGTCCGTACATTAGGGCTGTCTGCTAGGCCCTTTCCTGTCATTAAGTGATGGACATTACATATGACATACACATCCTGTATCCAAACAGCTGCCTGAAGGGCTATAGGTTATAGGCAATCATTGAATCTTACTGTGAAATTAGTATAATACAGTATCAACATATACCAAAGATTGTTGCTACAGCCATGACAACACCTGCAATGACAAGAAAACATGGGGGATTTGTTAAGTCAGCAAAACAAACATGCAACCTAAGTATAATGAGGACATAACACCCTATAATCAGACCAATAGGTATGTGACCCATGTGCTGGGGTAGATAGTAAGTGGTATATCCACCAGCATGTGGTCACAGTGCTGACTACTCCCTTGAATGTAATACTGTAAGTACATAAGCACTGGGTATGTGAAAGACATCCACATCAGAGGCCATAATACCTTTGTGGTTCCCAGTCTTCATCACACCAATAACTGAGTACAATGCACCCTTCTTCATGTACCTCCTTACACATCTTTCAGTGATGTGTAACTGAAGTATACCACCTTTGTCACAGTGAGCTGTTGCACAGCTTATTGGCTATTCTTGTTGTTACACCAGATGCATGTGTGCTACCTGTTTTGCTGATGCACATACTACATACATAGGTGTTTGACAACATTAATGGCATGGATATCATTCATGACAGTGTGGATATATATATATATATATATATATATATATATATATATATATATATATATATATATATATATATATATATATATGCCATGTACACCAATTAACTAGCCTGTATTGCTTATAATGTTGCATACAGGTTTAGCAGTGTCCCTCCTAACACCTCCAGCAGATGTTACAGTGCCAGGACAGTGTGTGTGGTTACTCTCATAAAGTGTGGATTATCATAAAGGTTGTTCAAATGTGTTTGTGCAGAATCATCTCTTATCCCTGTAAATCACATATGTTATATCAGAGGCATGGGATTACTGGTGGTTATATTCTGATATTGTCCATGATTGTGGTTGCTTCTTTTAATGCTGTCCACGAACCGTTACCTGTGAACAGCTGCTGGAGACCACTGCTGAGATCACACTCATATTCAGGCAAATCAGTTTGCACATCTTCACAAAATGCACCCTACCCCAATTGTATGTCAGATTCCTGATGCATGTCCTCATCATTATTCATGTAAGGACGATTATCTCATTCTAACATTCTCCCCATTTTTATGTCACCTTGTGTGGCAGTCACATAAAACACATTTTCACTGTGCAGTCCCTACTATACCATATAGATATGTGATTGGTGTTGCTGCTACAACCATCTGTCTTGACATGCCATCATCTGCTGTACATTAGGTTGTTTCACCTGTTCTCTTTCCCTGTGTTTATTTCTACAATTCATCTGTATGTCCCTATTCAATACACACACCTCCCCTGAGTGTTTATTTTACATGGCAGTCCATGTCCCGTTACATATCATTTACACAGCTTCGGTACAGAATGCCAGAAATGGAATATTGCAATACTCTACACTGTAGATACACTATCCTGTACTGTGTTTGAACCATATACTTAGCATTTATACCTCTCAACTGTCCAGATATTGCCAGGATGTCCACATGTGTTCCTTATCAAATTTGTAGCTTTCTGCCATATTACTGGGATGATCTCAGGACTGACGTGACTCAATATTACATACTTTTGAGTTCATACTTCTCAACTGTCCAGATCTTTGCAGAATGTTCAGATTTTTGTCTAATATTTATGATCTTTTCCTCATAAAATTTTGTTTTTCTGGCAAATCATTGGCATGTCATTGTGGATTGAAGTCAGAAAATAATGACAGACATTTGAGTTTCTTCAAACTTCACAGTCTACAGAAATTTCATGCTAATGTAAAATCTATTATTCTGTCAACTTTCTCAGTTTTTAAGAGCAATAGTAAACCTTTGTCCCTATTTTTGGGCCTTTGTCCCCCCATTACTTATGGCTTTGTCTAGATTTCTTGCTCTAAGAGGTTGAGAGGCATGTTTGAGTTTCATACTTCAAATCCTTCAGAACATGTACTTCTACCACATTTCTATAAGGCATCTATGTCAGATATGTCCCTATTTCTGAGTCATTCTCCCTGTATTATGTTGGCCTTTGTGTAGATGTGTTGAACTATGAGATTGACAGCTATCTGTGAAGCCCTGGTGATCATTGTGGCATTCTGTGCAAAACAGTGGACCATAAGTGCTCTGCTTTAAACAGGATTGCTGTCTGTGTTCACTTACAAGGTTTCCTGGCCAAGAACATTATTGCCAGCCACAAAACCTTGCTTAGATATGGCATACGGCATGAATATGTATTGCAAGGTGGTGCACACTGCTGCTCAACATGCACCACCATGCACACATGTAAACTCTGTAGTCTTTGCGCACAGACTAAGTAGGAGTTTATTAAATCCCAGGGCAGATAACATACTTCTTCCGAAAAGATGAATGGGGGAAATATTTGTTTTTCATAAGACCTCAGCTGTTTTAGTGTAAACTATCTCTCCTCCAAGGTTGTTATGGCTTCAGAATTTACCTTGACTTGTTTTATCTGTACTTGTTTTTTCCTCAGTCAGGTAACTCAGCTGTTACAGGCATTTAGCAGTTGCTGCCTTCATTTTCCCTTTACAAGCTAGCTCCTTTTTGAAACTATTTCTCTTATGTATGTTCCTACTGCATTCTCTATGTCAGTGGCAAGGCCCTCATATCCCCAAATTAATTATATCAGTTGCATAATTACACCAAATCAAAGATGGGTGATATCTCCCTGCAAAATGAAATCACTGTCAGTGCACTCTAGAAAGTCACACTTGGGGCCAGCTTTACATACAAACAAACTAGGGGCCTGCTTAGAGTGCCATGTAGGACACTCTTTCTACAATTATTTATTTTTTTAGAGCAATGTTTCATTGCACTAAAAAAATGAAAGAAATAAGGTCCCCCTACAGAAAGAAAATCTTCCCACGTCACAATAGACGCTCCAGGGGGTGATGCTCCAATTAGCTCGACAGTCAGCTCATGTTACATTAACTCTTTTCACCTGTAGAACCATTCTTGCATTATTTCAGCTTGCACCTACAATGCGAACAATGTAAAATGATTCACCAGCACGTGCCTCCAGCCCTTATTTTCACTCCGACCAAAGCACCACAGTATCTTCATTCATCAGCAGTTAAATAAAAACAATCATAATTGATAACTTCTATAACTGAGCATTTTTAACTATATAAAATAGTAGCGGGTCACAGTTGAAGGGAAAAAAAGTAAAACATTAAGTGATTGGTAACTTTTAATATAAACATATGATTGATCCTCCAGGAACTTCAAATATATTGTTCTTCAAGCATCACACAAAAAGATCCAAGCCTTTTATGCATCCAAATGAGAAAAAATTAAACTTGTGCATTGTTTTTGCATTTTTAGAGAAAGTATTCCCTTCTAGTCAGCTTATCCATAATGCAGGCTGTTTCTCACCACTCAGTCTAGAGTAGCACAGATACCTGATGTCATGAACAGACTATCCAATCGGATGACCCAGCATCTGTGGAGCACTGGATTGAAGCAGCTTGAATTCTTCTTCTGTTTTCAGTTCATATTTTTTTCACTTTTTGTTTATTGAGGCAGGTCTGGTGTGATATTGTTTCAGTTTTACAGTGCAGTCTCAAGCAATGGTGTGTATTGAAACTTTGTTGCCTTCTGAAGTGTTTGAAAAAGGGTAAGAAGGTACAATGAGATTCTGAAGCTTGATTTGTTTCATAAGCATCCAAAGTGTGCACATTAGATAAAATAGTTCTGTGGCATGTATGTGCAAATATGAATGATACAAGTGTGCACATTAGATAAAATAGTTCTGTGGCATGTATGTGCAAATATGAATGATACAAGTGTGCACATTAGATAAAATAGTTCTGTGGCATGTATGTGCAAATATGAATGATACAAGTGTGCACATTAGATAAAATAGTTCTGTGGCATGTATGTGCAAATATGAATGATACAAGTGTGCACATTAGATAAAATAGTTCTGTGGCATGTATGTGAAAATATGAATGATACAAGTGTGCACATTAGATAAAATAGTTCTGTGGCATGTATGTGCAAATATGAATGATACCTCTCAACAGTCCCTAAATTCAGGAAATGTCTTTGACTTTTTTCTTTTTTTATAGGTTTGACCCGTTTGTCATAATTGAGGGTTACATTTTATAAATAATGACATGCATTTCAATTCAGACTTCATATCCTTCAAATAGCACCTGCTAAATCAAATCCTGTTATACCAGCAACTTTATAAGCTTATATTATCAAAATATGTTCCTGATTTTAGTCCTTTTCACTCCCATTGTATTTGACATTGTACTTGATTGTTCTAGAAAAGTTCAACAGCTGCTTTGTGTGTGTGTGTGTGTGTGTGTGTGTGTGTGTGTGTGTGTGTGTGTGTATGTGCACGTGCGCATCACCTCTCCATTTTCCCTAATGTTGCAAAACATTTGATTTTGTCTCATGCATTATTTCCACAACACTTTTATTGAATTACCACTTGTGACACAGGCAAATTTACATTCATATAAAAGTAATCAAACTATATTAACATAGCAAACATTATACTTCACATATATTGCTATGGGTCCACTTCATAATGTTGACATTTCAAAATCCTGAAGCTCTGAATACCGACGATCAGAACTTCGAAATTGTGGAATCTCGAAAACTGTGAATGGAGATCGCTGTACAGTGCGGAATGGGAACTTTACCATTCTTTTCACTGTAGTGCAATCTCAGAGTTGGTATATTTAAGTCGCAGGGGGTGTGGAGGGCGCAACCCCCATGTGTGGGATGCAGGCAGTGGGGCTTGACATTTTGACTTTTTAGGGGGGGGGTTTGTTCAGAGATTCTCTCGTTGGTATTCAGAACTTCAAGATTGTGAAATCTTGACATTACAAGGTGGACCCATTGCTATATATCATATAACCTAAGCATCTCATGCATTTTGCTTGTTTCTCTTAAAGTGTGGGTTTTCTGGTAAATCATTTATGATTACAATGTTTAATGAAAGCCAGCTACCCTTTAATTATATTTTAAAAATCTGACAGCAAAGAGCTAAAGAGTTACTGTGGCAATCAATAAGGTGTCTCGTGCGTGTGTGTGTAATTTTTATGTAAATATCTCAGGCAGAGTCCATATATTAGCATGGTAGAATAGCTTTTCATAGGACAGCTCAAGACACAGGTCAGCAATATACTTTGACCCAAAGACAGTGGTCAGTAAGTGAGAAGGTGTGATTTATTTTTATGTCGAATTGTGAATATGTGCTTTGTTAATATTTTCATTAATAACTTGACAAAGATTTATAGGGTGCTTTGTGTTATAACATGAAAATGATACCTTGCTGCTAAAGTGGTATAGGGTGCTTTGTGTTATAACATGAAACTTATATCTTGCTGCTAAAGTTGTCTCTGATACTTGCCATCTGTCTACTAACAATCTGCATATATGTATACTTGCTTAGTAATAAACTATGTATATGTGTATAAATATATTTTTGTAAATATCCGAGGTATTGTCCACATTTTGGACCAGCATTTCACATTCCCAGTCATGAGACATCAGGAGTAGATCCGCAGATAACAAAGGTACTCAGCCATAGACAAATTGTGGGTGACTTAAAATATATATTCAGAATATTTTTTTAATGTTCATTATATAAATAACTGAAATCAGCTGGCTTTGTATGGTACTCAATTGTTTCAACTGAAAGCTTACATAAGGCTACAACAGTCATCAATAATACTTACTGTCTGGTTGCTACTATGCTGCAGATACTTAAGCAATAACCCATGTCTGGGTGTGGGTAATGCTAGATTTACCCACGGTTGATGTGGTTTGGTCACGAGGGTGAAAAACAACCGTGGATAAATCTAGCATTACCCACACCCAGACATGGATTACTGCTATCATACAATGACATTATTTAAGAAAAAAAAATACTTTTCTTAAATAATGTCCTTGTATAATACCTCTGTAGTGCCCTTCCATGGTTTTCTGCTATCCTGGGGCTTTTTCTGATGTACTGCGCATGCGTATGGAACTTGTGTTCCCATGCTTACAATGTACATCAGAGCTGTATAGAGGAAGCAATGGAGAATGGAAAATCTCCGTTGCCCCCCCCCCTTTTTTTTTTAATTAAAAATGGAAAAAAAAGTAAAAAAAAAGAAATCTGGACATGTTTAATTTCGGGACAGACAAAAATAAAATTATAATCAGGTATGTTTTTTTAATTTTGTAGAACTTACCTGATTATCGTTGTATTTTTGTCTGTGCCATCTCCCTCGTTTGGTTTATGCCTCCCAGTTTCTTTTTTTAGTTAAAATGAAAAGAAAAGTAATACAATGACGAGACTTACTAATGGGAAAAAGGCCAGGCGACCGGACCTTTCCCCATTGGTATAGTCTCCGATTTACAACGGGCACACTGATTGGGCTGACCAATCAGCGTGCTCGTTTTTTAATATTAATGGCCAGTCATTGTATAATTATACATATTGCATTACAAAACAAGTGTATTTGCACACATTTCATATCTCTATGAATATCTCAGGAATGCCCATCTGGAAACATTATAGAACAGCATTTCACATCTCCAGTTATAGGATCATAGGGAGTTACTAGGCTATTGGCCCTGAGGCCCTTAAAGCCTAGCCAAGAATTTAGCCCATGTTCCAACAAGTCAGCACCTGATGCCACTGTCCATCAGGGACACAGGGGGATTCCCAGGGGGTGTATTTTCTATTCTCCATCCAGTTATCCAGGTTGCGCTTAAAAAGGGTTAATGAGGTACTCTGCTTGACGTGGAGAGGGAGTCTATTCCACAAAAGGGGGAGTCTCTGGGACACAAATCTGTCCTGCCAACAAGTCCTACTGATGGCAAAGACCAGGTTGAGGTCACGTTTGTGGGTTACTCGAGTGCAGCTTGATTTGCAGCTATGCAGCAGTCCCATCAAGGTGGGGTCTAAGATTGCTTTGTATGCCAGACAAAAGTCACCTCTGAGGAGTCTGTAGAAGAATGAGTAGAGGGACAGGGCCTTTAGACTGTGTAGGGTAGATGTTTGAGGCCCTGGATTCTCCTGGTGAGGAACATCTGTGGTCTCTCCAGCTGCTGCATGTGCTTTGTGAGGTACATACCGAAAAGGGCATTGTACTCAATAATGGGTCTTATAAGGGAAGAATACAGGGATGTTATGACCACCTTGTCCCTGGATGGGATATCCTTACTAATGAGGTGGGCCATGTAGAAAGCTTTCTATACAATGGAGGCAATATGGTGGTCAAAAGTCAGTTTGCTATCAACCTGGGTGCCCAAGTCCCTCACGACTGATTGTGTGTTTAGGACCTTATTATTATGTCACTCTCCCCAAAGGGGATAATGATGCATTTTTTGGCATTCAGTTTGAGGTCACGTTTATGGCACCAGCCATTTGTTTGGGTGAGACCCTCTTGGAGGATGTCCGCATCACTATGGGGAATTGATAACAGCACCTAGCTTGCAGTCATCTGCAAACTTGGTCAGCCATAGCCCACTGGTTTTGGCCTGTACCTCAGAAAAGTATATCCCAAACAACAGAGGCCCCAAGACAAATCCTTGGGGTACACCGCTCATTACAGGTCTACTGCTTGAGGTGGCGTCCCTTATTTTGACTAGGTGGGCTGTATCAGTGAGCTGGTTTGCTACCCATCTGGTAACATATGGGTCAATGCCTAGTTGAGAGGGTTTACCTATTATACCTGAATGGTGAATAGTATCGAAAGCTTTGGCCAAGTCAAGGTAGGTGGTGTGCACCGTCTTCCCCTTGTCCATTTCCATTGCTTTGGTGACTGTCTCAAAGACTTTGACCAAATTTAACAGGCATGACCTCCCCTTGACGAAAACAAACTTTGTGGGACTGAGTGTTTGGATGTTGCCAATGTCGTTGTTAATGGGATCCCATGATAATCCACTCCCTGGCCTTGCAGACCAGGCTAGTTAGGCTGATGGGTCTATAATTTCCTGGATCAGTGGATGCTCCACCTTTGTGCAAAGGGATGACAGTGGCTGTCCTCCACTCAGATGGGATGAAGCCAGTACTCAGGCTTTGGTTGAATAGGGTGCCTAATGGTGCTGGAAGTTCCTGCCTGAGTTCATCTAGGATACAGCCTGGGATGTTATCGGGTTCCATGGAGGCTGTATTTTTTGCCTTTGAGAGAGCAGTGATGACTTGTTCCCTAGAGATAAGGGGGGGAGGCAGGTGCTGGGGATGTCCTGATTTATTGATGGGGGGACAGAGGGGCAAAGTTTTTGCTGAACCTGTCTAGCAGCACAGAAGTCAGGAATGGATCCTCAGACAAGTAGTGCACTCGGTACCAAAGAAAATCTTGATTATATTCTGGAACACTTATGAATTTATGTTATGTGTTAATAGTTATTGTAATAACTTGAACAAGATGGTGTTTATATGATATTCTGGTATCAAATGAAACCATATGAAATGCTGAAAAAATGTTGACTGCTTTCAAGACAGTAACATTTGATTTGGCAATATTCCAAGACTGGGTATAGGTAAGGCAGGATTTACCCACAGATCACATGCATTGATCATGAGAGTGAAGTGTTACCCCCACAAAGCATTATTGCTACTATATAATGACATTACTTAAGGAAATAAGTCTTTCCATTTCTAATACCATTTGTACAAATAGACTTTAGTGTTCTTCATATAGCTTACAGTAGTCTAGGGTATGCAAGATAAGTATTGTTCATGTACTGTACATAGCTGTCTCTTGCATTCTTTTATGGTAGTGTGGAGGCCTATGAGCATAGTTCTCCTATGTGTATATTTTTACAGAATGTCCAGTTGTTTGCCTCATATTGTTGATCTGATCTTCATGTAAGCTGTGGTTTTGTAGCAAATCATTTACCACTAAATAAGGACAGAGACGAATTTCTAATTATGTGACATGGAACTGCTTGTAAGTATGATTCATTGAGTATTCACTGAATTCTTTTTTAATATCAGAGTTTACTGGTATGGGGAAGTGGTTTTTCATACTTTACATTCTCTACTTAATGAAACATAGATAGTGAGTTATTCTGAGATCCTTCTGTGTGGAAGTAAATTTACAATGAGCACGGTGATTGGCCTGTCTAAACAGCGTACACGTTTTTAAATATTCAGCTAATTTACCATGCAATGAAGAAAACAACAGCTTCTATTTAGCAGTATCTTCTTTGTTTCAAGAATTTTTAAGTAAACTAGAAAAATATGAGAAGTAAGGTAAAGTATCAGAGAAAGTCTTTGAAAATTAGTCTAATTCAAAGGAAATGGTTTTGTATCTATGTACTTGGAATAATAGTGTGACTTTACTGAGTTACTGTAATATTAGTAAGAAAACAAAAAGTTCTGCATGGGACAGAGGAAAAGCAGACCTTCTGCACAAGTCTACTGCTGTAGACATGTATTAATTTGATCCAGCCAGTCTTCAGTTTTTTAGCTGACAGACTTGTTTCTATTCTTAAAACAAGAAGTACGACTCAATGGCCAGATGTGAAAATTTTAAATCAGGACCATCATACAGATTTTTAAACAGAAATGAAAGTAATGGCAGAGTGCCAGTGAAATACTTTTACAATAATGCCTGCAGTGATCAGACACATATTTGGGGTGTTATTTCTGGCTTTGTGATTTGTGTAGAACGTTGAGATGAGAGAAGTAGAGCTGTGAGATAAGTGTTATTACTGTTTTTGCAATAATGCCTGCAGTGGTCAGCCAGATATTTGGGGTAACACTTCTGGGTCTGCGATTAGTTTGGACAGTTGAGATGCAAGGAATTATACTACAAGAGTCATTACTATTTTTAGATAGATTCTAGCAGTAATCAACCAGATATTTTTGGCAGTATTTCTCTGGATTTGAGATTTGTGTGGAGCAACTTGGATTGGAATACTTTAATATGTTGCAACTTGTTTGTGTGGACTATGGAGGTGAAATAAGTTTACATAGCCATCTGATGCATTGGCTATAATGGCTGGGTGGGGGATGGGGTTGACTGGATGTAAGCAACTGACCCTCCTATCATTTGGTCAGTTTAAGCAGTCACTATATGGCTTTGAAGGACTAGTGGGCATTTGTGAGTAGTAAGATAATCAACTTAATTGGACTCCTGATAATCACATTCAGAGGAGGTATGATTGCTATGGCTGTCTTTTGTGGAAGAAAATGACTAGTCCTGCAAATCCACATTAATAAGCAAGCAGCAGCAGGCAGGTAATGTGATTATGTGAAGCAACATGCAGTATATATTTTAATCTGTGGCAACTTTTTGAACAAACGTGAACTACATTACAAGGTCAACCTCTTTTATCACAATCAGATGTATGAATTGTATATGGAAGTGGCTCTGTCTTCTTGGTGGGGGATGTACAGATGAACCTAACAGATTGTGTTATTGCTTGCTCAGTTTAACATTCATCTCTCATAAAAATAAGAGATAAATGCATTGTAGAATACCCAGAATGTCTAGAGGGTGGTGGCCCCCACCCACCAAGGTTTTATAAGTGGACTTCGACATGGACTTAGTAATCACCACTGCCCTGAACCCCACCTAGTCTAAAACTAGCCCTGCTTATGGCTGTACACAGAAGGTTGCTGTACTTGTGTGGGGGGGGCTGGGGAACAATGTCATTATTTCTTTAATGCATCTCCCAAATATCAGTGGTCATACTATATCTTGTGTTGGACCGGGGATAGTCTGGTCATTATTTCTTTAACATTCCTCACAAACTTCACTGGATGCACATAAGATCATTTTAGCTTATACAGGAGCACTGTACTGTCTCTAGAAGTAACAACTAGGAAACATTATTGTAATATTTTTTTTTTCATATTCATCACAATCAAATAACTAATACATATACTGGTGGCTATCTTTTGCAAATGAATAGATAAGCATGCTTTTATATATGCCTGATAGTAAATATGTGTTCTTGATAGTAAATATGTTATGTTCTATTTGCCTTTTTCAGTTTTGTCCCAATCTGACATCAGAAGTGCACACAACATGTGACTGTCCTTTGGGAGTATGGGATGAGGTGGCATGCTGTTTATAAGCGTGACTGCAGCAGCTTGAAATATGACAGTGGGCATTTGTGTCTTACTTTAAATCCCACTTTAAAACCAGAGAGAGATGCATATAAAGTGACTACCTATTTTGAGCTGGGGTAGGTACTATCCCCCAATCATATTCTCACAAGAATTTGCCTTCTCATTTTACTGTGAACTGATGTGTGTGAAAAGCTTTGAGCACTAAAACCAAGATATAACTTATTTCTTCTTTGAAATAAAAATGTAGGACAGAACTTCTTTTCCAAACACATGATTTTTGTTCATACCATCATTGAATCAAAAGGTTGGAAAAAAGCCCCGGCTTAATTTAGTTATTACAGGTTGTCTTGGACAGTAAGCATGTGTTGAAAGGATGCAGGAAAAAGCAAAGTTGTTGAGTAAGACTGAACTTCTTTCATAATCATGGTTTTCATTCAGGCCATCATTGGATGAAAAGGTTATTTAAATGCTCTGACATCCATTTATCTAATTTTTATAGAGACCTCATGGCTTCTGGGGGACCAGATTAGTACAGTTTTTTCCTTCAGTTATTGCAGTACAGTCACACTCTTTAATAACGATAAAAACATAATCCAAAGACATTGAGCACAATACAATAAAATCTCATGCACGTTCAAACCTGGGCTAAATGGGACTTCATCAGAATAATAATTAATTACCCTAAATGTTTATATAATTAAAATTTTAATCACATGACCTATTACCTCCAATTAACTAATAAACTGATAAACAGGAAATCCATGTCCATAGACAGGCAATGAGGAACTAAAAACACTGCTAACCAACACAAATTATAATAAAAACCTACTGTAAATATATATATATATATATATATATATATATATATATATTATAAATTATGTTGCATATATATGTATATAAATGTAAGTACCTCAAGTTCGCAAAAGACTTGTCCTTTGTCTCTGTTGACATAGTTGACTTGTTTTCCGTTATTCCACACGATCTTGGACTAAAATGGCTGGAAGAAGCCCTCAGGTTGCAAGTGGGGATATCTGAAAATGATATCTTTGTATGTCTCGAATTGGCTGAACTCATCCTCAAGAACAATTTTTTGTTCTTCCGACAGGAGCGTGGTGTTGCTATGGGTACAAATTGCACCCCTACATATGCCAACATTATTTTGGCTATGTGGGAGCGCAAATTTGTTTTCAATTGTTCTTTTTCCAATTCTTGGAAGTTGTATAAATGATTTCTTGATGACATTTGTTTGTTCTGGGATGACAGCTTACCTAGATTGGAGCAATTTATTGAATATTTGGCCCAAACCACCACTTTCCTGGAATTTACCCATGAAATCACATCGCACTCGATGCATTACCTTGATGTTTCTTTAATCAGCATGGAGGGGGCTTTAAATCTAGATTCCACAGGAAGGCTACCTTTTCCAATTCCTATATATGGTTTTCAAGTGCCCATCCTGTATTTCAAAAGAGGGGCATTATTAAGGATCAGTTGGTTTGGGCTAGTCGCATGACTTCATGTGACGAAGATTTTTATAATGAATGTGATTTTATCGCCAAGATGTTTGTGGAAAGGCGATATCCTCAGGAAATGATTTTGGAGGTCAGAGACGAGGTCCTGTCAGGTAGGCAGGACAAGTTTCCCCCTATTGTGGGGAACAGCTTCTTTCCAGTCCAGCATAGGAAACCTGGTGATGTTAGTGACATGCAGTATAACAGAGCCTTTATTACTAATTTTAGTAGTGACTCTTATGTTCTCAGAAGTGTTATTGAAAAGGAATGGGGTAAATTTATCGAGTTCACTGACCTTGATGTGTTTAAGAGTCAACCCTTAAGGTTATCTACAAAAGGGGGTATAATATCAAGGATTTGCTTGAGCAGAACCAAAATCCCAGTGTTTTCTCCCATAGGAAAAAGGGTACATTCAGGCCTGTCCGCAATGTCCCCCGCATCAACCACGCTGAAAGTATTTTCATCAAGGGAAGGGATAAAACAGTGGTGGGTAAAACTTACACTAACTGTAACAGTTGTGAGGTAGTTTACATTGCTTTATGTGGCCAATGCGAGGAGTTTTATGTGGGGGAAATGGAAAGGCAATTAAGACACCGTATGTATGAACATTTTAATGATATCAGAAATGTAATACCAGCAATGCACTGTATAGGCACACATTATCCTGTGGGGGTGCTGATCTCACCTTTTTTGTGCTGGAACTTCTACCTACGGATATCAGGGAAGGCCCCTGGGAATCTAAGTTGGCTTACCATGAATCCTACTGGCAAATAGTCTTGGAGGCCAGTAGATTCCTGGGTCTTAATGATTATATTTCCTTGTTACCCCTTCTAAAACTTAGAGCTGCCAAATTATGATCAATCAGGATGGCATATTAAACCAGATGTCATTGTATTTATCTTAATGATTTTTTACAATACATATCATGTATACATTTTTTTAGGTTTTCATGTGTTGTATGTTTCTTTAAATCAGTAATTGATTTTTTTATTCCTTGTGAGCTAAGCTGTATTTAAATGAGGTAACCTCATTATTGTGTATTTTCTGACAAAGTCTGGGAGGTGCCTGGATGAAATTTTATGGTGGAGCGTTAAGCTTTTTTGTGAGCCAATAAAGAGTGGAGTGTCTGTCCTCCTTTCAGTCCTGTGTTTGGGTTAAATGTAAGTACCCTCACACATGCATGTATAACCATACAAACGTAAACATCCATGCATATATTTTAGTGTTTATAAAACTAATATATTGATGTTTTAAACCCCCAAGAAACTGAAGCATCAAAACAAATTCTACTTCAATAAAAAAAAAATTAATTCATATGTTTCATTAAAGGTGAAATAGCCTAATAACTAATACAAATAGCTAAAATATCAACCATTTTAAACTGTGCCAAATGTAATATATATATATATATATATATATATATATATATATATATGTGTGTGTGTGTGTGTGTGTGTGTATAAAGACATGTAGACGTGTATATATAAAAATATATTTAATTAAAAAAACTTTTAAAATACTGCTTTTTGAAACACAATGGTAATAAAATATTTTATATTAAAACACCTATAATGCTCACAACAATTTAGCAGCTCTTAATTTTAACACCTGGGTAACAGAGATCATATCATTAATACCTTGTGGGGTGGTAGCATCCAATCTAATTTGTCAACAGAGTTCCCTGTGTTCAGTTTTAGTTTCCCGTGCCCCACCTCCTGAGTCTTGTGGAATTATCTTAACTATACCAATCGAGAAACCTTTAAAACTGTCACAACTAGTGGAATGCTTGTAAAGGGCATTGTTGGGAATACCCTTCTGTATATCATAATAGTGCTCATATATCCACTTTTTGAATTGTCTTTCCATTTTACCAATGTAAAATGCAGGACATAAATTACACAGGGCTATGTAATCCAGTCCCCTACTATTGTAATTCCCAAATTTGAGAAATAATTTCTGATGATTTGAATTCTCTAACTAAAATTCAGTGTCTTCAAGTATTTATTTACATTGTTCACACATTCCACATTTTCTAGTCCTACTTTAATTGTATTTTGACCTAATGGATTTCCCTGTTTACCCAGTTTCTCTAAAACATCCTTTAAGTTGTCAATAGTTTTATACACAAAGTGTGGTGAATCACTTTGTACTCCATATAATTGGTCATTAGCCCTAAAAATGGTTCAATTCTTAGTCACCACTTCTCTAACCTTGCCCTTACCAAAACAATAAGGGTTTATATTTAGTACCCCATCCTTTGATAACCTCACTTTTAATTTTATTTAATAATATCTGTGGGTATCCCCTCTCTAAGAACATCCATTTTAATTTATTAGCTTCTTTCACTAACCTATCTCACTTGGATGTCATCCTGGCAATTCAAATAAATTTATCCTTTATCATTTTTTTTGTAATGAAGGGGATGAAAACTTTTAAAATGTAAATACTTATTTGAAAAACGTGAGTTTTCTGTATACAACAGATTAATTCCCCTTAATTTAAAAATAGTAGTATCCAAATAATTTATCTGTTCTGTATAATATGAATATGTGAACTTTAAAAACTTAGTGGTGTTATTGATATGGCTAATAAGATTACACATATCATTAAAGGACTGATTCCACCAAATAAATATATTGTCTAAAAACCTCAAGTACAATTTACAATATGAGTGTAACTCTGATGTAAAACATGCTTCGTTTTCCCTGACCACATGATTGTGATGCCCTGAATTTGTTTACAGGTTTCACCTTGAAAAAAAAATAAAATTATTGGAAAAAAACAAATCCATCAAATTTACTACCAGTGATATTTCATTATTACTCAAAAACTGAACATCAATTAAAGCATCATGAAACAAATCCAAACCATCTTCCTTAGGGATATAGGTAAATAATTTGGTTTACATTCATTTGATCGAGTGCACATTGCTCGATCGGGTATAACACCGACTTTTATTTGTGAATCTCATAACGTCGAACGGTTAGAATTCAACATTTCTGACCCCTCTACCACCTAAATGAGTGCTACCATGGGTCAAACAGGGGGCAATATTTTGTGATTTGCAACTCTTGCAATCGCTTTTTTGAGATTTTGCCGCACTGCTTTCCACAATACCCGAGTGACCATCCACCGGCCGATCAAATGCATGTATACCAAATAATTCTACAACATCTGTTGTTAGAAAATACGACTCAAATGTTGAATATCAGGTTGTGCAATATCACCCCCAGTAGTAGAATCATTAGGGGTGTGATATTGTCTAGAAATGGCAGAGTCAGAAAAGGCTACCAACTCATTAAAAACTTCAGCACAGCAGGCTGGCCCCATGGAACCTTTTCATCTAGGGCACCAATATACCTAAGGCAGGCACTTCCCTAAACTAGCAATGATTTCAGTGAGCAAAACTGCATCCAACAACAATGTATCTTGCTGTGCTGTGGCTGGTTATCTGTTTTTGCTTGGATTTGGATATTTCATTTGATTACCAGTCTTTACCTTGCATCTGGTCTCTGGTTCAAAACTACAGGGAGGTCATATCAACTACTACCTCACCAAACAATCACTTACCTGAAATGAGCCAAGTCTGCAGTATTCCAAACACATATATCATGATATGTTATCTATTTAAAAAGCTCTGCAGTCAGCAAAAAACACTCACAATACATGTTGATAATTTGCACAGTCAACATTCTGCCATACATACGTTTCTGTCTGTCTCTATCCATCTATCTATGTAAGTGTGTGTATTTAACTTTCATTTTTATATTTTAAATATTCAGCTTCAGCATACTACACATGCTAGAGATGTAATGACAGCTTGTTGGGTCAGTGTTTCCAGAAATACCAGAAATTAGCAGTTCTTTTATCCAGTGAAGCATTTTCTGTTGTGTATTTCAGAAATGTCCAGTCAAGTCAAGCTGGTCCTTCTCTATAACCTTACATATCTCAGCCATCCATTAATATTAATCTACATGAAGCAACATGCTTCCATAAAGGCCTGTTTTCCACTTGAAATATAAACATGGTATGAATACTTGTTAGGTAACAGTGTAAGTTTCAGTATATAAAGCAAACTTATAATGATACCACTTGTTTTCAAGAAAGTAAATTAGATATACTTGAGTATTATTTTTTCTAACTTAGATTTTGCTACCATCTTGGCTGCATTATGCAGAATGTATTTAACCATATTCAAATAATATTCATCTGAAAATCAATACATTATCAACACATTTAAGATATTCATTTAATGAAGTTCTATTTCTAGCAGCAGAATGAAACTCCCTTTATTTATCAGTAAGAAAACTTTGCCTCTCAAACTCACACTAAAAGAAAAAATGTATTGCCATGTTATGTAGGCATCTAGCTTATGCAAAAAAGTATCACATGCACTGTTTGTGTACAGTTTTATTACATATATCAGAATCATTCCCACAAAGTGTAAACGACAACTGATACAATATATGTGCTCTGCTTGTATGACAACTCTTTGATTACATTTTCCTCTGATGCCCCTGTTTAGTTATCCTCAGTCTCTTCCTCATGCAACAAGAAATATGAGTAATATTAAGCAATTTCATTTTCTTGTTTGGACCACTTTCTGGAAATGACACTTTACAACCATCTCCATGACCTTCGCATAAACACACATACATTTATACACACACATACACACACACATATTGTAACATCTTGTGTGTGACAATGGAAGTGGATGACTTTAAATATACAGCAAAAAAATAAAAAGAAAAAACACTCCAGCACCAACTCAGTGGTGTATAACAAACAGTATATACTCAAATAACATCCACCACTACTGTTTCGAGGAAACCAAAGACTTTTATTAAAATAACAAAACAATTTAAAAACGGTAAGCACTTTCACAATGTACTGTTGCTTCTTCAAACTACTTAAAAATACATATCAAAAACACATTCTTAAATAGTTGAAGCAATTAGGAACATTAGATATGCACAGCTAATTTTTTTGATTGTTTTTTGATAATCATTGGTTATTTTTAACGCACCATTTAACCACCCACATGTAAACCTGTGGAAAATAACCTATCAAAGGCTTACAGAAAAATCTATTTTTGATTGTTTTTTGATAATCATTGATTATTTTTAATGCACCATCTAACCAACCACATATAAACCTGTTGAAAATAACCTATCAAAGGCTTACAGAAAAATCAATTTACCTATCAGTGTTGGAGGAAGCCTGTATTGTAATGTGGTACATCATTGCAATGTCTAAAGTCCATTGGCTGAAATCCAACCAATGTAATATGACACAAGTACCAATCGTAAATTAGAAACATTATATAGTTAACTAACAGAAGTTCAAAACATATAGACAACAAGGTGGTGATGCACTATATCAACTAGTTGAGTTTAAAAGCACCTAACCACTAAAGTTATTATCACAGTGTAATCTGACAAACTAAGAAATGCTGAACATATTATAGAAGAAATAACAAATGCCTTGATTGTCATTGCAGCTTCACATCAAATTACTGATGATACAAATAAATTAAAAAACCTTCATTATTAACTCTGGAATCTGGTTTGAATAAATAGAGGCTAAAAATCCTCATCAGCTTAACCGAGACATAAAAAGCCAAACTTTCTATTCTTATAATAATCAAAACCCATCACTACTCCATCAGTATCTAGAATGTATGAGCGCAATGAATCAAAAAAGGCAAACGCCGAATTAGACCAATCAAAACGAGCATCAATGATTGGTAATACAGTGGTAAACCTGTGTATCTATTGCATAAACCTCATGGGCATTCCTCCAATCAATATTAAAGATGCCACGAACCAATGGCTACTTTGCCTTCCCTGTAGTCACCTATAGTAACTATGCCCCTCCAACAAAATGAAGAAATTCACATATACAAACTCACCCCATATATTTATAATGCAAATAAATAAAGTCCTTCTTTGTTAATTCCACAGTCTCCTTAAGACAAATGACAGCTAAAAGCTTGTCAGCTTAACAGAAACACATAGAGTTGATCTGTCTAATTGTCATATAAACAAACCCACTATTGCTCCATTGGTACCTAATGTAAATGAAGGCAACAAATCAAAAAAGAGAAACGCTAACTTAGACCAATCAAAAGGGATGTCTACAATTGGTCATATAGCAGCAAACCTGTATGTTCATTGCATAAACCTCATGAACTGTGCTCCAATCAATGCTAAAAATGCCATGGACCAATAGCTGATTTGCCTTCTCCATAGTCACTGCACCGGTGATGATCAAAGCAAACTCATATTGACTGCATCCCTATAACAAAAACATCATTGAAAAAAATTTAAATATGTAAAATTGCTCCATATATCTAAACAGTTCGGATATACAGAGACCTAATTGGTAACAGCAGCAGCATTACCATCATAAACACTTTCTGTTACAGAACAATATAGCACAATTTCTAATAGAATGCATTTTACATTACTGATCATTTCTTGCACTTGTGCATAATTCAATATTTCATACGTACTCACGTCTTTTAACATGACATTGATGTGTTCATTATAAAAAGTCACATCCATTATAACAACGGCCCCAGCCTTATCAGCGGGACGTATAGATATAGTATTATCCGTCCTTAAATGATCCAATGCTTAGACTCTTCCCTGTTCAAATTAGATTTATAAAAAGTACCTGGTTGAAAGACATATTGTAGACCATGTTCGACTGCATTACAAAAAACTTCCAAGGTTGCATTCAACATAGGGTTAAAATCACTAGGTTTCTTAAGCTCAGTTACTCCAGTCTCAACAGGAAACATGGACTTAAGTTGCAAATTATATCTAGTAAGGTATCATGTAAATCAACAGAACATGAAGGTACAAAATTCATAGAGACCTCACAGACTTTATGAAAGGTCATGTTTTCTCCTGGCCATGCTCTAAAAACATCCTTCAAATTAAGATCAGGGAGGTAGTTGATGAGTGACCTGGAGGTACCAGTGATGAGCACGTTCCATGGGAAATGAATGTGAGCACCTCTATGCCAATTAATGACTGTCCATAAAACATTAATGAACTACAGTCCAGCAGAGGAGCTGAAAGACGAGAACCAGATGTCAGATCCAAATAAGGTAGCTCCACATCTGCACAAGTTTTTTTACCCTACATTTACTAGTATGGAAGAAAAGAGACAGAGGTCACCCTGTCAGCAGGAGTCGGAAAAGGCAGATGGAACACCATAAAGAGTCACAGAATCGGTCATTGAAACAGATGTGGGAGAAGGATGCCACATGTTAGTACATAATATCCCTAAAAGACTTCTCAAGAGAGGAGATTATCTTTTGTACCTTCACGTTCTGTTGATTTATGTGATACCCTACTGGATATTAGATTATTTGTACTTAATTTGCAACTTAAGACCATGTTTCCTGTTGAGACTGGAATAAGTGAGTTTAAGAAACCCAGTGATTTTAACCCTACATTGAATGCAACCTTGGAAGGTTTTTGCAATGCAGTTGAACATGATCTACAGTATGTCTTTCAACAAGGTACTCTTTATACATCTAACTTTAACAGGGAAGAGTCTAAAGCACTGGATCACTTAAGGACTGATAATACTATATCTATACCTCCTGCCAATAAGATTGGGGCTGTTGTGATGGATGCAACTTTTTATAATGAGCAAGTCAATGTCATGCTAAATGATGTGAGTACATATGAAATATTGAATTATGCACAAGTGCAAGAAGTAATCAGAATGTAAAGTGCATTCTATTAGAATGTTTACTAGATTGTTCTATAATGGAAAGTGTTTATCATTTTTTGTTTGTCGACAAACCTTTGATACCTTCTTTTAACTGTTTACGCAAGATCCACAAAGATCCGCTGAAACCCCCTCTCAGACCCATTGTGGCTGGACAAGGGTGTAGTACTGAAACTATGTCCATGTATGTAGAAGGTTTGTTGAGACAAGTGATAAATGAGGTTAGCCCTATTTTAAAGGATACCAAACATTTTTGACAGATTTATTTGCTTATACTAATAATGAACCCTTAATGTATAGTGATTTATTAGTGACAATGGACATTTTGTCACTTTTTACTGTGATTCCCAATATAATAGGTGTTGAGATGGATAGAGATTTTGTCTATGTTAATAGCTCCTATGACATTAAGCACATTAAGGTAGTCTCAATAAAAAAGCACACTACATATGAGAATAATGTGTCTGTTTTTGAAGGTAGTATTATAGACAATGCACAGGTATGGTGATGGGGATGTCATGCTCGAATAGCTATGCTAACAGTGTGGTACCACAGTGGGAGATCACACGTCCCGGACAGTATCTCTGCACTCTATATACGGTTTTATAGAAGATTTGTCAATGATGCCTTCCTTATCTGGAGAGGTCCCTTAGATATATTTAATCAGTTTTTTGATTATTCACAATATACCACTGAGTTTTTGGCTTTACTAAACAGGAATCTTATACTGAAATAGAGTTCCTGGATGTTAAGCTAGTGAGAACCTTTGATAATCGACTAGTGACTAAGAGATTTAGGAAGACAGTACATCGTAATCACATTCTACATAGGAATAGTAATCACCCCAGACATGTTTTTAAGACCATAGAGGACAAGCCTTGAGGATCTCACTATTGAGTAGTGAGACCAGTATATTTGAAAGAGAGTGAGTCCTCATGAACAATGGGTTTTTAGTTAGGGTTTATAATGAACAGGAGTTAGCCTCCGAGTTGCACAAAGTGCAGACCTGGAGGGAAGGGAGAGCAGCACCCTTCTACTCAGATTGTAAGGCTGAGGGGTATACTGATGTGAAGGAGTACAATAGGGGAATGACTAAGTATGCCACACCAGTTTGTATACATTATTCAAGTAATGTTAATCGTATTTGTGCAGCTATCAAAAGGAACTGGCATATTTTGGTGTCAGACACTGAGATCAATGCGGTGATAGGGAATGAACCCTGTTTGTTTTTAAGAACAAGAGCTCACTTAAATGTATTTTGTGCTGTAGACTGAAGGCACATCATGCTGCAACAATGCCTCGGGGTACTGCAAGTTGTGGAAAATATAATTACCTGTTGATATATAGATTATAGTAATATGTTTAAGCACCCAGTAACTGGGAGACAGTACATGTTTAGGGTTGTTGCTAACTGCCAGACTAAGAACTTAGTCTATTTAGCCAGATGCATAGTATGTCCACATTTTTATGTGGGGAAGACAAATAGAATGTTCACTGAGAGGATCAAAGATAATTTCACGATTATTAGACAAGGTGACACTAGCAACCCCTTGACTGAACATGTATGTGACAAAGGGAGTGATCATATTTTTACTTTTATGGTCATTGAAACAGCTTTCAATGGCAACAGATATGGTGACATTTTCAATAGGACTGAATGTAGGGAGTTATCGTGAATTCACCAACTGCAAGCAGACAAGAACTTTGACTCTATGGGAAGGTTTCGTTGAAACCCATCTTGAGAGCCAGAGGTCTTCATAAAAAATGGGAGGTTATTAAGGGGTTTTTTTTTATTTGCATTTGAGATCTTGATTAGGCTTAGGTTATTGGTTAGTTTTATTCATTTGTTTCCACTGTTTATCACATGTAATGGCAGGCTAGGGGAATGTTGTGTTGGATTATCTGACAAGTAGGATGTGACTCTGTTTATTTAATTTTTTTGCCTTCTTGAGTACTGGTGCTGTTGAAGATTTTGTCATGAGGATATAGGTAACGCTAAGAGACTACATTTATACCAAGTGTCATTGGAGTGGTGATTTCTGGGAATGTTAAGTAATGATTGGTTGTTGCTACCTCTCCTAGTGACAGGAGGTTTTGTGAGCTATAACCAATGAACGTATGGGTCTGTGCGATATGACCAATCACAGATATGTTTTTTGGTTGATTTAATTTAATGTTTCTTCCCTGTTCATGACCTTAGCATGAGCAATAGTTCGGGGTTCTTGCAGTATTAGACATTTTAGTTTGTGATGTTTTTATTAATAAGGTAGTCTTTATTGTTTTTGTTGGTTGGATGTCATGCTTTTGCTATTACTAATTAGGTCTCTGCATGTCCACACTGTTTAGATATATGGAGCAATTTTACATATTTGAATTTTTCTTTCAATGATGTTTTTCTTATAGGAATGCAGTCAATATGAGTTTGCAATGATAGTCACCAGTGCGATGACTACAGGGAAGGCAAAGCAGTTATTGGTTCACAGCATTTTCAGTATTGATTGTAGCATAGTTCGTGAGATTTATGCAGGTTTTCTGTTATATGACCAATCATTGACATCCCTTTTAATTGGTCTAAGTTAGTGTTTCTCTTTCTTGATTTGCTGCCTTTATTTACATTAGGTACCAATGGAGCAATAGTGCGTTTGTTTATTTCATGACTGGACAGATTGAGTCTATGTGTTTCTGTTAAGCCGATGAGCTTTTAGCTGTCAATTATCTTAAGGAGACTGTGGAATTAACAAAGAAGGCCTTCATTTATTTGCTTTATTTTCTTTTAACTGTTTATCCAAGATCCACAAAGATCCACTGAAACCCCCACTCAGACCCATTTTGGCTGGGCGAGGGTGTAGTACTGAAACTATGTCCATGTATGTAGACAGTTTGTTGAGACCAGTGATAAATGAGGTTAGTCCTATTTTAAAGGATACCAAATATTTTTGACAAATTTATTTGATTATACTAATAATGAACCCTTAATGGATAGTGATTTATTAGTGACAATGGACATTTCCTCACTTTTTACTGTGATTCCCAATAAAATAGGTGTTGAGATGGTTAGAGAGTTTCTCCATGTTAATAACTCCTATGACATTAAGCACATATATTTGGTGTGCCTTTTTATTGAGACTACCTTAGAGAATAATGTGTTTGTTTTTGAAGGTAGGTATTATAGACAATGCACAAGTGTGGTGATGGGGATGTCATGCTCGAATAGCTATGCTAACAGTGTGGTACCACAGTGGGAGATCACACATGTCCCGAACAGTATCTATGCACCATATATATGGTTTTATAGAAGATTTGTCAATGATGCCTTCCTTATCTGGAGAGGTCCCTTAGATATATTTAATCAGTTTTTTGATTATTCACAATATACCACTGAGTTTTTGTGCTTTACTAAACAGGAATCTTATACTGAAATAGAGTTCCTGGATGTTAAGCTAGAGAGAACCTTTGATAATCGACTAGTGACTAAGAGATTTAGGAAGACAGTACATCGTAATCACATTCTACATAGGAATAGTAATCACCCCAGACATGTTTTTAAGAAAATTTAGGGCAAGCCTTGAGGATCTCACCATTGAGTAGTGAGACCAGTATATTTGAAAGAGAGTGAGTCCTCATGAAGAATGAGTTTTTAGCTAGGGGTTATAATGAACAGGAGTTAGCCTCCGTGTTGTGCAAAGTGCGGACCTGGAGGGAAGGAAGAGCAGCACCCTTCTACTCAGATTGTAAGGCTGAGGGGTATATTGATGTGAAGGAGTACAATAGGGGAATGACTAAGTATGCCACACCAGTTTGTATACATTATTCAAGTAATGTTAATCGTATTTGTGCAGCTATCAAAAGGAACTGGCACATTTTGATGTCAGACAGTAAGATCAATGCGTTGATAGGGAATGAACCTCATTTGTTTTTAAGAACAAGAGCTCCCTTAAACGTATGTTGTGCTACAGACTGAAGGCACATCATGCTGTGACAATGCCTCGGGGTACTGTAAGTTGCGGAAAATATAATTACTGTTGATATATATAGATCATAGTAATATGTTTAAGCACCCAGTCACTGGGAGACAGTACGTGTTTAGGGTTGTTGCTAACTGTCAGACTAAGAACTTAGTCTATTTAGCCAGATGCATAGTATGTCCACATTTTTATGTGGGGAAGACAAACAGAATGTTCACTGAGAGGATCAGAGAGCATTTGACTATTATTAGACAAAGTGACACTAGCAACCCCTTGGCTGTACGTGTATGTGACAAAGGGAGTGATCATATTTTTACTTTTATGGTCATTGAAACAGCTTTCATGGGCAACAGATTTGGTAGCATTATCAGTAGGACTGAATGTAAGGAGTTATCGTGGATTCACCAGCTGCAAGCAGACAAGACATTTGGACTCAATGGGAAGGTTTCGTTGAAACCCATCTTGAGTGCCAGAGGTCTTCATAAAAAATGGGAGGTTATTAAGGGTTTTTTCATTTGCATTTTAGATCTTGATTAGGCTTAGGTTATTGGTTAGTTTTATTCTTTTGTTTCCACTGTTTATCACATGTAGTGGCAGGCTAGGGGAATGTTGTGTTGGATTAGCTGACAAGTAGGATGTGACTCTGTTTATTTAATTTTTTTGCCTTCTTGGGTACTGGTGCTGTTGAAGATTTTGTCATGAGGATATTAGTAACACTTAGAGACTACATTTATACCAAGTGTCACTGGACTGGTGATTTCTGTGAATGTTAAGTAGTGATTGGTTGTTGTTATCTCTCCTAGTGATAGGGGGTTTTGTGAGCTATAACCAATGATGGTATGGGTCTGTGCAATATAACCAATCACAGATATATTTTTTGGTTGATTTAATTTAATGTTTTTGCCCTGTTCATGACCTTTGCATGAACAATAGTTCATGGTTCTTACAGTATTAGACTTTTTGGTTTGTGGCGTTTTTATTAATAAGGTAGTCTTTATTGTTCTTGTTGGTTAGATGTGATGCTGTTGCTATTACTAATTAGGTCTCTGTATGTGCACACTGTTTAGATATATGAACAGATTTTACATATTTGAATTTTTCTTTCAGTGATGTTTTTGTTATAGGGATGCAGTCAATATGAGTTTGCAATGATAGTCACCAGTGCGATGACTACAGGGAAGGCAAAGCTGTTATTGGTTCACGGCATTTTCAGCATTGATTGGAGCACAGTTCATGAGATTTATGCAGGTTTTCTGTTATATGACCAATTGTTGACATCCCTTTTGATTGGTCTAAGTTAGCGTTTCTCTTTCTTGATTTGCTGCCTTTATTTACATTAGGTACCAATGGAGCAATAGTGCGTTTGTTTATTTCATGACTGGACAGATTGAGTCTATGTGTTTCTGTTAAGCCGATGAGCTTTTAGCTGTCAATTATCTTAAGGAGACTATGGAATTAACAAAGAAGGCCTTTATTTATATGCATTATAAATATATGGGGTGGGCTTGTATATGTGAATTTCTTCTTTTTTCATTGTAGGGGTGTAGTTACTATAGTGACTACAGGGAAGGCAAAGTAGCTATTGGTTTGTGACATCTTTAACATAGATTGGAGGAATGCCCATGAGGTTTATGCAATAGATTCACAGGTTTGCTGCCATATGACCAATCATTGATGCTTGTTTTGATTGGTTTAATTTGGCGTTTGCTTTTTTTGATTTGCTGCCCTCATACATACCAGATACTGATGGAATACTAGTTGGTTTTGTTTATTATAAGAATAGAAAGTTCATTTTTTTATGTTTCAGTTAAGCTGATCATTATTTTTAGCTGCTGTTTATTCAAAGCAGATTCCACAGTTAATAATGAAGATTTTTTAATTTATTTATATGATCAGTAATTTGATGTGAAGCTGCAATACTTAATCAAGGCATTTGTTATTTCTTCTGTAATATGTTAAGCATTTCTTAATTTATCTGATTACAGTGGGATAATAACTTTAGGGATTACTTGCTTTTAACCTTGACTAGTTGATATAGAATGAAACCACCTCGTTGACTGTGTTAGTTAACTATATAATGTTTCAAATTTACAATTGGTACTTGTGTCACATTACATTGGTTGGATTTCACCCAATGGACATTAGACATTGCAATGATGTTTCCCATTACAATACAGGCTTCCTCTAACTCTGATAGGTCAATTGATTTTTCTGCAAGCCTTTGATAGGTTATTTTCACAAGGCTTACATGTGCTTGGTTAGATGGTACGTTATGAACATTAGATATGTAGTTTGATTTTTGATTTTTTGATAATCATTGGCTGTTTTTAATTGTTTCAACTATTTAAGAATGTGTTTTTGATGTGTATTTTAAGTGGTCTGAAGAAGCAACAGTACGTTGTGAAAGTGCTTACCATTTTTAAATTTGTTTGTTATTTTAATAAAAGTCTTCCATTTCCTCACAACAGTGGTGGTGGATGTTATTTGACCTTAAATATATCTTAGACCTATAAAATTCTCACAACACTATACAAAGGAAATTGATATAATTACTGAGATAACTGATGGAATTAGTTCCATTTAAAAGGCTGTAGCATGAATCACCCAAATTAGGAAGTTGGTTCCACAACTAGAGGTTTATTATGAACCAAAGATTCTCTTATTTCTGTAATTGGATTGGCCATTCTGAACTTATTGTGGATGTAGTTTGAGACAAATTCAAGTGAAAATTTGTTTGCTGGTGCCAAAGGAAAGATCTGGCAAGGCTTGCAGCTGAGACCTCCTAAAACAGTCTTGCTGAAGTGGTTATACAGGATTAAGCCTGAGCTGTGGTCCTGTTAACCTTGTATCAAAGTATGTAAGTATTGTATGTGTATGTAGACAAGTAGATAGATAGATAATTACAAATGTAGAGATATAATTATAGAGGATACATACCTTTCATCGAAAAGTTGTTCACTGAAGTATGGAAAAGCCAGTACAGCTGATCAAAAATCAGCTGATCGAGCTAGATCATGGAACAGCAGTAAGTGGCAAATTTTCCCTTTCTCCATTGTAGTACAGTCTTGAAGTCAGTATATATGTTTACCAAAGGATGTGGGAGGGCAAATTTCCCCACATGGGGAATAAATGAAGGCTTACATCCCCTCGCAAAAAAGAGGTTTTCTTTTTTTGTGATCTTTTGAGGATTGAACATTTGGGTTTGATCATACATAGTGCTGTGTTATGACACTTTGAGGAAATGTCTTAAAACCAGATAGAGATATACATACATGTGTGCATGCATATACATATGTAGACTTTTATCTTCCTAGCCAGGCTTATGAATAAAAGGCTCCACAGAGCAGCCCATTTAAAATAATGTCACAGCTATGACAAGATGGCAGATATTAAATAAGCAACAATAAATAAACAGATATATAAAATTAGAGTTTAGACTAATTATTTAACAAATCTTAGCACCTAACCTAAAAGCTGTATTCCTATTAAATATGGTTAACAACAGTGTAAAATAAAAAGACAGCTTTAAAAAAATAAAAAAATCTTGAGTTTGTTATCTACTTTAAAATATTGCATTCTGTTGCTAACAAAACTATTAACTTAGCTAGTTATGCAGGCAATGAACAAAAATTCTTTCAAGGCCTCATTATTCTTGCACTATGTAACATTAACCATATCCTCTTACTGTAGTTTGTAACAGAGACAGAGAGAGGGATAGAAGTACTTGACCTCATTATTAAATGTCCTATAGTTATAAAACATAGTCTACAACTGATTCAAGAACAGAAACAGTCAAACATGACTGCATTGCTTGGACAGCACATGGTCTGTTACCATGACTGGTTGAACTGCGAATTCTAACCTTAGTCGAGGTAGATTTGCTGTCAGTAAAGGAATGATACTGCCAGAAATTGATCTGGTTATTGTCTGCTCTGGTTGATGTGCCTGTTATTCTGTAATACAGTATTTCATTTGATGCTCATCTGGAACTTGTTGAATATGTCACGTGCTGCACAGAACTATAGTATCATCTTTAGTTTGCACCATATAGGACTGTGACTTAATAGTTTTCTACACTGTCACACCTTTTGCCCCCTCTAACTTTATGCAGAGAGATCGATACAGTGACAGAACAGGTACTGGTTGTGCAGAATGATGTTACTCAAAAAATGTTTTGTAAGAAGCTTTAACTTTTTGGTCATTGCATTTAACTGTATGGTACATTATAACACTACTATTTTGGCTCCACCATTGGCATGTGAATTTGTATTTGTCTTCCAACCATTACCTTTGAAGAACTTACTCTGGAGATACTATATAGCATAGCATGGTATGTCTTTAGTGCTTTATGAGGATCTAGCTGTCTCTGTTTCTTTCTTTCTGACAATTTGTACTACTGTCTCTGTTTTCTTCTGACAATTTGTACTGCTGTCTCTGTTTCCTTCTGACAATTTGTACTGCTGTCTCTGTTTCCTTCTGACAATTTGTACTGCTGTCTCTGTTTCCTTCTGACAATTTGTACTGCTGTCTCTGTTTCCTTCTGACAATTTGTACTGCTGTCTCTGTTTCCTTCTGATCATTTCTATTGCTCTATCATTTTCATGACTGGACTGTGGCAACTAAGAACTTGATGTAATATGAGTAAAACAATAGGACAGTGTAGGAATTCACTGGACATAAAATGTGTACCGCTGTCTGTAACTACTCCTGTAGGAAGACAATACCTTCTGGATGAAGACCTGACTTTTGCATGCAGTACATGAATTATTTATATGTCAAAACAAAAGTGGTCAATGACAAAAAGATAGTTTTTACTTTTTAAACTCATGTACATTAGAGCTACCTTTTGCCATGGATATTGTGGGAATGGCATTGACATTAGTTAATCACATCTTTGTACTTTATGGATAATATAGAATTTACACCTTGACATTAGGATGACAATGTATTGGCTGGTGTCTGGCCTCTACACTGGTATTTTGGCTTTTCTCGGCATACGGTGAGACCCCAATGATGTTCATGCATTTGCCAGGCTCATTCTCACTCTGCGTCATGAAAATTCTTTAGATCTGACTGGAATTATGCCTTTTATAACACATGCCATTACCTTTGCATTTTTAACTCACACATACATCATGTGCCATATTTAAATTTGCATTTTGCCATTTAACTTGTTCTCCCTTGTTTACAATTTCTATTGCTTTTCTTAAGGTTAACATTCAACCAATAACTTGTTAGACACTACTACACAGTTTTTCCATTTTTTCATCTTTTGTGTCATGAAAAAATCAGCTTATAGCTATTTCACAGAATCACCCTACAAACATTTTAACAAATTCACTCTAAGCTTGTGCACATTTGTGAAAACATGCTCTCACGTGTATTATATTTCTGTTTGGCACAAAATGTTCATTGAGTTTGCTAATAACTGACTCACATGTAACACTTTGGGCTTTTGTAAATGCAAAGAAAGTGCAAATGGCCTCAGACTCTAGACTTATAGTATGTAAAAGATAGTTTACCTAGAATTCTTCTGATTATTTATATAATTTAATTGTTATACAAAATCATGCAAACCTCTCTCTGTGTATGCAGGGCAGCAAAGGGTTTTGAGAAGTTAAATGGTTCCTGTGGGTTAAACTTCATCATGGTAGGAGTAATGTGGTATTTTTTGTTAAATGAATTAATTTCTGTTAAACAAAGAATTTGTGAGGTAAAATAATGCTGTTTTGGTTACAAAAATTCAACTCCAAGCATGTCAGATCACTTGAGGTGGTGCGACATGGCTGTATAACCTGCAAAAGCATTTTTTCAGTATTTATTTAAGAACATTCTAGTTTTGACACCATGGAAAAAGTCACTATGTATGATACTCTGCAGCCTTTATTGACCAGATCAGGAATCAGAATTAGTTTTAGTAAACTAGTAACTTTTGTTAAATCAATATGATTATATTACAAATAACATGAACAGTTCAGCATCTGACACCCAAATGACTGTTTACAAATTACAATGCATTAGAATATGTTAATTCCTAAATAGGCTATACCACACATCTGTATAAAAAAGGGCAATGACATTTTAACAACTTTTGACCACATATCACCACAATATAGGCAGATGAAAGGCATCACTATGGGTGTGATATGTGTACCACTCTAAGCTAACCATGTGATGTGATTCTGTGAAGAACAGCATATACTCAAGTAGAACTATAAAGACTGCAGTTCAATATATACCAGATACCTGAACAATATCTTTCTCTTAGGGAATGATTCCTTATCTAAACTGGAGATGTCATTGAGTATATAAATGCTACTACAACGTTCTTCAGGTTTACACATTCTGACAGTAAAGATGCCTGCAACTTTCTTGATGTCAGTATCTATAATGATAAGGATAGAAAGATGTTCCAATTCAAAATCTTTAGAAAACCAACATTTTCCAATTCATACCTACATTACAGAAGTTCTCACCCTATGCACCAGAAAAAATCACTGGTTAAAGGTCAGTTTGTCAGACTTTCTAAAATGACAACTGATGATGGGGTGTTGAGGGTGGATTCTGTCAAACTGATGGAGATATTTACAGAAATAGGCTACCCATGAGAATTTGTAGAGCCAATCTTTAATGAGGTCATGACAAGCAGACAAGGAAGATTTACACCCATACTGGGGAAAACTATACCTCTACAAAAGAACCCAATTAACACTGGTTTTGGTACTAGTTTGGTTTTGAAATATCAAAGAAAAGGATCCACAGAGCAGCCCATTTATAATAATGTCGCATCCATGACAAGATGACAGATATTAAATAAGCAACAATAAATAAACATATATAAAATTAGAGTTTAGACTAATTATTTAACAAATCTTAGCACCTAACCTAAAAGCTGTATTCCTATTAAATATGGTTAACAAACAGTGCAAAATAAAAAGACAGCTATAAAAAAAATAAAAAAAATCTTGAGTTTGTTATCTACTTTAAACTATTGCATTCTGTTGCTAACAAAACTATTAACTTGGCTAGTTATGCAAGCAATGAACAAAAACTCTAGTTGTTTTTAAAAGAGGTATAAACTTAAAGTGCTTATTTGAAAAGCCTTATTTCACATCCCACAATAAAGGTATGAGCAAATGGGGCATTTGCAATCAATGCAAATGCATTCTGGTTGGTGATGTACTGACGATAAGGGAACATCCTATTAAGATCAAGCTAAAAAATATTTATAATCACACTTCTTTGGTGGTTGTAAATATTGCAATTTGCAATATATGCAGGGCATTCTAAGTGAGCAAAAGTCAGAGAGTGCTGAATAGGCAGCTTTAAGAACACTATATCCACATTAAAAATGAAAAATAAAAACACTGTCTATAAACACAAAGATGTGTAATGCAGTTGGCTCCTTTAAGTTTTCAGTCTTGGAGAGAGTTGCTATGAATCCAAGGCGTGGGCCATGGGAGTTAGTATTGGAGTCAAAGGAGCTTAAATGGCAACCATTTCTAAATGCCCAAGATTTTCATGTGCTAAATGAAAATGTATATTTCAAGTGTTTGAAAATTGAGAGCAGTAGATCTGTAACCTAGGTTTGCTGTTCTGGGTGGTGACAAAATTTAGCCTCCTAGGATTTAAAAAGAAGGCCAGCTTTTCCAAACATTTTTCTGAGGAAGTCCATGTTGAGTTTAGTGGACGAAAGTGCTCATTTGTGGCTTTTTACCTTACCACTCTGATGTGGTTTAATTAAATTATTTGGTGAATTTTGAATAGACTACATGTATTTACTTACTCTTGCCAGTTATTTTTTTTGGTGCTGCAACATATCTTTTTAGATCCTTTTTAATCAGATTTTAACAGGCACCTTGGTGTTTTTAACTACATATTAATAAAACTTACTTGATACTTCCTGTTTCGGGTGTCCTTTGTGGTTATTGGCTTTGGACTTTATTTGTATGGCTTGCCATTATCATGCACTGGATTTTGATCTAGATTTCCCACTTGCTCTAACACTAACAAAGAAGGGAATCTTGAAGATAAACTGAAAAATGAGTTTATCAGTAATATACTCAGGTTTGTTCTTGGGCACAGTTATTTCTCTTAACAAATCTTGCATATAGTCAATAATCTGAAGCTTGTTTTATCAAAAACAATATATTTATTTACTTGAAACTAATAGATTATCAGGACTATTAGTTCTTTCCCAGCTTTGTACTTTTTAGTAACCTTCCTTCAAGTCTAATATAACTATGTTAATTAAGCTAATTTAAATCAGTTTACTGTGAAAAGTGATGAAGTTACAGGATAAGAAACTCATAGTCCGAAGAAGAGCAAAAATAGCCAACTTGTCCTACGGATACACAAAATGCAAAGCAGTCTGAAATGAAACAAAGTCAGCTAGCAATACTGACATTTAAATAGCCGATAGAAAATCACAGGGAGACATTGAATGTTCAGATGTAGCACAAGAAATAATTGCAGTTGAAAGACTATGGCAGCCCACCCCAATTTGAAAGATGGCTTTCTAGGATATCACACTACATTTTAAGTAGACAGAGATCGGTGTAAAACAGAGAATGGTGTTCCCAAACAAAAATGTCTCTGCTGCAAAACTTGCATGCATTAAAAGGAGTACACAGCAGAATAGTAGCAGTGGGGGGGTATCATGCATTTATAAGTTTTATGTTTTTTTTCCTTTGTTATTATGTACAGCTCTGCTGGAACTTCTAGTTCTCATTTACAAAAAGTTTGCAAAGTTTATGTCAACTGGCTGCCATGCACATTCAGATTTCTTAACTGTTCTGAAAATTAGAAAGCTGTGTGCATTTACAATGTGTTTTTATACTTCAATACACAAATAACTGAGAAGCAAAGTAAAAAAATATATATATATATATATATATATATATATATATATATATATATATATTTGCCACAACCTGGTACTAATGTACTACAGCTCTGATTATTTTTTTCTTTCCTCTGAAAACCTTAACTAGCAGACCAAGAAAAAGAGAGAAACAGATACAGTATATA
Source organism: Protopterus annectens (assembly GCF_019279795.1). Classification (NCBI taxonomy): domain Eukaryota; kingdom Metazoa; phylum Chordata; order Ceratodontiformes; family Protopteridae; genus Protopterus; species Protopterus annectens. The sequence continues at coordinate 231,991,418 of NC_056738.1, forward strand.
GTTATAGAGACATGTAGGAGTTTTTGTGTGTTCTATGCATCATCCATCTAAGTTAATAAATACTAAATCATTGCACTTTAAGGTAAAGCTAACATTATCTACCTTCAATTTATCTATAAGCTGTCATTCTGAACAGAATATTACTTGTTATAGATGCTGCTGGGAACAGTAATTTCGAACTATGAATGATGTTAGTGCTACCCACTGTGAATCTCTGTAGGAAAACATTGAAAAGCAATCATCACTATTACATAACATCTGTTCCATTAAACTGCTATTATGTTGATATACACAGAAAACTGTGGAGCATTTTAACTTAACATTGCATCTACAGGCCCAAATAAGGAAGTTTATGTTATGTAGATCAAATTAAACCAAATGTAGTCAGACAAAAGGTAATATTGCTCTGCCATTAACAGGTTTTAAGCTAAGGCTTACAGCCAAGTAAATGCTAAGGGAAGTAAATGATTGTAAAGAAGGAAATAATTCGTCAGAGCTGGGATACAGGAAGTGAATTGCCTGACATAGTAAGAACTTACTACGTTTAATGCTACTGGCTGCCAGAAGTGCAATTACTAGGAAACTGAAATCAAAATCTAAACCAACTGTAAATAAAGTATTAAATAGTGTAAAGGAGATACAATAATTGAATGTGGGATCTTTATAAACTGGAAGGAACAAATTACTTGCAAATAAATAGGATTTGTGGGAACAGTATATGCAGAATAATGCTCAGTAGAAAAAGTAAAAATTAAGGGAATGCAGGACTTGAGCAATTTATGTCATGTTTGAGTGAATAATAATGGCTAATGAAGAAAATATGTGTATATAATGCAAACTAAAGAAAAACCCTTATGATAAGTTAGTTTTCTTTTCTATAACTGTATGTGTATCCATGTCTCTGGCAACATTTCATGAATTTAATAAAGCTGTTTAAAAAAGAAAGCTATTTGAAATAGAATGCTCAGTTGCATTCAATGGAGTAGACCAGATGTTCTCACGTTTTTTACTACAAAGGAAAAAACAATTCCTGCAGCAGGTAAGTACTAAAGATATCAAGTAGCAAAGTCTCTCCATTATGACACCAGTCAACACTGGTAAATAATAAGCTAACATGATAAAAAAATGTAGAACTCAAGGTCAAAAACAAGAAAACTTCATTCAACCCATGATAAGATTTTATTCCTTCTTTACTTTCATATATTTTGCACACCAGAAGTGATGATTTTAGTTTTACATGAAGGCAGCATTTAGTAAACAATATTCAATTATAATGCTAAACCAATGAAACATAACATTTTTAATGCATATGATCCACAGAATGAGGTAATCTGCAAATTTATGTAGTTTGCTGAAACTGTTTTTAACACACACACACACACTCACACACACACACACACACACACACACACACACACACACACACACACACACACACACACACACACACACACACGCATTCATGAATCATCTATTTGTCCAAGGGGTACTTTTGAAATACTGAAATAAAGACTGACATCATGGAAACTAGTGTAAAGTATTAATATCTCTTCTATTAGCATTTTCATTTTAAAAGTAGCGAGACCAGTAGTTTAGACATGCTATAATTAAAAATTACCCCATTTGTAATTAGTATCTAAAAACAGTATGATGCATAGTAGTCTGAAAAATCTGATTAGCAGAAAAATGGATCATAAAAACAAATACATTTATGCTTTGCTGTGTGTTTATTAGAAAATTAAAGCTAATCTCATCTAAAATTTAATTTTTTTTTATTTTAGTCCACTTGAATGTGGCTGTACCTAGAGTAAAAGATAAATTTTCTCTACACAATATAACTCGTCTATAAGAGAAAGCTATTTATACATGGATTCCATTGCAGCTGCTATAATGTACACCAGTAGGATTAGGAACTATTATCAGGCTCGTTTGAAATTTCATATACTTTTTTTCTTCTGCCTACTGTTCTTAAATTATGTTGGATAAATAAAGAAATCACATGAAGCTTCTAACATGGGTTAATAAAAGGTAATGGAATTAAAGCATATATAAATACTGATTGGAAAGGACAGATTGTAAAAAAAAGTTTAGACTGTGACACTAATTTGGCAATCATAGAATGTTGTCTTTAAAGAAATGGTGACACTGTGGACTGTGACAAAAATCAGAATGCAATTTAGACATCTAGTGTTTGATGGTGTAATGCATTTAACACATCTAATCACTAAATAATGAAGTTGAACATTCTTGTTTTAGGGTTATGGAGTTGGTAGTAGTGTACATCTTAAAATACTGAAATATATACCCACATTTGTGCACATCCCATCAGGAAATGCCATTGCATTCCTGCGCAATAAATAAGAGAAATATGTGCCTTGGGTCTGATGCTTGGTAATATTTATTGGCAAAAAGTTTGTACAGGGAAGATCATCTCTGATGGCAGAAATCAAACAAGAGCAGTGGTGCTTTGAAAAAAAATAAACTTTATCATCCAGTCATTCTCCTAAGCTGATTACTGCTACATATCTTTGTATGAAAATGTGCTTACACACCAGCTTCGATATAGCAGGAAATCCTGAAAAGTAATACACAAAGTTAAACAGAGAAGTAATTTAAAATACTGAAACATGCTGGACATATGAATTCCTTTGATGCTACCATGGAAGATTGCCCAACTTATGTTGAAAGAATACAATTGTCCTATATAGCTAATGACATTCCAAATGACAAAAGATTCTTAGTGCTACTAAATGCAGTGTGCACCAAACTGTACAGCACAGAAGGATAATTTAGTAGCATGAGATAAACTGTTTGAGTGATGACTCAAAGAGACTTTAAAGACTTTTTTTTTTTTTTTTTTTTTTTACAAGTCTTTAAATTAGACATGAATGCACCTTTGGTCATAAACTGACATTTATAACCCTGGTAGACTAGCAGACCATTACACATTTAAAGCAGGGTTGGCAGATATAATAAAAGAGTTATATGTTGTGGCATATCTTGTAAAAACATATAAAAGACACTGAACTATAAGGAAAAATATACTTGGTCAAGAAATAAATATAGCAGCATTAATAGAAGAGGTATCCAAAGATACATTAGAATTATAACAGGATGCAACTTTGTAGGCTGTTAACAAGTTGTGGTTTTAGCTCTCATATTATGTTTGGTATAGTAGAATGTCCAGTGCAACTGATATAAGCTGGTTTACACAAAGCAGTTATAAAAAAATCATAAAATGGGCAGACCTTTGAGAACCTGGAAACAGGAAGAGTAAAATGAAACTGATAGCCAACACAGCATGATTCAAGGATTATGAACAAAATGGTGAATACAGGAAGTATTCAAGGATCAGACAAAAAAGAAGATAGATTATTGATCCTCACTACCCTATCAAAAAACTCAGCTGGTGACTCTTTATTTTCTAACTCTGTGGTAAAATATGGAATCTTTTATCACATGACCTAACTGCTCAGACCTCTCTTCAACTATTTAAAACTAACCTAGGACTTTTCTTCACTAACCACTGGTTATGTTCTTGTACCATTCCTGATTAACTCTCTGACCTCACAGTATCGAATACTATCTTACATTTTTACTAAATACTAACCTTTATTACTAATTGACTTATCATGCTAGTCATGACTACTATTAGCCATGACTAACTTTGAAAACTGTTTTTTTTTTTTAAATTTGATACCTAAAGGATGTAACATTCTGCTAATGTCAATTTTCTTTATTTGTATCTCGGATTTGATCTGTTTTTTTTTTTTATTATTATTTTATATGCTTGTATGCATGTATGTATTTGTATCTATGTATGTATTCTCGTATGTTCCTTAATATGTTTCTTCATATATCTTGTAAGTTTTGTGGAGCTTTTCTCCCCGGGCCTCTACTGAAAATAGATATGTATCCAGTTAGACTAGCCCGGTCAACAAATGTAAAATAAATAAATAAATAGATGTTACTGTATAATTTGAGAATAGCTGTCACATGAAGCAGCTCCTGATCCCAATTCCATCTATATTTCATTTCTATTGCTTTCGGGCAGATCCAAATAATTTTCTCTATGGTTTCTATCCAAAGTTATGGTAAATCATGTTTGCACATGCCACAGGATTATTAAAATGCATTATTAAAGACATATGCAGTTGAAAAAGTATCTGCAACAGATAAAATTATCTTTACCCATAACATATGAAGGGAAAATGCTAATGCTAAATTTGTGTCATGATGATAAAAGCAGATAGCGTTGTTTCAACAAGCACTCCTGCTAGAAAAGACAAATTGGTGTGATTACTGTCAGACACTAAAAGATATGAGAATGGTGTAGGATTCTTTAAGATAAATGTAACTTTTATTCAGGATCAGATGTTCAATTGCATGTGGTTGGAAGACTACCAGGATTCTGTCTTCTGTCGAATTAAAGCCAGTTTTAATCTGGCAAACACAGAACTTATCTTATTGTGCTCAGTCTGCCCAGTACAGGCTCATCTGTCCCCATTTATTTGTTTTTGAACTGACTCTCTAGTAAGAAGTTACAGGTTGCAGCCAATGTAAGTAGAAAGTCTGTTTCTATAGAGAAACTGATCTGAATGTTGTCAGACACTAAAGATATAAGAAAGTTGTAGGGTTCTTAAAGATAAAGGAACTGGAACTAAATATTGTCCAGGTCCTCTTCAATAAACACATCACACCAAATGATATTTGACTACCTTTATTAAACTTCCATAAACATACCTTGTTAACCAACATTTATTAATTACAACTGAAACATAGTATAGTTGATTTAATCACAGCACAAACATCAAGATAATGTTAATCAGGACAGCATGCACTCATCCTGACCCAGTAAGCAATGTCCATACCTCTACTCACTTCCTTTATTTATGAAGCAGCATCCCACCACTCACTTCATTTACCATTTATGGAACTACACATCCAACCAATAAGTAGTGTCCTTACCTCCGCTTGCTTATTTTATTGGCCAAGCAGTGTCACACTGCTTCCTTTCCTTTTCCAACTCATTAAAATGAACATCCAACACCTGAGAGGGAACAGAAAAAGGCAAGCCTGTCCCTCTTCTCCGCCCTACACAGACTGATAAATAACCACTATTCCCCACTATGCCAAACAGAGGGAGGGAGGGAAGGTGGCAAGTTCACAACAAAATGTGACTCCTTATCCAGTTACTTTTGCATAAACCCCTTAAGCCTCTCCCTACCCATATCCCATTTCCTCCCAAACAATCCTCATTTCCATTTTAACACTTACCTCCCCCTTACCTCTTAACTCCCATTTATATTTATCTAACCCCCACTGAAGATGTCCCTGGACAAAGTGGTTTGTTACCAAACCTCGTTTGTCCTGTTCCCCTTCAATAAACACATCACACCGAATTACATTTGATTACCTTTATTAAACTTCCATAAATATAACTTGTTAACCAACATTTATTAATTACAACTGAAACATAGTATATATAGTAGTTTTGATTTTTATGATAAGATTTCTCATGTTAAGTGGAATAAAAAATGTATTGGATAACATTAGATGTTAAAAGTTTATATACATCAATCCAGTATAAGGATGGAGTTCATGCTATACTGTATTTTTGGGGGGACAGCCCCTTTACAAATGATTTGGTTGATTTGACTTATTTTTAAGTAATATTTTTTTTTACATATAATAATGACATTTTTAGGCAAAAACAGGGAACAGCCATGGGGGCACCATTTGCCCCCATGTATGCAAACTTATTCATGGCTTATTTTGAATTAGTATGTTTGTATAAATGTATTCTTGTTAAGAATTATGTAAAATATTATTTTTGTTTTATAGATGATTTAATTTTTGTATGTGAAGGGGTCAAGAGTGAATTTTTGCAGTTTGTTGCTAATTTACAACAAAATACATTCAATTTGTCTTTTGATGGGCTACAATATGGAACCCAGGTCTCTTAACTAGATCTGACACTTAAGGGTTTGGATAATGGCAATATTTGTTACTGGGGTACATAGGAAATTTGTAAGCCAGTGCTTGTATGCTACCAGTTGTCCCACCTCCACCCCCATGTTCTATCATCTTTGCATATGGTGAATTTTTAAGATTATCTAGAATATGCAATGTTGAGACAAATTTGTTGGAAGAAATATGCAATACTTCCATTATGTTTTATAATAGAGGTTATAGTAGGAAAGCAATAGAAGAAGCTAAACAAAAATGTTTTCTGTTAAAATCAAAAAATAATGTTAGTGACAGGTTGTGGGCCAATCTGGGGTAGAGGGAATTGTGTAAAGAATGAACAAATGTATTCTGTTAGCACATATAACATTCAAAGTGAGGACGTTAGTAGTATTGTAAGATATTATTGGAATTTTTTTCACAAGGATGGGGATATGAGTAAAATTTTAAGTAAGCAACTTATGATGTCATACAAACGGGGAAGCAGTTTAAAGGACATGCTTGGGGGAACAGAAGGGGGCAAGCCTGCCCCTCTTCTCCACTCACCAGGCTGACCAGGGTGTTCCACCTGACCAGGCTGTTCCCCTTCTCTCCTATCAAACTTTTGACAACCCATCGGCTCATTAAAATGTCTTAAGCCAAGCATCATTTGGTGGACACCATCTTCTCCAACCAAACTAGATCTGTGTCAACACCTCCCAAACCCTACCACATAAATATTCAATGTGGCCAATTTTTTTAATTCCTGAAAGAAAAAAACAGATCCCTTCCCAATGCAAAATGTACCAGCCATAACCTCATAATGAAGCATAACCCTTGAATCTTAAACTAGACTCTCGCATAGCTACCAGTAATAGTGCCACAATGATTCCCAGCTCATTATCTGGTACTTACACCAACAAAACACTAAAGCCACACCATGAAACTACAGACAAGAACAATTGCACCATATGTGTAACTGCAGTCTTGTTTAACTGCCCAGTGTACCTATTAATATTCAAAAAGGCAACCTCCTTCCAATAAATGTGGTAGCAATCCACATTACCAACTTTCTGATAAAACATTCAGTGTCATCCTAACATGTTCTGACCCACAAGTCACTCTCCAAATTATTGATAAACCTTATCCATGTGTATACCTACCATGTAATTCACCAGAAATCTAGGAAGTCCAATGCAGCCATGTAACTGACAAGCCATCATGCCCAACTGCAACTCCCCTGTTCCACCCAACGGATCTCCTAATGACTAAATGAAAATTACTTTTATAATGAATCAATTGCATAGTCATCCTGGCATCATACCCACTATCCCTATACAGTGGCGGCTGGTGACTTCAAATTAAAAGAGGGCTGCAGGAGACAGCTGAATGGGTGTGGCCAATGGGGAGGGGTGTGACCAACTAGAAAGGGGTGGGGTTATGTTCAAAACCACAAAAACTAAAACTTTAAATAAATACACTGCCCTGGGTGCCACACCATCATTACAAGAGTCCAATCAAGACAAAATGAAGTGTTGAAGAAAAAAATATTTCATTGCATTGGCTACATGCCAGCTTGCTTAATATCTAGATGGAAACAAAAAGGTTGTGAGGCATGAAAAAATAAATTACTTTTTAAATAAATTACTGGAATGCCAGTCAAAATCAAGTATAAAAAAAACAAGCAGCATTCAACTCAAACCACTTCTCCTTGCACTGCAGTTCTAATTATAATTTCTATTCAGCTTTATAAAAGTACCAAGTAACATGCTGAAAGTAGCTGATACCCCCACTTGTAAAAATGTTTCTTATGCAAAAAAGACCTGCTGCCTGACAACAACTATCTACTTATTTCATGGGGAAGACATGATCTAAGTAAAAAATGAACAGAAAACAAGAAACATGCTCAAGATAAATTGCTTAAAGGATTACTGCACAGGTTATGGACTACACATGACAGATTGGCATTCTGTTTAGTTTACGGGTAAAGCCTGCAAAGATGACTGCAAGTCTCCAACAAATGTAATGAGCTTCTGAAAATACTGTAATCCTGTCCTGTATTACAAATACTGTCATATGCATTTCAATACCTAAGGCTTATACGTTATACTGTCATATGAATTTCAATACCTAAGGCTTATACGTTATCTAGTTATGTACATATTCTCTGCATGACAACAACAAAAAGGCTTTCAATGTTGGTAATTCTTTAACAGTATGCTTATTAAAGCTTGCTTGCATCTTACAATCTCTAACAAGCAAACCTGTTGGTCATTAAAGCATTGCTACTTAAACACAGAGCAACAGGGCACTGCAACAGCATGCATTTTCTAAATAATAAGAAACATAAATCAAAAGTATAAAAATATGACAGAAAACCAGAACATTCTGCAAAATCAAGGACAGATGAAAAGCCACTGTCGTACTTGTGTCTACTTTGGATGGGAGAATACTCTGCACACTTACACTGCATAACTGCTCCTTGCCTTGCTTGGACACATCCAGAGTCACTACATGGGGGAGTGGGGTGCAACAAGTATGTCACAATTTGATATTTCTCTGTCTGACAGTGATGGCTCTGACACTCATACCTCTCAACCTCAGAGCAAGAAATCTGGACAAAGCCATACATAGAAGTGGGACAAAGGCCCAGAAATAAGGACACATTTTAAATATTGCTCTTATAAACTTAGAAAGGTAATGGAATAGTAGTAGGTCTTGCATTAGTATGAATTTTTGAAGGGTATGAAATCTGAAACTCGAATGTCTGCCATTATTTTCTAACTTCAACCTTTAATGATTTGCCACTAATTTACCAGAAAAGCACAATTTTATGAAAAATGGACCAAAAATATAAAATTGCTAAACAATACAGCTGGGAACCTGTCAAAAAAGGGATACCTTTTTAATATTAGTACTGTTAACATGAACAGTTGACAAAATAAGAGAAGCTACATGCATTTCTGAAATAAAAGTAATATATAACTCTGATCATTACAGTTATTTATAATTGTAAACCCTCCACGTTTTCTTCCAAAATTGCCATTTTGCAAAGGGATTATTAGGGGAAGAGCAACATTTTGAGCCAAAATTGGGGACAGTTGAGAGGTTTGGATATTCCTAATTCTTTAAAGGGATTTATTTGCATGTACCTCTCAACCTCTTAATGCAGGAAATCTGGACAAGGCCAAATATATTGGGGGAACATACAAACAGTACTAAAAATTGCTCTTTTATAAACTTAGACAGTAGATAGAATAACAGGTCTTGCTTTAGCATGCATTTTTCTGAAAGTTATGATGTCTGAAACTCAAAGCCTGTCATTATTTAGTGACTTAATTCCCAAATGATTTGCCAGAAAACAACAAATTTTATGAGGAGCAAACCAAAAATAAGAAGCAAAAATCTATTCATTCTGCAAACATTTGGACAGTTGAGAGGTATAGTTCAGCTGGGCCTGTCTTTGAGTTTGCTGCCTTCCCCCCTCAGAAAATCATGGTCGAATGGAGCCTCCCCCCTGCAGCCATTCCAATGTCCCATTCTTTGGTTATTTCGCCCAATTTACCATAAATACTGTAATGTGCATACTGCTTTACCTCTGTGATGATTTGGATTTCATTTGAAAGTTTTATTTTGCATTTTACAACACAAACACTAATATATATCTGCTAAACAAAGCAATGCAGTGTCACAATGAAAATAGACAGCATGACAACTTCTTTGCCTTTGAAACACACATTCATTGAAACATTGAAACCCACATTCAAAGAAAATACATTTTGCCAGTGGCAGATAAAGATTAACTCTGGGCTGTTTTCAAATCACAAGCGCCTTGAACCTGAAACATACACATGCTCTTATATACACCTTCCTGGTTGTATTCAATTATATTCCTTGTACAATACAGTACGGTTTTAGAGGGCATTTTAAATGTATTGTTTTGAACATTTTTTGAACATTTTTCCAGTAAAGAATGAGGGAAAATGCATGCACCAATAATGACAAAACTGCCCAATTCAGAACATTTCCATTTTAAAAGTCTACTCAAACATCTACAGTCCACCAGTATCAGTAAATATGCATAATCTCTGAAGAAGTAAAAGTCATCTAAATAATTCCACATTAAAGAGATCTGTAACTAATGAAGTGGTTGCTGCTAGCAAACAACTTTATATTTCATTGTTTCATCTAAAGATAAAGTGCCTGTTACCTTTGAGGAATAAATTGCCTATGTTACACTAAAAAATGATAAGCTAGTAATATTGCAATAAGGAATGGATGGCAAACTGATAACAGATTCATAGCTACTAGGTATCTTCCACAAAAAGGACTCCAGCATCCACCCCCTTTGCAACACAGTTCAGTATCAGCAATGCATCTGCCTACTGTGGGAGTAGAACCCACAGCCTTCTACATCAAAAGCAAGTACACTGCTATTAACAAAGCAAGCAGACTCAGCATAAGCAGCACTAAACTTTTGCTCCCCTGCAGCTCTCAGCTCCTTCTAAAATCTACTCAACACTCAGCTGGGGGGACAAAAGCCCAAAGACCAGGGACACATTTTAAACATTGCTTATATAATGTTGGAAAGCTGCTAGAATAAAATGCTGTGTTACCACCATAAATTTCACTGCCAAGACTTGAACCCAGGACCCTGTGCAAAACAGTCAGAGCAACATACCACTATGCCAAATCAGCTGTTTTGTGAAAGAGAGGAAGACTGAAACTTAAATGGCTACCATTTAGTGAATTCAGTTTTCACCATAGCTGTCAACCTCTTAGCACAAAACACCTGAACAAAGCCAATAATGGGGGAATACAGCCCCCTAACTTATTCAGTGAATTCAGTTCTCACCATAGCTCTCAACCTTAGTGCAAATAATCTGGACGAAGCCAATAATGGGGGAATACAGTCCCAAAAATAGGGACAAATTTCAAATATCCATCTTTTAAACTTAGAAAATTGCTAGAATAAAAGGTTTTATGTTACCATGTACTTTCTGAAAAATATGAAGTCTGAAATTCAAATGCTTGTCATTTTTATTTATTTAACATTTGTTAACCAGGAAAGTCTGACTTGGAACAAAGGCCAATTTTCAGCAGAGGCCCAGGGAGAAACACGCCAGACACATGTATTTGTATGGGTTTCCTCTGGGTGCTGTGGTGTCCTCTCATCTTACAAACACAGGGAGGACATGCAGACTCCACACAGAAGGCACCCCAGCCAAGAATCAAACCGGAGAACCTGTAGCTGTCAGGCAACAATGCTACCACTGCACTACTGACTGTGTAAAGAAACATACAGAAACCACAGATTTTATGAGGAACAGAACAGAACAAACATGAAGCAAAAATCTGCAACTTTTTTACAAATGGTGGTGGGTAGGGAATTCAGAATCTTGCCACCTGGGCCCAAGGTTGTGGTATTCTCTACCCACCACCTTGTATCCTGAGTTCTCTTGTAACCAGTATATAGCAGCTGGGGTGGGGCATTACACACACACACACACACACACACACACACACACACACACACACACACACACACACACACACACACACACACACGCACGCACACAAAACCTGAGCCCAAAGTTAAGTCCATTGTATTCCTTCCTGCTGTACAATGCATCCAAAGCCCGTTGTGATGAGAGCAAGTCCTTCCCCTTCCAGTGAGGGCAAGCCAGGTGCTACCCAGCCTGCAGATGTTGCAGTCTGATCCCCTTCCAGTTTATCCAGTTGTAACTGCATAGACTTCTGGGATATTTGCTGCTGAATGCTGTCTTCCTAATCTGGACTGCTGGTGAGACAGTCTGGATTCTGTGCACATGATCCAGACTGGTTCACCAGCAGTCTGGATATCGGGAAATGCCGCAAGTGCACATGTGCGATGTTCTGGGATTTGCGTTTGTTTTCTTTTTGTTTTACTTTTGTTTTTATTTTATTATTTTCTTTTTTGTTTTACAGCTGGGGGGGCTTCAGTCCTGTAGCCCAACAACATGAGCTGCCCCTGCCCTTATAAAGCAAAAAACATCTGACATCCAAAACCACCTTATTAATGATTTTGATGAAAAGATAAAGTAAACAAGCTCTAGCCTAGGTAGTACACCTTCACCATTTGCAAATGAAAAGCCACGATAAGGCTAGCTCCAAGATGGTCCATTTGGCGGGTATTATATATCCCCTTTCTTGTAGTCGCTGGTATGCAAGCACTGCATATGTATCCCAGGTCCTGACTTAAATAAAAACTATTTTTTTAATTCTGTTCAGTTAAATACAACAAATTGCCTACTTCAAAGTACTGGTTCAAACACTAATAACACTTTCCTCTGAGCAAATTTCTTGTTATAGTAACTTGGCTCAATATGATAAGAAATTACTCATTCATTGGAAGTCACTTCCAGCTACCTTTCTTCCTTGAATGCAAACCTCCATTCACTGACAACTATATGCTCCGCTTCCTCAGTAGGTACTTCCAAAGTTCTAAGTCAATAAATTGCATGTATGCAAAGCACAAATCCGTTCCTGAGTCCGTTTTTGAACACAAGCAGCATGCTTATTTGAAGTTGGCTTCAGAACTAGGAATATTTTGGAACCTGCTCCAGAGACTTTGCAAACAGGCAGTTTGCTGATTCCAGTTGGCTTCAGAGGAAGGAAGAATTATTTATCCTGGAATTCGTTTAAGTGCACAAGCAGCACACCGATTTGAAGTTGGTCTTAGACTTTGGAAATTCATTCTGGTGACCTTGAACATGGGATGCCTATTGGTACCAATTGGCTTTAGAAGACAGAAGAGCTTTGGGACTTGTCCCCCCCACACACACACTTTACACACAGGCTGTATGTAGGTCACAGGTTGGCTTCCAAGTAAGGAACTTTTTGCAACTTGCTCCAGTGCTTTGCATACAGGCAAATGAAATATACAGAACAGTCAAATATCAACCCACAATGACCAGTCAGGTATGCCATCATTTCTACATCCAGATGACATTTTACAGCAATAACAACCCTGAGAAACTATTTTATAAAGTACCATTAATGCTCAAACTGTGATGAAGATCACCCATAGTGTGCAGTATGCAAATCATATCCTCACTCTATACTACTAATTTGTATGCCTCCACAGGAATCTCGTGCCAGTTTCCATCCTGACTAGCTGGCCCACCAGCAAACTCCCTCAGCTGTCAACTAAGTTAAAATGTAATGAAGCCTCACAATAGTACTTGACCAGCAGATCTCTCAGGACTTCAAACAAAAAAGTTTTTAGTGCACTAAATATGATGCCCACCCATGTCAGTACAAAGACAATTAGTCATATCCATAAAGTGTGCACATTTACAAGTATTTCAAATTCACCTATGACACATCTTTGAGATGTGGGAGGGAGAGAAAGCACTAGCAAAAGCTCATGCAGATTCTTTACAGTAGTTTCACACCTGAGAAATGAATAAAGAACCAAGTGCTTTAAATCAGTTTACCTACAAGCAATTGAAACATGCTTGCTCGACTTACTGGATTCCAAAATATATATATATATATATATATATATATATATATATATATATATATATTTTTTTTTGAACTGGTGAATCAAAAACAGTATAAAACACCACCACACCACTATCCCCATAAATTATATATACCATGGTCACATCAAAATGGACAAAATGGGAAAAACCTCAAAAAGTAATCTGCCCGCTTGAACCATAAAACACTCTGAGGTGAAACTCACTCCGATATTAAATTTTTACACTAAATCCACCCTTGTACCAGTGCATCAAACAGCTGTAACTTTGCCCTACATGTGCCATGGACATTTACCTTTTAAGTAAATTACAAGAATACTGTATACAGCAATGGGTCTAGTTTCACTTTTGTTGCATCAATCCCGAACTTCGCTGATTTCTTACCCTAAGGTTCCCTAATCTCCCCTAAACAACTTGTTATGTGCCTGAAGGCATCTCTGCTGCCAGTAGTCATTCCTTGAAATAAAGGTATTGTTTTCAAGCCTTGAAGAAATTATTTCATAATGTATAAAGATTGAGTGCCAGTCTTAAATGTGCCACATTAGTGTCAATGATAAACTGACCAAAATCTAGACAATCTTGACAACCAAGCCAGCTGAGCTATGCCGGACTAACTTCCCCATGAATGTTAAGGCTGCCCAGTGCATACATGCCTGACAAGAACACGTCAAACCCCCTCCATGACAATATCAACAAACCACCAGTCCACCACCAACCCACAGCTGCCACAATCCTCAAATGGTCCTAGATGTGCAATAAGTTAGGCAGCTGAAGCATGCCTCCCTTGGCCACCAATGTTGCCTATAAAATGCAGACACCCTGTCCATAACTATCAATGCCCCATTCAATGGTGACACACTTTGCAGCCCACAGAGGAGTCTCCGAAGGCTAGCAACCAAGCCCTTAACTTCCCATTGACAACTGTACTCTAGCCACTGCTCGCTAAGCTGTCTAAAAGGAATACCCAAAGGTAAAGTCAAAAGGGGGGAGAATGTCACCTCTGTCGCAGTCACTACACTCAAACCTCTCAACCTCTTAGCGCAAGAAAGTGGACAAAGCCTGACATGATGGGGGCACAAAGCAACAAAATAGGACACATTTAAATATGCACTTATAAACTTAGAAAGTCGCTAGAATAACAGGATTTTTTTCCGCCCTACCCCTGCCACCATTAGCATACATTTACTGAAGGATCTTAAGTCTGAAACTCAAAATGAGGAATGGACCAAAATATCAGCCAAAATCTGAACATAGTGCAGCTACCCCTGCTTGAGAGGAAACTAGAATAAGACATAACAGCAGACACGCATGCACCAAGCACAACACTGCACTGGCAACCCATAAAACACCAGAAACCATTGCCTGTGAGTCCAGCGAGCACCACCCTGCCACAAGAGGACACCAGACACAATCCTGACACCAGCAATGACCCTCCCAGCTGAACACCCTCCCCTCAAACTTGCCCCATGTTGCAGAGCATAACAACCTTTAGAGAGAGAAAAAAAAAGGAGACAAGCTGAGCTAGACCGCCAAAATGACAAACAGCCACCCGACAACTGCCCCATGATATTAATTTATACCGAGACCACCCAGCTACAATAAATTTCACTATTTCTAAATATCTCAACAAGCCAGTAATGCAGACCAAACGCTTTAATCTCATAACAAGGTTCTCAGCTAGATGAAGAAAATGCTGCTGACAGAATGTGATAAAATATTACAAACAACAAAACCTCACCCTTGGATCTTCAGACTGAAGGACCACCCCCACAGTCCCTAACCATAAATCCTTCAAACTGGACCACTAGAGCACCGAACAATCTAACAATCACAAACAATGACACTATGTTAAAAAAACACAATTACTAGCACATCCCCCAAACCATGACTAACTAACTTTACCTACCTCTGCCCTGCCACAAGGCCTACCTGACCATAGCCGCAGTACCTAGGGTCATCTTGGACATAAACCCACACTGTAGCAAGTTCATGCCAAAATGTGACTCCTTATCCAGTTACACTTGCATAAACCCCTTAAACCCCTCCCTACCCTTACCTCAGTTCCTCCCAAACAATCCTCATTCCCATTTTGACCCTTACATCCCCCTTACCCTCTTAACTCACATTTATATTTATCTACCCCCCCCACTGAAGATGTCCCTGGACAAATTGGTTTGTTACCAAACCTCATTTAGCTAAACATTTTCTGAGGCCAGACCAGTGTCTTATACTTTCATACCCAAGTTAGAAAGTGGGTTACGTAACATGGAATGTGATGAGGTGTTGTCCTAGGAAAAATAGAATAAAAATGTTATAGTTATGATATCATTTTTATAAAAGTTAAATTAGGAGATGTTCAAAGCTCCAGAGGCTTGAGAATTAGTTTTATGTCACTGCAGTATTCCCTGCCAAGAATTGATGATTTTTTTCATCCCTTACATGAATGGAATACTTAATGAGACTTAACCAGACATAAGGTGGCTTTAGTTTGTATTGGTTTTGGCCTTGGTTATGCCACTTATCTTGACACAGATGTGGGAAGATCAAGCCAGTGATGCATGTGTTGAAAGGCATACACAAACTCACAAGTTGCAGAGAGTGGAAGTTATAAAGTTCAGCTGCAGAACTGCCATCTTCACACAGAAGTGCTGATCCTACAACAGGATGTCTGGGGAGGATGGGCCTACAAAGGAGTACTTGAGAATTGTACTGCCCCCTAACTGTCTCAGTGTGTAAGATACTGCACTTTGTTCATCAATTAACAGGTGGTAGTTAAGAGCATATACAACATGTTTTGATTCACACTGATGTGAAATGATCCATGGTTCTCGTCTCCCTTTCCCAATCTCCTATGACTTCTGGGATCAGGGAAACAAAGAGCTAGTGGGGAATGGAGACTTGACATTTGCAGGGGCAGATGAGCCAAAAAAGTATTTCAAATTATATTAATTTACTTTTGTGGTCTATCAGGCATACATACATATCAAAATTTCATTTTTTTCCTAGATATTTCTGATAATTAATAAGCATAAAGGTCCATTCGGGTAGCATATTGATTTTTTGAATGTTATCTTCCCTTGTCATTTGACAATGTTTAATGGGCCAGAATGTGCAAGGAATATGTAGTGTTATCAAAAAATATCATTCTGTTTATAGGAAACAATGATGAAAATCAGATGTGCAATTTGTGGAGTCCTTGACAGGTTAAAAGATTGTCAGCTTTGAAGAGAGACAAGTATAGATTTTTCAGTCATAAAATTACACATGCTAAGTATGAAACTGGTAAGAACAGACTATCCAAATTACAATGTATACTTAAAACCTCCTGTATTTCAGGTTATTCTCTGTGGGTTAGCTCATGGATAAGTTTCTCTTGGAGTTGTGATGGAACTATGCACACGCTGTAAGGTTTTTTATGAATATCCCTTCTGTTCATTGCAATGTGTGCTGAGATTAAAGCAGGTCATGCAAGGTCACATGCATCTGTTACCACCACTATTCCAATAACATTCACATGTACCTCTCTTTTTATCAATATCAGATGTTTAGTTTCATGTGGTTGGAAGACAGCCATTATTCAGTCTTCAGTAAGATGAAATAATGATAATTTTAGTCTGGCAAACATAGAGACTATCTTGCTGTGCTAGTCTTGTCTAATGCAGGCTCCTTCTCTGATCCCATTTATTTTTCTATTGAGATAATTGTCTGGAGTTTAAGGTAAACCTGATGAACCTGGGGGAAGTTTTTGGGAGTATGTGTTTCTTACTGACTGGGTTCACAATGAAACAGTGAGTCATAGTAAATAAAGACTTAAAAAGTAACTGTAATATATAAACTAGAAAATGACACAAATATACAATGCTGCAAAGCTGATCATCACACCAATTATATCATAATACTCAGATTACAGTATTTTTGCAAGTGGTGCACTGCCTGGGCTCTCAGAGAAGAGGACTTCAATCCCATAAATCAGCTGTTTGATGAAACTGTAAGAAACAGAAAAGTTAAAAAAAAACATACTAAGGATTCAACAATTTAACATTAGACAACTACATGCAGTGTTCCCTGAAAACCAGGTGGCAGCAGTTGTCATAACATTTCCATCTGAATAATATCATTTTTGATCATGTACCTTATTTCATTTAGCAATCATTATTCACACACTTGATATATGATGTTGGACTATTTCAGTGTACTAAATCAGAGATTTATAAAATCTGACCTTGCAATCCTACAGGACATCCAGAATTCTGTGCCAAGAACTTTATTAGGTTTTTGTACATTCTGCATATTATTTATGTGCTAAGATGTATAGGTCAGCTGTCAGCAGAACCTTTGTCTTTCATTAAGATTCTTCTTTCAACATTGTCATACCTGTACAAAACAAGCCAACTATTTAAAGGATTTATTGGCACCCTATGGCACAGCATGCCCCATTAGATCTTCAAGTGACAGACCACCAGTTATTCCCAGAACTATAACACATTCATCTAGCAAATAACTTTTTTTCATATTTCATGCCACTTCAGTAGAATCAACTGCTTTCCTTGATATGGGCCTATAACCACGAAGCCCGTTTACAGAAGTTCCTTATCTGCAGCCTTTTAGAAGGGCTGTCTTTAATCCTTGGAATAATTGTAATCCCTTAGCTACTCTTATTTTTTTCATGACAGTTTATACTCAGTTTTTTAGATTACATTGTTTGATGCATATCTGTAGTATGCATACAGTTATGCACCAAAACAACATAAAATGAAAAGAGGTTGTGCTAAAAGCATCCAGATCCCAGAATTAAAATAAAAAAGGTTAGAATCAAGACAGGTAACATACATGTTTCTGTTGAACATTTCAGTGGCATTATATATTTCAGTATGCTCTCTGGAATTCATGTGAAAGGAAATAAGTAGAGGACTGCTAACATGACTTCTGGAAAAATAAGGAAATGATCGAGCAGTTTGATGTGTCTATGTACTTTGATCCACTAGTGCTTACTGTGGTCGTACATGACCAAATTACCACTGTTTTAGTGTACTAATTGTAATACTACAACATCCCCTGCAGTTGCTTTAAGGTTGTGACTAAAGCTGAATGTAGCATTAACTCTATGGGAAAAGCACCCCTTTCCCTAGCCCAAAGTGAGAAAAACTTGAACCACTACTTGGTAAGAAAAGAATTGCACTACTTACAGATCACTACCTTCAGCCCACAAAATGAGGCATCAGTGATGAAGGCAGCCCACATATGTCAGCAGTATCTGTCCCTCCTTGGAGACCTGGAAGATAATGAGTTTAGGGAAATAAAGCAATGGCCACTGCCCACTATATATCACAGTTCTTGGCAGTGGTGGTATTTGAACTCCATCAGTCTGTATGACACTGACTGGCCCATATGATGAGTCTATCACACTATACAACAAAACAATTACTACTGAAGTGATGATGACTGTCTTTTAATTACTTTAGGTTAAAACAAACAGCAATATTTATAACTTAATGAAGGTTTAAGACCAAAACTTCAAAAGAAGGATGAATTATGTTAATGTTTCCAAAAGATGATAGAATAGAGAAGGATGGGTGATCAGACTTGCCCTACATTAGTAGAAAACAAAAATGCTGGTGCCACAGTGCTATCAACAGAAAACATCCCCGGAGGGCCAATTCAGGTCATGTACGACATCCAGCGGCACTATACTTCAGGCCAGAGAAGGCTCACTTAAAAGGCTATAAGTATGTGGAGAAATATGTGTTTAATTACAGAAGGGGAGCAAGTGCTATTCCAAGAACTATAAACAAAAACATTAATGATACCACTGTTCAGCACACTATGAAATGTTAATGTGATACCCACACCAGCAGAGAAGCACAACTAATATGATATACTGTACAGGATGTAAATGATGATTAAAGACATTCATTCAGAAACAATAATACCACCTCCAAGTACAAATTATATGCATTTGAGTTTATATGTATGAAAAATGCATATTAAGTAAAGAGGTTAAGGCTGGTACTGTTTGAGTTTCTTTTTTTAGTTTTTATACCTAGTTGACAACCATCTAACCTTCCTTTAAAGTACCACATTTGGCAGATCACTATCACTATGTGCACTTCACCGTATAGTCTATGTTCATAGTAACTCATTACACAGCCTTACCAGTTACTGTAAAATAAACAAACACACACACAGATGCCATATACAATACTTTTTCATACTGACTCAGACAAGTAATAGAGATGAGTGGACATCAAAATCGTTACCTTCTAGGAGAGAAGATATGACAGATAATGCCTAATCATAACACTTTACAATAAAATATGATTTATTTTCTGCCGAAAATATTTTAAAAACCTTTGTTGGTATGAGGATTAAAGCCGATCTTGTCATTGTAAAGAAACTGGAACATGTTTTATATACAAGAAGATTACAAAACTGATTTAAGAACTTTATTGCAGACATTAACAAATAAAAATGATAAGACACAATAATACAATGAAATTACAATATCATCATTTTTCCTTTACTTGTTCCAAAATGGAGAAATAGCAGCAATTGTATGTTTTAAAAGCATGGTCTTTGGCATTTTACAAAACGCTGAAACTTGCTGATGTGCATTTTACATTAATCTAAATTTATCTATTATCATAAGAAAAGAATAAAATGTATTTTACTGAAATGAATGTTTAGTAATTCTTCCCCTATAGCTTAGTATTTCCAGTTACTCCTCTGATATTTAAGTTCTAAGATACCGAAGGAGAATTTTATAGGCTAAACAATGAGAAAAAAGAAGCATGCTAAGTCTCAGAGTGTGCCAAATACATAAATGCTAATGTTACAGTCATAGAAACAAACAACTTAAGTATAAACCAGTGCAGTGTGCTGTGCTATATGCAACAGTGCCTGTATCTATGCATGCTGGCAAAAGCCTCTTCACTGTACTTTAGCATTATAATAAGATTCTAAGACCTGTAATGTGCATGCAGGTTACTATGTATACACAGTATCAAAGTATCAGGTAGACAATGCTTTACGTCAACAGGGAAAGGCATATAGGACGAGTGCTGTGTTATGCTTTTCTTGCTCCATACAGCAATCAGCATCAATACATTGGTGCTTCATCCTTAGGTTGTGATTGACTGGGACCATTTTTGCAGCTATCACCTTCATAAATCAGCCAAAGCTTGTCCTTTTTTCATGTATCATACAGTACACACCGCCATTTATTTTACAGAAAGAATCCATTTTTACGGGATATGTTCTATTGGGTTCATTTTTGGATTCATGTTATCCATTGATTAAACACACATTGTCCTCTACAAAATGAATAACATTGTAAATAGGGCTTGGACTACCCTTAGTAAACAGACGGTGTGGTTGGGGAAGTGGAAGAGGCATCATGACCAAACAACATCATTGCAAAATTAAGTATTTCTTACTGCAGTTAAAATTAAGTGCGAACATTTATTTATTTTTTTTTTCAGTTTTAGGATTACCACAGCAAAGTTGCACACTTTTACATGGGGCCTTAGCAGTCCTACTACTCTTCAAAGCATCCTTGAAAGACTAGCACATAGTAAACACAGACGTTTTGCATAGCTCACAACTACTCATACACAGGTGACTTCCCAATTTTTAGCTACCTACAATATGCCATTCTATCTTTCCATCCGTCAGTCTATCGATTTATGTTTTATTAACCAAATGTATGTCAACTGGGATAGAGGATTATGGAGCTGTTAATAAGCTTGTTCATGTGATCCAATGGTCTGAGGTTTGATTCCCTCAGCCTCCATTGCCTAAAGGTGTGACTCTGAGCAAGTCACTTAATCAGATAGCACTCCCAGGCTAAGTGTGAAAAAGATGCAGGGAGATCAATGCTCTACCATGATAAATAAATACAAATAAAATAAAACAAATAAATAAGTGAAATGGTCCACAAACTCCTTTCAGCCATGACTTAGGTCACTATGAGAACAACAATTACAAACAAAGAATACAATTCATGCAACAAATATTACAGAAAATGCAGTATAACAGCAGCAGATAGTTACATCAGTATTACATTACTAAAGTGAAATATATTCTGCAAAAGTCAATTTATAAAACAGGTCCATTTTTAACATTGTGTTGGGACATTATAGAATGCCTCTTACAAGATAACTTCCATAACATCCCTGATTTCCAAGCAAGATCCAGCAATTTAAATATCAACCAAGGAAATTGAAAATGATCAAGATATGTCCATGGATATCACTTATTTAGATGTATCTAAAGTTGTATGTTTTGTTCCTCACTCAGAATCATAGGAATCATAGGAAGTTACTAGTCTATTGACCCTGAGGCCCTTATAAGCCTAGCCAAGAGTTTAGCCTATGTTTAGACAAGTAAGCATCCAAACCCCCTGTCTAGCAGGGACACAGGTGATATCCCAGGGGTGTATTTCTTTTTCCCCATACAGTTATCCAGGTTGTGCTTAAAAAGGGATAATGAGGTACTCTGCTTGATGTGGAGAGAGAGTTTATTCCATAAATGGGAGAGTCTCTGGGATAAAATCTGTCCTGCCAGCAAGTCCTATAGATGTCAAAGATCAGGTTGAGGTCACGTGTTTAGGTTACTCAAGTATAGCTTGACTTGCAGATATACAGCAGTCCCATCAAGAAGGGGTCAGAGATTGCTTTGTATGCCAGACAGAGGTCACCACTCACAAGGGACAGGGCTTTTAGCCTAGCTTTGTATGGTAGATGTTTGTGGCCCTAGATTCTCCTGGTGAGGAACCTCTGTGGTCTCTCCAGCTGCTGCATGTGCTTTGCGAGGTGCATACTGAAGGGGGCATTGTACTCAATAATTGGCCTTATAAGGGAAGAATACAGGGATGTTATGACCTTCTTGTCCATGGATGAGATACCCTTACTTATGAGGTGAGCTATGTAGAAAACTTTCCATACAATGGAAGCAACATGGTGGTCAAAAGTCAGGTTGCTATCAACCTGGGTGCCCAAATCCCTTACAACTGACTGCATGCTTAGGACGTTGTTATTAATGTGATAATATGTGGGGACATCACTCTCTCAAAGGGGATGATGATGCATTTTTTGGCATTCAGAAGAATTACACACAATGTTATCAGCTAACTTCAAAATGTGTACAACAAGGTGGACAGCTATATGACAACACAATAGGAGATGCCAGGTTAAAACCAAGGATATGTATGTAAATTGTGAATGTGAATATACTATAGGGGTCCATTTTAAAAACAGTTTTATTTTTTGCTTCAGTGTGTATCTTTTCTAGGGAATCCAGTGTGTATGGGCCATGATGTTTTGATGACACCAAAGAAAGAACAATTTTCACCCACCTTGCAAAGTCTCTCTTTTAAATCTCTTAGACACTTTGTGCCAGTGATAAGAAATTTAGGAGGCATTCTCTACCACATTGATTTGTAGTGTTAGTTATTTCAGTAATACTCAACCAACAGACTAATGTCACATGCCTGTTAAAAAAAAATAAAAAAACAAACAAAAAGAAAAAGAAAAATCTTCTAAAAGTGGAGGAAGATATCAGGCTTCTGGTAAAATCTAACTGATACAATTTAATTCCAAGAATAAAACCTTGTGACCTGCATATAAGTCTTCATCAGACTAAAGACAATTAAAAACATTCCCTGGGATTCATCAAGCAGCCATGCAGGAATAAGTTATTCCTGCATGGCAGGGACCATTCCTGCTCAACACGGCAGTGCGCCATGCATATATATGAAGGACTGCCGCCGTGCTGTAAAACGGACACGGTTCCATGTACGAGTGCAGGGGGTGTGTCTGAGAGCAGAGCTCTCACAATATACATGCCCCCTGCACTCCAGAATTGCCTTTCGACAATTTAAAATGAGCAAGAATGCTCATAACCCCCCAACCTGTCAAGATAACAAATCTGGTCAAAGCCATAAGGGACAATCATCCCTACCAAGACAAATGTTGTTAGAATAACACATGTAGCATAAGCACATATAGTGCACCTCCCAACTCGTCAGAGTAAGGAATGTGGACAAAGCCAAAATAAATAACATATATTTGTTAACCAGAGTACTGTAGTAGGTCCAGATATGAAGTGTCAGTTTAATAAAGATGTGAAACCCCCATATAAACACATGTGCCCCATACAGTATATTCACACATGAATAAATGTAATGAAAGCACATTGGGGGATGTCAGGGACAGTAAACAAATTTATATTAGGAAATGAATGAAGAATCAATCCCATACAGCAGAGAGTGTATAAAATAAAAAAAATAAGAAATGCTAAGCATTGCACAGCTCTGCTTACCAGGTATAAGCATTGTGTAAATATGACTGCTAAGCAAAGAGTAGCCTAGCTAAGTCGATTTGCTCATTTGTAAGCAGTGCTGAACTTGGCCCTTTAAGCACTGCCAATATTAGTTAAAAGCAGATTTGCCTGTAGCTTAGCTCAGCATACTTAAAACTGTTCAATCACAGCTAAGGGCAGAAAATTGGCTGTGTTTAAACCTCACAGGCAGGAATACAGCTCTTAACTGGTTGCACCTTCCCACTGCAGGGAGTATGGCAGGAGCTGGTGAGGGCATGTGCTTCTGTGTGCAGTGCTGGGGGCATACAGGAGTCCAAGGTCATGGTAGGACTTCTGGTACAAAACCATGACAAGAGTCTGCTGCAGGGCCAGTACCAAGGCTCCCAATATAAATCAGAAGCCTGGGACAGACTCACCTGTGATCTCTTCAGTCCCACTGATATCCCTCAGACTGGTGAGCAGGTCCGGCACCACTATGCTGACTTGATGTGGAGAAAGAGGGAGCTCTATGATGAGACGGTCCAAAAAGCATGGCAGAGGGGTGATGTCCCAGCAGTGTGTAAGCATTCATACCAATAACTGTTAACTAATGTCCAGCCTGTGTATATGACAGACAGGTCTGCCTAAATATTTCTCTATTTTCCTTACAGCTGCAGCTGAGTGGGCTGGGAATCAGGAAGTCCATGCTAGTAGGTTGCAAAGGCTGCATTGTGAGGCCGGTGAGTAACAATCCTGCTTGTAGTAGTCATACCAAATCAATACAAAGTAGTAGAAAGTCACCTGTCAGTATAAAAACTGTGTATGGGTTGTGCTGAATAAACCAGACAATATGACAGTAATAATTCCATATAGGTCATATCTAAATAAAATTGTAACTACCTGGCAATAAATTTCTAAATCCTGTACTGGTTGTGTTTACTCTGGTATTGTATGGCATTCATTGTTGCATTCTCAGAATAGTAATGTTGTGTTAACCATTGTTATCCACACTGTGCTAGATAAAAAAATAGACTGTTGTAAGTATAAGAGCAGATTGTACAACCAAGAGAGACTTAGACAGAAAACACTGAAGTGATAGACAGTAATATCCAAACAGCACACACACTGATGAAACTTAAGTTGTTGTATTTTTATCAGACACAGCCATGGTTTGAATCCTGGGCATGGTAGTGAGCTGTATGCATAATCATACCTTTTAACTGTACAGATTTTTGCAGAATGTCCAAGTAATTGGCTCATATTTTCTGCCTGTTCCTCTGTCCCCCTGGCAAATCAGTGGAATGATCTCAACATTGTAGTCACTAAATAACGACATACATTTGATTTTCAGACCACAAAACCTTCAGAAAATGTATATTAAAACAAATCCTGTCACTCTAGAAACTCCAAGTTTATGAGAGCAATATTCAAATTATGTCCCTATGTGTACCCCCATGTTGTCAAGCTTTGTCCAGATTGTGTGCATTAAGAGATTGAGAGGTATGTGCATAATATTAACTCAAAATCTGGGAATATGTGTAATAAGAGTCAGGTAGTGTTAACAAACATTCCCCCACAGGTCTGTCAGATAAAAAACTGTAACTGCCTGTCAATAAATATTTAAATCCTGGACTGGTAGTGTTTACTCTGGTATTGTATGGCCTGAAATGTAGCATTCACTAACATTTGCTATTAGAATAATACTGTTGTGTCAAACATTGTTTCTCACACTGTGCTACATAAAAATATGTCAGAACCAACTGATATTGCCAACATCCTGGCAGATATGTGCGGGTTTAGTTCTTCATTGAGTTGCAGAGGATGCTGTGTTTTTGGCTTTAGAGAGTGCAGCTTTTACCTGCAAAGTTGTGATTATAGGGACTCTGCATTCTTCCTGTACAGATATGGGCCCTTTAGGGGGTGCGGGGAGGTAAAGTTAGCATTGAACCTAAGCCAGCTGTTTAATCTTAGCCTTACCACAGGATATGTGCCCAAGGAGTGGCGTATGGCAACTGTGGTCCCACTTCACAAAGGCGGTGCCTCTATGGACCCTGGTAATTACCACCCCATAAGCTTAACAAGCCTGGTCTGCAAAGCTATGGAGAGGATCATAATGGAACTCATAAACAAGGACATAGGGGACTTGCAGACCTTGGACCCAACCGAGTTTGGCTTTGTCAAGGGCAGATCTTGCCTTTTGAACTTGGTCGATTTCTTTGAAACAGTTACCAAGGCCATTGATGAGGGAAAGGCAGTCCATACAGCCTACCTTGACCTTGCAAAAGCTTTTGACACAATACCCCACTCGGGTATCATAGAGAAACTTACCAGCTTAAATGTAAACCCATATGTCACAAGATGGGTTGCAAACTGGCTAAAGGACAGAACCCACAGGGTTAGAGTTGCTGGAGCCATGTCAGACTCAAGCCGGTTACAAGTGGTGTCCCACAGGGCTCAGTCCTTGGCCCTCTATTGTTCAGCATCTACTTCTCAGAAGTACAGGCAAACATAGGAGGACTATGGCTGACAAAGTTTGCGGATGACTGCAAACTGGGTGCCATAGTGGATAGTACATCGGACACAGACATCCTTCAGAGGGGTCTCACGGAAACTGATAGCTGGTGCCAGAGCCATGGCCTGAAGTTAAACAAAAAGTGTATAGTCATACCCTTCGGGAAAAACAAGGTAACCCCAAGCTACCATATAGGTGGCAACCCACTAAGCGCAGAAGAGGTTATCAGGGACCTGGGTACCCAGGTTGACAGTGTCCTCTCGTTTGACACTCACGTTGCTAAAGTGGTTGAAAGACCTTCTACATTGCCCATCTGATCATGAAGGGATTCACATCCAGATCAAGTGAGGTCATTGTTCCCCTGTACTCTTCACTTATCAGACCAATGATCGAGTACAATGCCCCATTCGGGATGCATCTCACCCGACACCTGCAGCAATTGGAGAGACCCCAAAAGTTCCTCACCAAAAGGATAAAGGGACTCCAAAACCTGTCATATACTGCCAGACTGAAGAAACTCCAACTCTATTCAGTTGCATACCGTCTGCTCAGAGGTGACCTGTGCCTGACATACAAGGCCATGACCAACCCGGATTTAATGGACATACTCCACCTCAAAAAATCCAAATCCACCAGAACCACTAGAGCAAGTGACTTAAACCTTAGCACGGATATAAATAGGACGTGCTGGAGGGATAGATTTATCACCCAGAGACTCCCTATGCTGTGGAATAAAATCCTGGTCCATGTGAGGCAGAGCACCTCGTTGGCTCTGTTCAAGAGAAATCTTGACCTGTGGATGGGAGATCGTAGGTTTACCCTGGGAATCATTTCTGTGTCACTGCTGGACAGAGGCACAACAAACTAATGGGCACATTATTTCTAACATAAGGGGTGGCGTAAGCCACATAACTTTGGGCTAGGCTTATAAATGCCTTAGGGCAGATAGCCTAGTATAAACCTATGAACCTATGAACCTATCCATGGGATCGGACAACAGCCCAGGCTGGGTTTTACACAAACTTCAGAATGAACTGGCTCCCCACTTAAGCACCATGTTCAATAATAGCCTCGCATCAGGCTTTGTGCCCACTGAATGGCGCACAGCAACAGTTATCCCACTCCACAAAGGGGGAGCCACCACTGATCCTGGGAACTATTGACCTATTAGCCTTACGAGCCTGGTCTGCAAGGCCATGGAACGTATCATCATGGAACTCAAACAAAGACATTGGTAACCTCCAACCTCTGGATCCCACCCAGTTTGAGTTTATGAAAGGCAGATCATGCCTCCTGAACCTGATCGACTTCTTTGAGGCAGTCACCAAAGCCGTAGATGAGGGTAAGGTGGTTCACACAGCCTATCTTGACCTTGCCAAGGCTTTCAACACCATCCCCCATTCTGGAATTATAGCTAAACTCACTAAACTAGGTATAAATCCCTATGTCACAAGATGGGTTGCCAACTGGCTCACTGACAGAACCCACACTTTAAAAGTTGCAGACTCCAAATATGACCTCAAAGCAGTGACAAGTGGAGTACCACAGGGTTCCATCATGGGACCTCTCATGTTTGGTATCTACTTCTCTGAAGTACAGGCTAATACAGAAGGCCTCTGGCTAATGAAGTTCGCAGATGACTGCAAACTAGGAGCCATAGTCAAGTCCCCAAATGATGTAGACATCTTACAGAAGGGCCTCGCTGAGATAGAGGCCTGGTGTCAGAGCCATGGCCTCAAGCTCAATGCCAAAAAGTGCAGTGTCATCCCCTTTGATAAAGACTCTGTACCCATGAACTACCACATAGTCAGCAATCTACTTAACACCAAATGTGTGATAAGAGACCTTGGGACCCAGGAGGACAGTAGCCTCTCCTTTGATAGTCTCATCGCCACAGTAGTCAGGAAGTCTTTCTACATGGTACACCTCATCATAAAAGGGTTCTCATCCAGGATAAAAGAGGTCATTGTTCCCCTCTACTCGACACTCATTAGACCCAGTATAGAGTACAATGCCCCTTTTGGAATGTAACTCACAAGACATCTGCAGCAGCTGGAAAGGCCACAGAAGTACCTCACAAAGAGGATTACTGGCCTCAAACAAATGCCCTACACTGACCACCTCAAAAACTCCAGCTTTACTCCGTAGCATATCACCTACTCCGAGGTGATCTCTGCCTAACATATAAAGCTATGTCAAACCCAGAGCTGTTGGACATGCTACACCTAAAGAAATCCCAATCCCTCCAAGCTACACACTCTAGGGACCTAAACCTTTTCACCACAATAAACAGGACATGCTGGAGGGATAGATTCCTGTCCCAGAGACTTTCCATACTCTGGAACAGGCTACCCATCTATGTCAAGCAAAGTTCTTTATTAGCACTCTTCAAGAAAAATCTTGATGAGTGGATGGGAAATAGGAAATACACCCCGGGAGCACTTCTGTATCTCTGCTCGACAGTGGCACAGGAAAATATCTTTCTTGGGTGGCGTAAGCCAGGGAACCTTCTTGGCTAGGCTTACGTAGGCCCTTGAGTCGATAGCCTAGTACCTACCTATGAACCTACGAATGTCTGTATAAGACTGCTGTAATTACAAGGTCAGATTGTACAACCAAGAGAGACTTAGACAGAAAACACTGAAGGAATAGAGAGCAATATCCAAATAGCACACTCTGATGAAACTTCAGTTGTTGTATTTTTAGCAGACACAGCCATGGTTTGAATCATGGGAGTGGTAGTAAGCTGTATGCATAATCATACCTCTCAACTGTACAGATTTTTGCAGAATGTCCAGATAACTGGCTCATATTTTCTGCCTGTTCCTCTGTCCCCCTGGCAAATCAGTGGGATGATCTCAGAATTGTAGTCACTAATAATGACATACATTTGATTTTCAGACTTCAAAACCTTCAGAAAATGTATATTAAAACAAATCCTGTCACTCTAGCAACTTTCCAAGTTTATGAGAGCAATATTCAAATTATGTCTCTATGTGTACCCCCATGTTGTCATGCTTTGTCCAGATTGTGTGCATTAAGAGATTGAGAGGTATGTGCATAAGATTAACTCGAAATCTGGGAATATGTGTAGAAACAGTCAGGTAGTGTTAACAAACATTCCCTCCATAGGTCTACCAGGTAAGAGATGTAGAATTTAGCTATAAGACAGTTGAAGTATACACGGTGTACAAACATACCACTGCCCAAACCAAGGCCATAGGGTATTGTAATAATACCTGTAGAGTAATAATTAGAGCAATGATCATTTTAAAGTTGTGAGCACTGCAAGTATATATAAGTTGTTAATTGACATCTCCCCCCCCCCCCCCCATATTTGCAACAATAATCTAAACACACAAATCAATGGGTATGTTTACACCAAACATACTGTTGGGACATATGTCCTACTGTTTAACAAATATTGAAATGTGTTTCTATTAATGCTCCATGTTGAAATACTATCATTGGTGGCCTGTTGCTATCAATGTAACCTGCATGCAATTGTAATGGCCACTGTAGTTCCAGATATGCATGTGTTTTGTTTGCTATGCAACTGTTCCAAATCTGGTGTTTTGGGTTAATGAGAGTATCTATGCATGCTGTTATAACTAATCATGAATTATGTTGA
Source organism: Protopterus annectens (assembly GCF_019279795.1). Taxonomy (NCBI): domain Eukaryota; kingdom Metazoa; phylum Chordata; order Ceratodontiformes; family Protopteridae; genus Protopterus; species Protopterus annectens. Next base: position 232,021,329 of record NC_056738.1, read on the forward strand.
CTATTACTAACCCACATATGTTTTAAAACTGCAACACCATAGCATGTTCGGGAAGGCCAGTCCCAGTGGACCCACCTCTTTCACCTCATCTGACCATGGCAACGGGCCCCAGCACATCTGGGACCCACCCCTGGACCACATCATCTGCTGGTCCAGCACCACCTTCAGGAGGAACTGCCTCAGTGAATGGAGCTTGTCCCCCACCGGGAGTGGGCGCAGACAGGATCCTGTCACCCAAAGTCAGGTCCAGGGACTGTTGCATAGGGAGCTCTGCAGAGAATTGGGAAATCTGCTATGCCAGCTTGAGGGCTGCATGGCACAATTAGAGTGTTAGCCTGCCAATCATACTCAGTCCCCAGCACCACCACCTTTAGGGCCGTGAAGGTGCAGTGGTGACTGCCAATGGGTGAGTACCTCAGTCCCACTGTTTCAATTTGGGGGCTCATGGGCTTCTGATTTTCAAACACCCCTCTCCATCCAAGGTGTTTACCCCCAGATGTGTCATATACCATCCCTGTATGCTGCCTTCTCTGTCTTCCGATCCAACCTACCTCCCCAAATATACCTGCTATCCGGCTAGGTATCACACAGGCAGATGTACAGGGATGCTCGTAGGAGGGCTGCTGGTCATCATGCCCCTGGCAGAAGTACCACAGCAGGTGTCATCAGATGCATGTTTCAGGCCATCATGGAAGCACAGGCATGTATGGAATGTTACACCAGACAGAGTCTGAGGCTTCAAAGAGCTAATCATTCTGCTGTACTTGACAACATCTGTGATCTTGCAGGTGCCCACCGTTGTTTTTGCAGAGATCCTAGATAGACGGTTGGGTGAGGTGGTGGGAATCCTCGACCATGTACTGTCTGTGTTAGAGCATATGGTGAGGGAAGGGCATCAGCCACATGGACAAAGGTCAGCAACACCTACAGGTGGAGGTTTATGTGGATGTGCAACAAGTCACAAATGCTCCCATAGTGGCAGTACCAGCACCAGCACTGCAGGGGGTACTGCCACACCAAAATGCAGCAGGCCACGTGCACGTGGTCCTGGCCGGTCCCAAAATGGACACAGACCCAGTGGACATTTGTCATCATCAAGGGAGAGTAACATATCTGGGCTTCTACCTGGTAGAGCCCATGGAACCTCTAGCAGGCACAGTTCCGATGTCTGTGGTCGGACATGGTGAACTGTACACTCTGCCATGTATGATCTGCAGCTGCCCAACAAACCCCTGTATAAGGCAGCCACATGACAGAACTGTGTGCATACATACACACACGCATCACCAGCACAGCTAGGGCACCTCCATACCTACACACACCACATCTGCACAGCCCAATTGATAAAGAACCTCCTAACACACATACATGATGTCAACCAAATGGCTCAGCCTAGGTCTCTGGCAAACCCACAACACACCCTGTGCATATGACAATACCTGTGCAACATCCCTGTCATCCATACCATCAATGCAGGGACTGCTAATATGGTTCTGATGCACAGGGTGAATTTATTAAGGTTTAGCAATGTAATGCTGTTTAACATGTTTTCAGCTGGAATGTTTAATGCTTACATGTCAGGGTGTGTAGCTGTCCAGCCATGATGCATTATAGCTGTTATTAACACTGACTGATTGTGATATCCATAATGTATTGAGTTTGTGTTGTAGATGTCTATGTGTCAGCAGGATGTTGGTCTGCTCTCCTTTCCTACAAGGGGTATGGCACTGCGGTGACACATTGACTGTGTCATATACTAGGTACAGCTGAACACAAGTAACAGGTCTGTATAACAGTTACTGCATGTGCCACATGGCTGATAGGTCTGAGGGGTGTATACAGGTGAGTGCATGGTGGCTGATGTGAGCAGGTGTTCTATAGTGGACAATGGTAAGTGTACTGGGTTCCATACACCAAATGTTTGTGAATAACACACACACACACACACACACACACACACACACACACACACACAGACAGAGTCTTAGTTGTTATTGTAATACACAGAGAATACTGTACACATGGATGTACTTAATTTTGCAGTGAACTCATTTTGGCCTATGTAATTCCACCAAGACAAAACAGGCAAAACATCACATCAGTAAATAATCAGTCTGCCAGTTTAATGTCATTAACAATAGTACTGGCAGGGTATATGTCCTCTTCCCCAATGTAGTGCAATCCTGGAGTTGGTAAACATAGGTGTACTGGTGTGGGTGGCACAGCCCTCCAGTTTGGAGGGTGTGGGGTGGTGTAGAACCACACATATTGTGATTAACAATTATTTAACCTGTTAACATAAACTGTACAGTATAACAGCAGACTAAGTTGGGGGATACACAGAACAATAATCCCAATGATATTGGTTATGCACACAACAACCACACCCAACTATATATACCAACTCCAGTATCAATGTACAGCTGTACACTGGGAAAGAGGGCATTTAGACATTTACTACTAGTTTTGATGGAATGAATTCCACAAGATGATTGCTTTGAAATGTTAGCTTTTGCCAGTTAGTTCTTGGACAAATGATCTCCTGGGAAATATATTTTCTGCAAACTGAAGTAGATCCCTTCACATACACACACACTTACTTGGCAACACTGACAGTAGAACCCCTACCTAGGTACTTATTGCTACTAATGTGTTTGGCCTTAATTGCACACACCACAGAGCTTTTATGATGAGGTGTGTCCTGAGTTTATTGTTAACTGAAGAAGGCCTTGCGCAGTATGGTAATGGGGGATGTACTGGGTGTTAATGAACAATACATAGTATAACATACTGTCATATACACATTGACAAAGACATAACAGTCATAGACACATCTGACAGACCTGGGTTTCGCAGTGCTAACTACCTTGTCAGTGAGTCCATTCTGTTACAGAGCATTTGCACACATCACATGCATCATTGAGCTGGATAGTGTAATCAGTTACCTGTATGGTTTATGGTGACAGCAGTCCTCATACAGTGGACCTTGGAACATGTACTGGGGGTACCATGGTGTAAAGACAGTATATCCACCACCCACACCCCACATTGGATATTGTACTCACTGAGATCCATGATAATGCTGTGACATACCCACAATAACACATTGACTAGTACTGCAATACAACCCCTTGTCTATCTAATCAGTCCTACTATAGGGATATGCATTTATTGCACATGCCACAGGGATAGTAGGGTGAGGGCTTGTCATGGCTCTCCTAATGTCAGCAACATTACTATCCCTTATATATGTATGGTAAGGTTTATTGTATTTGGAGAATGTGGCCTCAGAATGCTGTCTACTACAAATATACACACTCATAGGTTCATAGGTTGGTACTAGGCTATCGACCCTAGGGCCTATACAAGCCTAGCCATAACAATTCCCTGGATATTTCTTCCAACAATATTTACTTCCCTGGACCCCTGTCTAGCAGGGCAACTGACGTGATCCCCTTGGTGAATTTTCTATCTCCCATCCAGTCATCAAGGTTCCTTTTGAAGAGGGCCAAAGAGGCACTCTACTTGACATGTATGGACAGTCTATTCCAGAGTCTGGGGAGTATCTGGGTCAGGAACCTGTCCCTCCAGCATGCTTTGTTTATTGTGATGACAAGGTTTAGATCCCTGGAGCATGTGGCTCTAAAGGATTGGGATTTCTTTAAGTGGAGCATGTCCAACAGCTCTGGGTTTGACATGGCCTTGTATGTTAAGCAGAGATCGCCTCTAAATTGACGATATGTGATGGAGTATAGTTGGAGATTTTTTAGATGGTCAGCATAGGTCATCTGCTTTAGCCCTGTAATTCTTTTAGTGAGGTATTTTTGTGGCCTTTCCAGTTGTTGCAGATGTCTTGAGAGGTAAATACCAAATGGGGCATTGTATTCCATAATGGGTCTAATAAGGGATGAGTACAATGGGAGAATGACCTCCTTTTTTCTGGATGAAAAGCCCTTAATGATGAGGTGTGCACATAGAAGGATTTCCTGGCTGTTGTGGTGATGTGGTTATCGAAGGTGAGACCACTGTCCACCTGTGTCCCTAAGTCTCTTATCACACTTTTGGTGTTTAGTGTACTGCCACCTCTGTGGTAATTCATGGCTACATGTTTTTTCCCAAAGGGGATAACTATACATTTCTTGGCACTGAGCTTGATCCCATGGCTCTGGCACAAAGCATATGTTTCTGTAAGGCCCTTTTGTAGAATATCCACATCATTTGAGGATTCAATAATGGCTCCCAGTTTGCAGTCATCTGGGAACCTTGTTAAGCAGAGTCCCTTATTGTTGGCCTGTACTTCAGAGAAGTATATGCCAAACAAGAGCGGTCCCAGGACTGAACACTGAGGTATTCCACTTGTCACTTGTCTGGAGCTGGATTTGGAGTTGGCTACTTTTATGGTGTGGGTTCCATCAATAAGCCATTTGGCACCCCATTGAGTGACATTGGGATTAATGCCCAGCTCAGTAAGTTTATCTATGATTCCAGAGTGGAGGATAGTGTCGAAGACCTTGGCAAGGTCCAGATAGGCTGTGTGGACTACCTTACCCTTGCTCACAGCTCTGGAGACTGCTTCAAAGAAGTCAATCAGGTTCAGGAGACAAGATTGGCCCTTCACAAACCCAAACTGGGTGGGGTCCATAGGTTTATAGGTTCATACTGGGACAATTATAAGCCTAGCCCAATTTTGTTTGGCTTACGCAACCCCTTGATTTGAGTATACTGTGCCCTTTTTATGGTTTAGTTTACTGTGCCTCTGTCTAATAGTGACACAGAAGTAATCCCTGGAACAAACCTATGATCCCCCATCCACTCATCAAGATTCTTCTTGAAGAGATTCAGTGAGGTGCTCTGCCTAACATGAATTGGAATTCTATTCCAGAGCGAAGGGAGCCTCTGGGTTATGAATCTGTCCCTCCAGCAAGTCCTATTTATTTCTGTGCTGAGGTTCAAGTCCCTCGAGCGTGTGGCTCTAAGGGATTCAGATTTATTGAGGTGGAGCATGTCCATTAATTCTGGATTGGACATAGAATCATAGAATCATAGATTAGTACTAGCTAAACTGCCTTATAGCCCATTTATTTTAAGCCTAAATTATCCCCCCGATTCAAACCTGTGTGTACCTGCTTGTAAAAGCAAACACTTAAACAATTAAATTAAGCCCCCATAGCTTTGTATGTCAGGCATAGATCACCTCGAAGTAGGCGGTATGCAACTGAGTAGAGCTGGAGTTTTTTTAATCGAGCAGCATATGGCATCTGTTTGAGTCCCTTGATCCTCTTGGTGAGGCACTTTTGGGGTCTTTCTAATTGCTGCAGGTGTTGGGTAAGGTACATCCCAAAAGGGGCATTGTATTCTATGATGGGCCTGATGAGGGATGAATAAAGGGGCACGATTACCTCTCTTAATCTAGATGTGAATCCTTTCATGATGAGGAGGGCCATGTAGAAGGTCTTTCTAACCACTTTGACAATGTGGATGTCAAAGGAGAGATTGCTATCAACTTGGGTCCCCAGATCCCTAATTACTTTCTCTGTACTTAATGGTTTACCACCTATGTGGTAGTTTGTGGGCACATTGTTTTTGCCAAAGGGTATGACTATACACATTTTGGCATTTAGCTTTAGACCATGGCTCTGGCTCCAGTTATCCGTCTCTGTGAGACCTTTTTGAAGGATGTTTGTGTAAGCTAGAGAGTCGATTATGGTGCCCAGTTTGCAGTCATCTGTGAACTTGGTGAGCCATAGTCCTCCCACGTTGGTCTGTACCTCGGAAAAGTATATACCGAACAAGAGCGGTCCCAGGACAGAACCTTGTGGGACACCACTTGTGACTGGTTTCGAGTCTGACATGGCTCCAACAACTCTCACTCTGTGGGTTCTGTCTTTGAGCCAGTTTGCGACCCATCTTGTGAAATAGGGGTTCATATTTAAGCTGGATAGCTTATCTATGATGCCCGCATGGGGTATTGTGTCAAATGTCTTTGCTAGGTCTAGATAGGCTGTGTGGACTATCTTCCCTTCATCTATGGCTTTGGTGACTGTTTCAAAGAAGTCAACCAGGTTCAAAAGGCAGGATCTGCCCTTGACGAAGCCGAATTGGGTTGGATATAGTGTCTTTAGGTCCCCGATGTCTTTGTTTATGAGCTCCATGGTGATCCTCTCCATAGCCTTGCAGACTAAGCTAGTCAGGCTTATGGGGCAATAGTTTCCAGGGTCCGTGGAGGCTCCACCTTTGTGGAGTGGGACCACTGTTGCTGTACGCCATTCTGTGGGCACATATCCTGTAGTGAGGCTGAGATTGTACAGCTGTTTTATTTGAGGGATTAGTTCTTCTTGGAGTTTATGTAGGATGCAACCAGGGACACCATCTGGTCCCATGGAAGCAGTGTTTTTTGCTTTGGAGAGGGCAGCCTTCACCTGAGCATCAGAGATGTTTGGGAGGCAGCCCCCTGTTGGGATAGACACTCGCTCTTTTGGGGGGAGGGGGTGGAGAAGTTTGCACAGAACCTGTCTGCCAGGATATTGGCGATGTCTGTGGGTTCAGTATATTTTTTGTCATTTAGAATCAACCCAGAACAAGTCTGGGAGTTGCATCCCAGGTTCCTAGCATAACTGAAAAAAGCCTTATGATTGTATTTAGTGTCCTGTGCAATTTTTCTCTCAAAGCTGGCCTTGGAGGATTTTATGAGGGATCGTAATTTTTTGCTAGTACTAAGGTTGCCAGTGTCTTTGTTTATAAGTTCGAAGATAATACATTCCATGGCCTTGCAGATCAGGCTCATCAGACTGAGGGGATCCAAGGTGGATTTCCCCCTTGTGGAGTGGGGTAACTGTAGCTGTGCACCCCTCAGTGGGCACGAAGCCTGAGGTGAGCCTATGATTAAACATGACACTTAGGTGAGGTGCCAGTTCATTTCATAGTTCATGTAGTACACAGCCCAGGATGTCATTTGGCCCCATGGATGCTGTATTCTTAGCTTTGGAGAGTGCGTTTTTTTACCTATGTGGCCATTATTACTGGAATTTGTTGATCTGCCAGGATATTGGCAATATCCTTCAGATCAGTATATTTAATGCCATTCTGTTGTAGCTCAGAGCAGATCTGAGCATTGCCATTTAGATTCTTGACATAGCTATAGAATGCCTTGTGGTTGTCTTTGGAATCTTTGGCAATTTTATTTTTGTAACTAGCTTTAGAGGATTTTATGAGGGATCTCAGCTTCTTAGTGAGGCTGGTAAGGGAGTTTTTTGCATCATGGGATTTTCCTCTTTTCTGCAACAGTTTCTTCCTTTTGTTGTAAAGTTTGTTTATGGCAGGGGACCACCAGAATAGCTTCCATTTTTTGGAGGAGAGTGTCTTGGTTCTATTTGGGATGACATGATTCATGCATGAGTGGATGTGCTCGTACAGTGCCTTAGTGTAGGATTCAGCAGTCGAACTTTCAGTTCCCGTCTGTATGGGTGTCATGAAGTTTGTCACTTCTGACTTGAGTAGCATGAAGGTGGCTTTGGAAAAGTTTTTTAATGGAGCTTTCCTTACTGGGGGGGTGGGGGAGGGATGTAAATGTCAAGGTTGATTAGCTCATGGTCAGACCTGACCAACGAGGGGGTGTCCATAGGTGTGGAGCATCGATTTCCCATGTTGGTAATGACCAAGTCTAGGCTATTGGAGCCCCTGGTTGGACTATGGATTAGATGATCCAGGGCATTGGAATTTATGAATTCCAAGAACTGTTGGGTAAAGGTGTTGGTACACGAGTAGTTTTCCCAGTTAATGGCAGGGTAGTTGAAATCACCCAGTATTAGGGTGTTTGGTTGTATCTTAATATTTCCCACTATGTTTAGAAAGATGTAGTGAGAATCTTGGGGCATGGTGGTGAATCTGTAGCAAGCTACAATATGGATAGCAGTCTTATCTAGTGTTAATTGCACCTGGAGAATTTCAGATGCATTGTGTTGGGCAACTAGCCCAGTGGTGTGAATATCCTTGGTGAATATGGACACTTCTCCATCTTTAGTGTTACGGTCCTGGTTTGGTGGCTGAAAGGTGTGGTAAGTGTTGTAGCCTGGTATTGCAGGGGTGCTCTCTGGAGCCTTGAACCTGGTCTCAGTTACTGCACAGATATTGATGTTCTCCATTTTTAGGAGTGCCTCGAGAAAGTGCATTTTGAGGTTTAGACTTCTAGCATTGAGTAGCATTACCTTCAGATTTTGCATGCTTGTACCTGTTACGGTGGTGGTTTTGCCCTGTGAACATTGCCTAAAAAAGGCAGTATAGGGGTGGCAAGAGCCTTAGCCAGTAACCTGAATCCCAGGGGCGACAGGTGCAGACCATCTCTGGCAAAGCATTGTAGTCTGTCGATCATGTCATCCCAAGCAGACAGATACTGGATTCCCTTTGAATCACACCAGAAGCTTAGCCAATTGTTGAAGTCAATCATTTTGTCCTTATACTGTGGTATCCTTCTGGGCGAAGGCAGGATGCTACTCAGGGCTAGGGTCATACCTTGCCTGGGCCACATGATCTGAGAGCTCTTCCATGTCTCTTTTCATGTAGTCCAGGGAGGTACATCTCAAGTCATTCACTCCAACATGGACAATGACAGAGTCATATTTGTACTTGTTATGGCGTGACCTGAGTGTGTGGGTTATATGGAGGATCCTGGCACCCAATAGGCAGCTAACAGTAACCTTCTCCTTGTTTTGTCTGGTGAGTGGGACATCAGTGTGCCTGACTATAGAGTCACCTATGACTAAAGTGTTGGGTATGTTGTCTTGCCTTAGGGGCTGTTGTTGGGAGGCACACTGGTGTTGAGAGCTATGGGACACTTTGGTTGTAACCGGTGTTTGCATTTTAGCGGAGGTCCTTGTTGCTTGGGCAGGTTACTGTTAAGGGCCTCTGCATATGAGGGTTTAATGTTGCTATGTGAGGGTGTTGGTGGTGTGGGTTTAGAAGGACTATGTGTTGCTTGAGGTGTAGTGAGGGTGTTAACCTTCTCCTCTTGACTGTCTAGCACAATCTTGGCTTTCAGTTTGGCTATGTATGTGCATCTCTCACAGATTGTAGTGTTGGGTGGTAGGAGAAGAAGGTTGTCTGTGTACATGAGGCAATTGCTGCATTGCTCCATTATGCCCAGATTCAACAGGTGGACAGGAGAAATCACAGGATAATGATGCTTGGACATGCCTGGCTTGGTGCTTTTATTTGTAAAGTACAAGAGCCATTTCTCCTTACCTTAGCAAGGTACTTTGCAATTATAGGCTGTTTAGTGCCTATGATTAATTTCTCCTTATTATAAATGGAGAGTTGTATCAGTTTAAGGCTCCCTAGTGCTTTCCAGCAGGTTTTAGAGCAAGTGCTAGTCACAGGGATTCTTAAAGGTAAGATGAAAAAAAATGGTTTATCCTAAACACTGCAGTGTGCACTAGAGGAGTTAGATGTGACAGTAGGTAACTTAAGTTTTACCTGTCTAAGAAGTTAAGTTTTTTAAAACAGCAAGATAGATTGAAAGGGGGTGGTCACTTTTGTATTCTGGTACTATGGAATACAGTAGAAAGGCCAATAAATTTAAATATCAAAAGTAAAACTCTCTGAGGCACAACACGACAATGAGAAGTTGACCATTGACCATTTATTAAAAAGTAAAACCAAAAAATGTTCTCAGAATCCAGTAAGCACTTTCACATTACATATGAATGCTTCATCAGACTGCTCAATCACTAACAAATCCCTTGAGTTTAAATACCACATTCAATTTGTTGTTCAACCAATCAGCTGGGTGCATATTAATATTAACGCATGTAAAGTACATCCAATTAATATAAGATCAATATACAGTATCAGTACTTAATAACATACAGCTCACACACCAAGAACACGACAGTCAGTACTCAGAGTCCAGCTTTGTATGCAGGGGTGTATGGTTCCAGTACTGCAATCCATACTCTGCTGTTACTTGGAAAATCACTGTTAAAAGTAGCAATGTAATGATATAATACATGCAAGTGTGATTGCATATAACCTGGGATAATACCCATGTATAAAACACATGCAAAGTGAAAAGATTGTTCTAGTAGCCATGTATACTCAGGTGTCCCATACAGTATACTCACACCCCTTGCTACTGTAACGACAGCACATAGAAGCATGCTATGTACATGGAATTAAATACACTTATTAAAGAAGTCATTACTCTGCTACTTTATCAGACTGGAATGTGACCACTGGTTACCAGGGCTGAGCTATGCTTAGCAGGTGTAACCATTGCTTAAATGTAAATGTTAAAGAGATTTGCGCACTGGTAAGCAAAGCCTGCACAGTGTAAGCAGCTTTTCATTTAACCATACGTTAGCACTGCTTACCGCCACACAAACCCACTTAAAACTGCTCAAAACTGCCTTAACCACTCTGTACCCAACAGTGCTTGTTCTGCCTAGCAACAAAATAAATAGCCCTTGCTGGTCTTGAACCCAGGACCCTGCACACTATAGTCACAGCAGTTAACCACTAAGCAATCGGAGCTATAAAGATGTCTGTTGTTTTTTCAAAAATATCATTCAGTACACATACTGAATAGTAGTGAACAACTGCTTTGACTACTACAATTTATTAGTACTTGTAAGTGAGAATAGTGTTGAGTCAGTCATGTTTTTATATCTAAATATACACACATCAGATAAATATGGTGGGATACATCTGGGAAGGTATATACACAGCACTCATGTTTACACATAAGGAGATGGATATATATACACATATGTCGATATATGTATACATGTACATACACACAAAAAGGGTGATTTTGAGGAGGAGTTCAGGGAAGAGTTAACACAGGCACTGGGGTCAATGAAGAGTTACCAAATGGCTGGGTAACTACTGCAGAGATGGTAAGGGAGACAGCTAGAAAGGTGCTTGGTATGACATCTGGACAGAGGAAGGAGGACAAGAAGACCTGGTGGTGGAATGAGGAAGTACAGGAGAGTATACAGAGGAAGAGGCTGGAGAAGAAGAAGTGGGATTGTCAGAGAGATGAAGAAACTATACAGGAGTATAAGGAGATGAGCATGGCAAAGAGAGAGGCGGCAAAGGCTAAGGATAAGGCATATGGAGAGTTGTATGAAAGGTTGGACATGGAAGAGGGAGAAAAGGACCTGTACCAATTGCCTAGACAGAGGGACCGAGCTAGGAAAGATGTGCAGCAGGTAAGGGTGATAAAGGATAGTGAGGGAAACATACTCACAAGTGAGGAGAGTGTGTTGAGCAGATGGAAAGAGTACTTTGAGGCGCTGATGAATGAAGAGAATAAGAGAGAGAGAAGGTTGGATGATGTGGGAATAGTGAATCAGGAAGTGAAACAGATTAGCAAGGAGGAAGTAAGGACAGCTATGAAGAGGATGAAGAATGGAAAGGCTGTTGGTCCAGATGACATACCAGTGGAAGCATGGATGTGTTTAGGAGAAATGACAGTGGAGTTTTTAACCAGATTGTTTAATGAAATCTTGGAAAGTCAAAGGATGCCTGAGGAGTTGAGAACAAGTGTTTTGGTACCTATTTTTTAAGACTAAGGGTGATGTGCAGTGGTATAGTAACTACAGAGGGATACAACTGATCAGTCACAGCTTGAAGTTATGGAAAAGAGTAATGGAAGCTAGGTTAAGAAGGGAGGTGATGATTATTAATCAGCAGTATGGTTTCATGCCAGGAAAGAGCACCACAGATGTGATGTTTGCTCTGAGAGTGTTGATGGAGAAATATAGAAAAGGTCAGAAGGAGTTGCATTGTGTCTTTGTGGACTTGGAGAAAGGATATGATAGGGTGCCTGGAGAGGAGTTGTGATATTGTATGAGGAAGTCAGGAGTGGCAGAGAAGTATGTAAGAGTGGTACAGGATATGTACGAGGGTAGTGTGACAGTGGTGAAGTCTGCAGTGAGAGTGACAGATGTGTTTAAGGTGGAGGTGGGATTGCATCAAGGATCAGCTCTGAGCCCTTTCTTATTTGCAGTGGTGATGGACAGGTTGACAGACGAGATCAGACAGGAGGTCCCATGGACTATGATGTTTACAGATGACATTGCGATCTGTAGTGAGAGTAGGGACCAGGTTGAGGAGACCCTGCAGAGGTGAAGATATGCTCTAGAGAGGAGGGGAATGAAGGTCAGCAAGACTAAGACAGAATATATGTGTGTGTATTAGAGGGAGGATAGAGGAATGGCGAGGAGGCAAGGAGTAGAGTTGGCAAAGGTGGATTAGTGTAAGTACTTGGGATCAACAGTTCAGAGTAATGGTGAGTGTGGAAGAGACGTGAAGAAGAGAGTACAGGCAGGGTGGAATGGGTGGAGAAGAGTGTCAGGAGTGATTTATGACAGACCAGTACCAGTAAGAGTGAAAGGGAAGGTCTAAAAGAGGGTAGTGAGGCCAGCTACGTTGTATGGGTTGGAGACAATGGCATTGACAAAAAGGCAGGAGTCAGAGCTGGAAGTGGCAGAGTTATTAAAGATGTTAAAATTTGCACTGTGTGTGACAAGGATAGACAGGATTAGGAATCAGTATATTAGAGGTTCAGCTCAGGTTGGACGGATTGGAGACAAAGTCAGAGAGGCGAGATCACATTTGTTTGGACATGTGCTGAGGAGGGATGCTGGGCATATTGGGAAAGGATGCTAAGGATGGAGCTGCCAAGTAAGAGGAAAAGAGGAAGGCCTAAGATAAGGTTTATGGATGTGGTGAGAGAGGACATGCAGGTGGTTGGTGTGACAGAGCAAGATGTAGAGGACAGGAAGAAATGGAAACAGATGATCCACTGTGGCAACCTCTAACTGGAACAGCCGAAAGAGAAGAAGATATGTGTGTGTGTGTGTGTGTGTGTGTGTGTGTGTGTGTATATATATATATATATATATATATATATATATATATATATATATATATATATGTGTGTGTGTGTGTGTGTGTGTGTGTGTGTATATATATATATATATATATATATATATATATATACATATACATACACACACACATACACATACATATATATATATATATATATATATATATATATATATATATATATATATATAACATATACCCATAACATGTTGTGGAGTTATACCTCAGCACCAATAGTCACAATCTCCTAGTGCAAGGGAATGTAATGTAAGTATTGCAGGTATAAATGTAGAATGTTGCTACAGTAACAGGGGTTGTGTCAACAGAAATGTTGTGTAGGAAGTCACTTCTGATACTGACATGTATGCCAACAGTTACTTACAGACATCATAAGATCATCATAGTGAAGTACCACACAAATCACAGTAATGATCATGTGGAATACATCAGAGATATGACCAATAAATGTGGACAGTCTGACACAATCTTTTCAGTCCAGAGGTATACACAGAACTCCTTAGTACAAGACGTGTGGACCAAGCCTGACAAAGTGGATGTTTACAGCCATGAAAATGGGGATATCAAAAAATACTGGAATAGATAAGCTTAGACAGTTGATGCATTCACACACTCCTGTCTGCCCTAACACATATTAACCAGAGGTGCAGAGGTCCCAAGCCCACATACTTCCCACTGGTTAGTGACAAACATCTTCACAGCATCCCACTGCTTTTTCAGAAATACACAACACTTATGGTGGCCAGGCAACAGTACATCTGACAAATATCTGGACATAACATCACACTAGGTAAATACACTGAGCTGCTAAGCATGTCACAAAGCACTGTGTAAACTACAGGCAGACTGCCACAACACTGACACAAGTTTCCTATGGGGGAATATATATGTACTTGCAAATGTAGCAGGTGCTACAGGCATGTAACAACAAGGAGTAAAAGACAGTGTGAAAGTGCATACCCACAACCAACCTCAACAGTCACAGTCACATTATGGTAAGCCTAATTAATAATACAGTATATGGATTGTGTGAGCAAAATCATCCTCATATTTACCTCTCACACACTAACCCTAAATATACTGGCCCAATACACAGTATAGTCTGATGCCTAACTGTGGTATGGGATATGTCTCAGTCTGGCCCTACAAACATATACGCTGATAGGGTACCGTAAACTGGAGCAGCATACAACATCAAACAGAACAGGACCAAGAACACTGACATCTACCACAGTCTGTACACAGACCAAGTAACATATTCACAATACACACTCTGTCAATAATCACCATAAGTACACAGACCTCACTACTGTACAGACTATAACAGAATGTCCAAGATTTGTCCTCATATATAAGGCCTACTATACATAACATGTCTAGCAGTCTGATATCTTACTGGCTTGTTATCAGGTATGATGTCAGTAAATAATGATACTGTACGACTACAGACTCTGGGAACAATCGCCCCATTAGCCTGACAAGTCTGACATGCAAAGCTAAGGAACGCATCATCATGGACCTAATAAACAAAGATATAGGGAACCTCCAAACTCTGGATCCCACACAGTTTGGTTTTGTGAAGGGTAGTTCATGCCTGCTCAACCTGTTTGACTTCTTTGAGTCAGTCACCAGAGCTGTGGATGAAGGCAAGGTGGTTCATACAGCCTACCTTGATCTGGCCAAGGCCCTTGATACCATTCCCCACTCAGGAATCATAGAAAAACTCACTAAGCTACACATCAACCCCTATATCACTAGATGGGTTGCAAACTGACTCACAGATAGAACCCACAGTGTGAAAGCACCTGACTCCAAGTCAGACTGTCGACCAGTCATGAGTGGAGTCACACAGGGTTCGGTCCTGGGTCCTCTCCTGCTTGGTATCTACTTCTCTGAAGTTCAGGCCAACACAAAGGGACTGTGCCTGACAATGTTCACAGACAATTGCAAGTTGGGAGCCACAATTAACTCCCCAAGTGATGTTGACATCCTACAGAAAGGCCTCACTGAGACCAGTGACTGGTGTTAGAACCATGGCCTTAATCTCAATGCCAAAAAATGTGTCGTCATCTCCTTTGGGAAAATTACAGTTCCCATGAATTACCACATCAATGGTAGTCCACTGAACACAGAAGGTGTCATAAGAGATCTGGGAACACAGGCTGACAGCAACCTCTGTTTTGACCACCACATTGCCACTGTGGTCAGAAAGTCCTTCTATGTGGCACATCTCATTACTAAGGATTTTGCATCCAGGAAGACAGAGGGCATTGTCTGTCTCTACTCTTATCTCATTAGGCCAATTATTGAGTGCAATGCCCTATTTGGCATGGACCTCACTAGACACCTGCAACAACTGGAGAGGCCGCAAAAGTATCTCACAAAGAGGATCTTAGGCCTTAAACACTTGTCCTATATGGACAGACTCAGAAAACCCCAACTATTCTCTGTCTCATATCACCTACTTAGAGGCAATCTCTGCTTGACTTATAAAGCCATGTCTGACCCAGTTCTGTTAGAAATGCTACATCTAAAGAAATCCCAATCCCTATGCACTACACACTCCAGAGACCTCAACCTCATTACCACAATCAACGGAACAAGCTGGAGGGACAGGTTCACAACCAAGAGACTGCCCATGCTATGGAATAGACTACCCATACATGTCAAGCAGAGCGCCTCACTGGCCCTCTTCAAGAGAAATCTTGATGAGTGGATTGGAAATAGAAAATTCATCCTGGGGATCACTCCAGTGGCTCTACTTTACAGAGGCACTGGGAACTATGGTCAGGAGGCACAATGCCAGGGTAATCCTATGGGCTAGGCTTGTAAAGGCTTCAGGGCCATTAGCCTAGTACACACCTATGAACCTATGAACATATGCACCTCTTACTGCATGACATATGGACAAAGGGTGACAGACTTGGGGTACAGAGGCACAAACACAGGGCCAATATTGACATATTGCTGTGATAAACTGAGAAAATTCCTGGTGTAACAGGATTTGTTGTGACATATCTCTTCTGAGGTATATGAAGTCAGTAACTCACATGGATATCACCATGTACTGACTCCAATCATCAGAGTATGCTACTGCATTTTTAAAGATAGGAAATGTGTGAGTAACACCTTGAACATAAGACTCCAAACTCTGGCAAGTATGCAGATAGCCCTACAGGTGAGAGTTACCTCAACCACATAACACTGTCATGCCAGACTTTAAATCATGCAGAACAGCCATATCCACACAAACCCTGTTAAACCAACATTACTTCAAATGTAGAACAGCAATACTTACATTCTGTCCCCACGTCTGGAACATCCCCCTCCTGTTTGTTGCCCTGTCTCTACAGTGTATGTTGTAAGAGATATTTCCAACTACCCTCTGTGATGCTGTTTGTCAGACACCCACATGAAGTCCTGCTCACAGTGAAGGAAAAGGGCCAACACCCACATGAAGTGCTTAGTTATAGAAGTGTGTTTCCATGCAATTGGCTATAGGAATGATACCACATCTGTTCCACATGCAATTAGCAAGTGGGGGACTGCAACTTGTGCACAAGCCATCAGATGATCATGAGCATTACTTACAAAATTCAAGCTGCTGCCTATGCAAAACAGATGTCCGTTTCCACATCCACCAGAGACGGAGAGAGAGAGAGAGACAGGGACAAAGTAAGAAAGGAAGGGAGTAAGAGCCAAGCATTTTTGTGTATGATCCGTGGGTGGAGAGTGGTATTTGGGTATTATAACAGTTGTCTATATTGTTTACTAATCCATACTGTCACATGGTAATTGCACATGGCTGCACACATTTATGCCTGAGGATTGTCTATAACAACTTCTACAGTGTTTGAAAGCTGTTGGCCTTGTAATGTGGACATTGGGACATAATAGGTCCTCAATATAATGATGTAGCAAACCCACACTGCAATGGATCATGTCATTACACAATCACCCCAACACCCACACAGGATACTGATGACACACACACAAACACACTTACCGGTACTGAGTTTCAAACCCCTACCTATGTATTGCTATTACAGTGTTATGCAGTTATTGCACGCACCACAGTGCTTACATGTCGAAGAGCTGTCCAAATGTATCTTTGAAGGTGAGTGACATCAGCAACAGTGCTAAAGGAGGGGTAAGGAAAGTGTAGTAAGTGTGAATGTCCACAAAATCAGGTGTCAGTGAAGACACACACACACACACACACACACACACACACACACACTCAGAGAAACACACACATTATCACAGTTGGCAGGATCAAGATTAGAACTCCTACCTAACTAGTTTGCTACACTACAGTATTACATAGTTATCACAAGCGCCACAGAGCTTATAGGGCTGAAACACTGCCAAAGGGTTATTTCAAGGTGAATGACATCAGCAGGCATGCTAAAGTAGGGCAATGGGAGGTGTAGTGAGTGTGAATGGCTTCAAAATCATTCATCTACACACACACACACACACACACACACACACACACACACACACACACACACACACACACACACACAACACACCACACACACACACATACACACACACACACACACACACACACACACACACACACACACACACACACACACACACACACACACACACACCCAAACACTTGCCAACACTGAGATGCATAGGTTCATTGCAGTAGGTGAATGGGCCTGAAGGCTGTACAAGACTAGGTAAAAGGAATACCTTGGCATCAGGCCACATGACAACAGTCTCCAGTGTGGCTCAGGGCAATAGTCCCTGGAGTGGTCCCCAGGAGTGGGTATTGTATTCACCATCCACTCATCTGGGTTACTATTGTGGGTGGCCAGTGATGTGGACTGCTTCCTATGTATGTGATCTATATTCCATAACATGGACAGTGTCTGGGTTGTGTACATGTCCCACACGCATGTTCTTTGACGTGTGGAAGTGTACTTGAGGTCTCTGGGGCATGTTGTGTGGACAGATTGTTATCTTCTGATGTAGCATTCCTGACCTCATTTGGTTAGACCTGGCTATGTAACTAAGGTTATGCTTGCACCTACATTGACAGCATGATACAGGTATTCAGTGGAGTTAGTGGTGTCTCTCCATACAGGGCATGTGCATAAGGCATGGTATTCTCTTTGTGGATTACGTTTGCAGACACTACAGTCATTGCAGATGTCCAGTGTGGAACATAGCAAAAGGGCCACTGTAAGCATTTATTTGCCTACTTCGGGGATGGAACAGGGTGCCATGTCCTTTCACTTGCTGGATAACACACACTCAGTCAGGAGATGTAACACATCAAAGTACTTTCTGATGTCAGTGGCATTGTTGTGTCCACTGCAATCACACCGTGGTTACTATCTGTGAGGCAATATGCAGGGAACTACTAATATAGTGGATGTTGCCCAGCCAGGTTTTTTTGTGTATGAGACGTGGGTGAAGAGTGTTCTCTAAGTAATAGAAGGGTTGCCTATATTGTTCAGCAATATGGATTGTCTACACCTGCCTCTCCGGTGTTTGACATCTGTTGTCCTTGTAAGGTGGACATTGTGACATATACTAGGTCCTCAACATAATAATTTAGCAAAACCATGTTTGGGATTAGAACTTCTAACTATTTTTCTACACAGCAGTATTACACACGTATCGCAAGTGCCACACAGCTTATAGGGCTGAAACTTGGCCAGAGGGTTATTTCAAGGTGACTGACATCAGCAGGAGTGCTAACATGGGCAATGGGATGTGCAGTGTGTGTGAATGGGCCATAAACCATTCCTCTGCAAACACACACACAACACTCAATCACACACAACGTTACATTTGAAAGGACAGAATATACAAATGCTAGATGAATACTGATTTGTACTATCATGTTACACAGTTATCACAAGCACCACAGACACTATAGGGCAGAGGGCTACCAAAAGCAATGTCTACAGTGATTGACATCAGCACATCATGTGATATTGGCCAATTGGATGTGTGGTGGGTGGGACAGGCCTCATGATGGAAATCTCTCTGTCACTGTTTGTCTCTCTCTCCCCCACATCTCTGTGTGTGTATGTTTGACATATTATAGTGTGTTGGCCTTTTATATGTGTGAGTATTCCTATCCAATGTGTGTGCAAAGCATGAATGGTGTACAATGTGGTTTGTGGCACAGACATCTGCGACTGAAAGATATGTATAGTCCACTGTGTTGTCAGATATGGGCTTTATTTCTCTAAGTGTAGGAGCATGCCTAGTATGACCATCTGTATTGCGTGTGTGAATCCATTCCAGGTAGGTTATACTCCAGTCCATGATTTGGTGTTGTACAGCTAGCAACCTGTTTCTGCAGGATATCTGTAGATAGGTTGACAATATGGAGTCACAATGGTTAAAAGATTGTGGGATACTGTAACTGCTTGTTTTACATGGTTGGTGTCAGCAGAGATAGTCAGACATATGTACTGTTTTACACTCTGATGTATTATGTCATCAGCTACTGACAGATATACTTATTTGTTCACATTTATTTTCTGGGAAATACAAGATGAATGAAGCTGTGTCCAATATTGTGGTCTGCAGCCTACATATTCTTGCACACTCATGCCATTCTGGAGGGGTAGCTGCAGACACTTGCTGATGAGTCTCTGTAAATGGTCCAGCACCTTTGAACTGTGGTGTCAGAGGATCCCCTGCTTGTACATATAACAGAATGGCCATACCTCTCAGCTGTACAGATTCACCCAGGTTACCCAAAGGCAGGGCACATATATCTGCTCAGTTCCCCTTCACATTGTGGTTTACTAGCAGGTGTGTAGACACCCATTACTGGGTTTGCAGGCAGGGGTAGTATGGGCACACATCAGAGTTTCAGACTTCACACACTCCATGACAGCCATCCTTCTACACCCCCCCCCCATTCTGTTATTCTATCCTCTTCCTAACATTATGCAAGGGATATCTGAGAAGTATCCCTATAGTTGTTCCTTCATCCCAGTGGTATTTAGGAGTTGGTCCACAGTTCATGCAGTAGGACATGGTGGGCATGCTGCTGGGATTTGTCAACATGGCCTTGCATTTGTGTTCTGTGGACTGTGAAATGTTAGTTGGGACCCCATGAGATAACATACATTGGCAATACAGGTGAGGCACAGGCCTTTGACAGAGGACTGTAGAGCCTTTGGTAATGATGCAGGCCATCTGTAGCAGGCCAGTGCATTCTGTCACTCCTACATTCTCAGGCTGCAAGCCACTGGATTCCCCTGGGGTGAAAGGGTAAGTGTGCAAGGTGTTAATGGCAATAGCTCCTGTCCATATTAATCCATTGGTCTGGATGCTGGCAGGGTGCTGCTTAATGCTAGGGACACACCTGCATGGGACACCTCTTCAGCATGCTGCATTCTGTAGGTATTCCCATACAGAAGTGGGGATCATACTGTACTCCTTCCCAAAGCAGTGATATGACCTGTGATAAACCTGTGGCTGATAGTGGGGTGAGCTGAGTGCATGTGTGATATTGAAGCTTCTTGCAGCTGACACACAGATATACCTGGGACATTCCTCTTATGCTGCCTTGTGCGAGGACATAGGCAGTCTCTCATTAATTGATAACTGTGCCTTTTGTGGTCTGCCAGTGATTGGGCAGACTACATCAGTATTCCATACTACATAGACAACTAATGTGCTGATAACCTGTATGTACAATTCCAAATGTGTGTGCAGCTGATGGTTACATTTTATGTACTCTGTCTTGGGTACTTCCACCTGTGTACTGTGTGTATGTCTGGGCCCACATTCATGACATGTCCATCTTTCAGATGGTGGCAGATATTGACATTTGAACAGTGAGTATGGATGACTGCTGACATAGGAATTGCTGAGATGCATTGTAGTTGGCACTGCAGTTGTCAGAACAAGGTCCTGTCATCTACAGTACAGGCCATAAGCCACCGAGACACAACTTTCCATGCCTACATGCTTACCACTTCCATGCAATATTGAACACACAACAACCTAACACACAGATCCTTGCCTATTGTACACATGCAACAATCTATCCTGTAAATTGGGCCAGCTCAGGTAATCTGTGCTCCACTGTTATTAAACCCACACGTACATGTTCCTGCATTTCTACATAAGATTGTGTGTGTGTGTGTGGGGGGGGGGGCACACCTGACAACTGTAAACATTTGCTATGACTGTACTGGTATTTCAGGTACTCTGTTGGCTTCCATTTCATTTTGTATTCTGACCTATCATGCAGAATAGAGGCATAGAGGCATATTAGTATAGTACAGACCTTAGGTTTTATTGACCTACATTTCAGTTTCAGACTTCTTACCCTTCAGAACTAACATACAACTGCAAGATCTGTTGTAGTCTGTCTGTGTAGGTCTGGAGGGGGGCTGTTCTCCATTGCTATCAATTGGAGGCCTTAGCGCAGCCTTTTTTTATGGTCATTTACACCTGTCCTGCTGGCTGAGGCTGGTGTTGGGTATGTGAGCCTCACTGACATGCATGTGTGTGTCCTATGGACACACATTTGGGCCACCACATGTACTGCAGTGGGATTTGTCACCTTGTCTAGTACTGCCTACTTTGCTGACACCAGTATTTGTTATGGATTTCATGCTGCCCATATAGGTGTCCACTATCTGCTACCATCCCATTCAGCCACCCGATTCCCTTGCATGCTCACATCCATACCATAGCTACAACTAGCAGAACATACTACTCCATTCAGCAAGTGATAGGAAGAGTGACTTACCCTGTGGCTGTGCCAGTATTGAGGATGGTGCTGGAGGGCTGACTATGTCAGATGTACATAGTACACTCCCTATATATGGTAAAGCAAGGTGTCATGTTTGGCATCCCTTTTACTGTATGTGTGAGTCAGAGAGAGGTGTCATTCCCTGGATCCCTACCATGTCAGTGTATGTGCTATGCGTTGCCTCTTTGCCAAAACCTGGGCATACTGGCCATGCCTCCTTCTGCCTACATGGGCAGACTCAGGTTGTTCTTCCTCCGAATCCCTCTGTGCCTGTGATGGCCTTGGCAATGGTGGGGGGGGGTTGTGTGGCCATGCCCCATTCTGTTCCTGCTGCAGCTGTTTCCGCAGGATCATACTGTGTAGCATGGCACATACAATAACCATTTGTGTACACATAGCTGGAGAGTACTGCAAGGCTCCACCGGATATGTCCAGACAGCAGAACCATGACTTGAGCATCCCAAACACACACTTTATTATGATTCTGGTTTGTGCATGTGCCTCATTATGGAGTTCTTGCTTGGGTGTGTCTGCATTTCTGATGGGTGTCATCAGCCATGGCTTCAATGCGTAACCAGCATCCCCCACTAGGTAGCCATATGGGATGTCCCCACTGGCAAATTTCTGGTACAGCTGTGTCATATGGCAGATGTGGGAGTCGTGATAGCTTCCAGCACACACATTCAAGATAATCCCCTGGGCATCGCACACAACCTGGCAGTTGATGGAGGGGAAGCCCTTGCAGTTTATGTAGACCCTATCCTGCTCACAGGGTGGTGCTTTGATGTGTATGTGCGTGCAGTCTATAGCACCCACTACCTCAGAGTATTCTGCTATTTGGTGGAAGAGATGCATATTGCTGGTCAAAACCTCACAGGTGTTGAGGAAATATATGTGCTCACCGGCATCTGCTGACATGGTATACAGGAACCGGTGGAGTATCCTGGATGGTAATGCCTGTGAGATCCCCATGATATCCCCTATTGGCCTTTGAAAGGTATCTTGTGGTCATTGCAGTGCTTGTCCACACATATTTCAAACCAAGGAATTTACTAGTTGCAATACATCTAAACTTTACCAAATAAGATGTTTTGGCAATTGCAGTAGCGATTGGATAATTTATTTAGCCATCTGTATTTGTTCTTTGTTTTATTTTGGACAAACCTCCAGACCTTTTAGACACTGTATCAGTGAACATCTAAGTGAAATCAGAAATAAAAGAATTTCAAATTCTCTTTACAAACACACCTTAATACACAAAACTGCTAAATTTACTTTTACTATCATTGATAAAATACAAATGAATAGGACATCCAAGGCTGGTTGGCATGATATATTAAATAATAAAGAATCCTCTTGGATAATCAGGCTAGGTGCTCTATTTAAACCATGCCTGAATGAGTTAAGCTAATTTCAGCTTTGGATTGTTTAACTATTGTTTAATCACTCCAATTAAGGTATTAAGCCCTTTTGGCTAATTTATGCACATATATAAATAAGTAGGAATTAGGACTTGCTCTAACTAATATATTTTTTGCACTGAAGAAGGCTTGAACTTTCAGCCGAAACTGGTTTGCTGTGGATATTTTATTTATGGAGCTTGCCACAATAAATTTTCCAGATTTTCATCTTTCCTTTGTGCTGGATTTCATTTTGGACTTTTGGTGACTTTTGGTTTAATCCGTGCACTCAGTCTACCTTGCATATTTTGGTTTAGTCTGTTGGTATTCTGCTCATACGCTGGAGACACTTGGGAAGGAAGGTCGCATCTGACAGTGGCTGCATTGCCCTTTCTGCTTCTTCTAATTTGGAGTGGTAATTTTCAGTCCATCCAATATATTTTTTGTGTTTGTATATCTTATACAACAACAAACGATAATTTTTGATCATCAGCAGTTTTCTATTAATACACCATATATTTAGATATGAGGTATCGCACTCTGCCAATTCGTGCATTTAAGAGCATTTGATTTCAATCCTTGGTACAGTCGTTTTCCAAATAAGTTCGTTATTTGGATTTGGTGTCTTATTGGATTCAATCAGGGATTTTCTTGAAGGTGGGACTATATGTTTTTTGGCTACTTATCACTGCTACGTTTTAAGTGTGATTGACTGGGCCTCACATTCAATATTTTGGCGTTTCAATGGTTGGTGCTTGTGTTTCCTAACTGGATAGACTAGTCCGATATAAAAGCATGGTCACATTTATTTTCTGATCTATTGGTCTATATGGGACGTTTTCGAGTTCACAATATGATGAATGATTAATGGAACTTTGGTCGTACAGTGAGATGCTGTTTTCATCTAGAAAACTGAACAAACGCAAACCAGACTTTTTTCTACATTGGAGAATTAATATCAGTCAAAATGGTTGGGTTTGGACATTTCAAATTATTATGTTCATGGGACATTTTGTTTTTTCAATGTGAAGGGCTATTACTGACTTCTTGATCGCACAGTGGGACACCATTTTCATAGTGGGACTTTTTTCTACATTGGAGAATCAACATCAGTCAAAACAATTTGGTTTGGACATTTCTAATTATTTTTTTCACTTTAATAGTGTTCACAGGACATTTTGTGTGTTCCACTTGAAGGGCTATTATTGATTTCTTGGTCGCATAGTGCGACGCCATTTTAATTTTATAATCTTATAAACCAACGGACATGTTCTATTATATTTTCTGAACTGCTAACAGTCTAGTCTAGATACTTTGAACTAGCATATGTATAACTTATTTTAAGATCTGGGTGCAAATAATTGCTGGTTTGGTGGTTGAAATACTGACTATTTTTCACTTTGTGCTTCTGGCTTTTCTAAATATATTTGATAGTAAATTAGCCAATTATATTTTTTCAGCCATAAACATATTATTTTTCTAACTTATGGTTGTGTATGTTACAGATGAGAACAATCCTTTTGGTTGTGGTAGCATATTGGATAAATATTAATAGCCAAGCTATCTAAGCTAGTATATAGTATATGTTGTATTTCTGTTTAAGAACATATGTCCTTTTTCAGTTTAATCATTTTGTTCATATTGAAATGGTTTTCTATTATGATGTCCTTTTGATTCAGTCACTAATAATATGACAAGCAGTTTAGATATCATTGTTTTTGAAATACTTATTCTGTGTGGGTGCTTGCATACTCAGGTTTTTCATGGTGTACAAATATAACTAGATACAGTCTGTTTATACTAACTATTGAATAGTATTTTCTATGGTCTGAACATGAGCTCTACATGATTTTTATACTGTCATTATAATTTTTGGATCATAAGTCCTACAAATGCTGGTTTCAACCCCTTGATGTGAACCTTTGTGAGTTTTTCTCATGTTTTCATGTGTTCTATAAACTTAAAAATTTAAATCAGACTTAGCTACACAATAATTTTTGATGAATGCTGGTCTGTATTGACATCTGATGTTATATATAAAAATATCTTAAATTATTTTTTGATCAGGTAAGGTGACAGAGACACAGTCGGCCACCTTCTATCCAATCATAACAAGCAAGTACGTGTTTGCTACTAAGGGTAGTGGACTTTATTAACAAGATAAATATATATATGATATGTGGCTGAGACGAAGGTCGGCTACAGTTTTGTCTAATTAATAATAAGTTGTTTTGGACCCTATATCTAAAGAATTTGGAAGATTATATTAATTCAAGGGTTGTTGCAAGCAGCATTTGGTGAAGTTTTTTACATATATATATATATATATAGAATTTTTTTGTTATTATGTTTTGCTCGGTATCAGAATTCTACCAAACAGGCAGTCTGTAATAAGTCAATATATGAGACTTATCTACTTTGCAGGAGATTTATTTATCTGAATATATATATCTATATATTATATATCTATATATTTTGGCTTATTAACAGTATTGTCTAAAACTATTAATACATTCTGGTTTATATGACACCATGGATCTCACTGGGATACTGCAGGGCCTATCTGTCGATAGAGACAATTTAGAGGTTTTTGTTTTACAGTCATTTAAGTCCGCCAACCTAACCTTTGAAAAAGAAGACCCTAAATATCTTTATGGGTTATTATTTCAAAAATTGACTAAGAACATGAGGACTCTTAGGGCCAATATTTGGCATTTAAAACTTTTCAAAGCCTACAAGCTCAAGGATATTACACCACAAGGTTTATGAGTTAGGATTCAACCCTTGGTGGGCCAAATTGATGACCAACTGTCTCAAGACTGGGCCCAAGCACAACATAAAGCATCCATGCTTTTTCTAGACATTTTGATCTCTTACTATGAAAGAATAATTGAGACAAAGATAGAGGAAGTCACTGCCAATTGTCAGGAAGCTAAGGTTTATGAGTCAGAGAGTTTTTTTAACAGTTATTTAATGAATTTGGCCAAAGATTTATCAACACTAGAAGAACAACTTGTAAAAAAGAAAACCCAGAAGTTCCAAAGGAACATTGTAGATTATGAAAAAGGGAAACCTTCTGTTACCCAAAAAAGTGTTTGTTTTTCTGATTTAGGTTTCAAAACAACCAATAGAAAAAAGAGACCAAGATCAATACTCAGAAAAACAATACAGACATACAGTGGCACTTCTGAGGACTATTCATCCTCTGCCACTGATTTAGATTCCCTTTCTACCCAAGAATCTCCAGTAGCAAAAAAGGAAACCTCATGTAGACCCTTTAGGTATAAGAAATGCAAGGGGGGGGGTAGAAAACACAGAAAAAACACACAAAACATTCAACAACTACTAGAGAAGATTGTATCACAGTAAACAATGTACACAATATTTCTTCATACCAACTGTCTGATGTACAAATTAAAGTATTGAATAAGGGTATAAACTTTGTACCTATTTTTGTTGTGCCTGAACATGTTTTGGTTAATGAATTAAATGATTTTTGCAGATTACTTAACCTGAAAATATTTTTTCAGATACAACAAATACTCAAAGAGCTACTGGTTTTCAATTTGGTAAATTTAATTTCCAGCCCCCTATGGATAAACATGTGGCCATTTTCAATTAATGTGTTCTCAAAGACCTACATTTTTCCTGTGAATATCAGATGATTAGACATAATTTAACCAAAGCAGAACAACAAGCCCTATAGGATCTTAGTTCTAATCATGACATAGTTATATCACCAGCCGACAAGGGAGGTGGCATTGTGGTAATGGATTGGGACATGTACCAGGCGGAGGTGGAAAAACAATTATCCGATCCCAGCTTCTACATACATATGGTTGTTGATCCAACTCCCAATTTCAAAAAAGAAATAGATTATTTTCTAGACCTAGCCACAGAGGAAGGCATTATTAACCAAAAGATCTGCAGACAACTGAAGGTGTCAGATCCCATTTCCCAATATTTATATCTGCTTTCAAAGATACATAAAAATTCCACCTATCCTCCGGGATGACCGATTGTATCTGGGAGGGGATCTTTGACTGAACCTTTATCTGCCTTCCTTACTGAATATTTGCAACCTTTACTATCTATGGTTAGGTCTAGGTTAAAAGATACCACTCAATTTCTTAACATCTTTCAAGATGCACAATTGGAACCAGACTGGTATTTATGTACACTCGATGTCACCTCTCTTTATACAAGCATACCACATTGGGCTGGACTACAGGCCATTCAATATTGGCTGGAAAAATCACAATTATATACTCCGGGTTTAAATACACTCCTCATATCCTTAACTGAACATGCACTTACTAAAAATGTTTTTCATTTCCAAGGCAAATCATACTGGCAGGTTCATGGCATAGCAATGGGAGCATCCTTTGCTCCTATTTATGCTGATTTGTTTATGGGCTTTTTGGAGGAACAGTTAATATATGATGATAGCCACAATCTTTTTCTCGATCAGCTGGATATTTAGAGATGTTATTTGGATGATTGTTGGATGATGTGGCGGGGGGATCAATTATATGTGCATGAATTTATTCAATATCTTAATGAGAACAAATGGGGTATTCAGTTTACATTACATATCGAGTACCATCAAATTATATTTCTGGATGTTACCATTACCAGACAGGAAGATCATACTTTAGAGACTTGGGTACATAGGAAATTTCCAGAATACAATACCCTATTACATGCTTCTAGCTATCACCCTCATCACATCATCAACAACATTCCCAAGTCACAATATCTATGCACTAAACATATATGTTCCTCCGAACAAAGCCATCAAGCATGCCAACAGGATCTAACCAACAGATTGCTTACTAGAGGATATCGTGAGGATTGTATTTCTCGGACAATATCCCAGGTGGATCAAATAGATGGACCCCAACTTTTAGAATACAAGGATAGAACCAGTCATGACAGTACACACAAATCACAACCCATCAGGCTAGTGACCACCTTTGGCGCTAACACTTACAGGTTTAAAAATATTATTAACAATCATTGGGTCATCTTGCTTGCCCATGACCAGTTGAACAAAATACTTGATTCTCGATGTCTATTTTCTTATCGAAGAGGCAGAACAATCAATTCACATTTAACTCATTATAAATGTTATAATCCACCCATTTCTTTACTAAAAACTTTATTTGGTGATACATTCATAGGTTGTGTTCCTTGTGGTCATTGCAGTGCTTGTCCACGCATATTTCAAACCAAGGAATTTACTAGTTGCAATACATCTTACCATTACCAAATAAGATGTTTTGGCAATTGCAGTAGCGATAGGATCATTTATTTAGCCATCTGTATCTGTTGTTCGTTTTATGTTGGGCAAACGTCCAGACCTTTTAGACACCGCATCAGTGAACATCTAAGTGAAATCAGAAATAAAATAATTTCAAACGCTCTTTACAAACACACCTTAATACACAAAACTGCTAAATTTACTTTTACTATCATTGATAAAATACAAATGAATAGGACATCCAAGGCTGGTTGGCATGATATACTAAATAATAAAGAATCCTCTTGGATAATCAGGCTAGGTGCTTTATTTAAACCAGGCCTGAATGAGTTAAGCTAATTTCAGCTTTGGATTGTTTAACTATTGTTTAATCACTCCAATTAAGGTATTAAGACCTTTTGGCTAATTTATGCACATATATATAAGCAGAAATTAGGGCTTGCTCTAACTAATATATTTTTTGCACTGAAGAAGGCTTGAACTTTCAGCCAAAACCGGTTTGCTGTGGATATTTTATTTATGGAGCTTGCCACAATAAATTTTCCAGATTTTCATCTTTCCTTTGTGCTGGATTTCATTTTGGACTTTTAGTATTCTTAACCCTACACATACCTTGGTATCCACTGGGATGGGTTCCCCTCTGTTGGTTGTATGTGTGAGGCATGGCCGGCACAGCTTAACAATTTGCTATAAAATATCCCTGTCTGCCCTATAGTGCTTCACTATCTCCAGCTCATGTAGCCCCTGGTAGGTTGCCCTGGGTCTGTACACTCTTCTCCTCCACCTCATTGTGGGTTGGTCGTCAGCATTCACATCCTCACCCCCCTCAGTCTCTTCCACATATTGATGTATGAGAGCAACAGCAGCCCCTAACATTTTGTTAGTTTTGTCAGGTAAAATTTCCGTGTTTGTGTACACCGGTGGTGTAAAGTTTGTGGGAAAAAACAGAGTGAAAGGTGTTTGCATAGTTTATAGTAGTGTGCCGGGCTGCTGCCTGTGTAATTAACTGATTCTGATATATTTCACCTGCCTTCTATGCTAGTTCTCCTTGATTGCCTTCCTACTGCTGTTTTCCCTTCCCATTGCCTTCCCATTTGAGCCCTGAGGTGCGCCGTGCATACCCAGTGCTCAGATGTGAACAGAACTGCTATTTCCTGTGTTTTTTTATGTTTTGGTTTAAAACCCAGTGCACAGCATGCACACTGGTTTAGGCAATGTAAACACTACTAGGCAGACTCAAACACCCCCCCCTTCCTTAGCTGTGCTTAGCTAAGGACAAATACGGGCCACAGTGCTCCAATAAGCATACAGCATGCATGGCACTCCCCCTTATGAGGTCATTTACCTCCTATACTTATACCATGGTGTTGCAGCACCTACACAGTTGGATGTAAGCTAACACTGACAGAAATTCTGTGATTCAGTATCAATCCCCTCATTTGCATAAAACAGAATGCTAATTCATAGTTACCACACTCACACTAGGCCTTCCCTCTAAGCAACCACTATTCCCTGGTACTGTTGTTTTATGCATACCATTGACAATCATGACACAATGCTGATTTGGGTTTAAAAGCTTATTTCCAACTTTTTTTCATATTTTTGGGCCGATCCCATTTGCGCAAAGCTACCCTACATTTAAACAGCTGAAACTGGCAAAAAAAAGTTATTTTTTATAATTTTGCAACTATTTCCCATGCCAATGGCCAAATATTTGGCCATTGACATGCTTACTACATGGAATACATGCTTTCTTTGGAGCTGTCATGCCTCCGTTTTGTAATTTGCAGAAATGTATTTGGTTAATAACCGAATGCATTTCTGCAGGTTACACTATTCCTGCACAGATGCCTGTCTGCTTCCTGGATTTCTAATTCACCTCATTTGCATGGTTTTCACCAGCAAATGGGGTAATTAGCATATAGCAGTGGTGTCTGTGCAGGAATAGTGTAGGACCACTCGTGCATGTCCCGGGAGCTCATTCCTGGATCGGTCGTCGCCATATTGTGTGCAGCAGATCTTGCACTATTCCTGCACACTATGCAGAGCTTGCTGAATCCTGGGAATTCTCTCATATAACCAAGCTAGATTCAAACTATAAGTCATGTGAACAACATAATGTGAATGATAGCTTATTTTCATTTGTTAAACTTTGTTTTTCCTTTTCGGAATTAAGTTTTAGCAGGCCTGTGAGCTTTTTTAATTGCAAACATTGAATGTAAACCTCCTTTTGATTTTGCTTATGTTTCTTTTTCATGCCGAAGCTTAGAACAATGGCACAGTGCAAATGTGAATTGTCCTGGAATCTGAGTTTTGAAGTCCATTCTTATTTTATCTTAATGAAATGTGTTAACTGAAGATACAGTAAATATTTCTGATTAAGTTCACTATTCGAAATGCTGCTTATCTCCTTTTGTTAATTTTGAAACTGAATGATTACTTGTCCCTTATCTGTTACTTATACGATGATGCTTTTATTTATCATCTTGTTTGCTATAAGAAAAGCCAGTTAATAAAAAAGTTATGTGCCTGTTAACTGCTTTAGATTCTGCTACATAATCTTTTTTTGTTTACTTTTATAAAGATTTGTTGTCTTTATTTCAGGATTTTCTAACTAGAGATTGTTACTTGTTTGCTGGGCAAAGCTTAATCCTTGCCTGCTAACTTTGTAATCCAATCAAATGTAGAAGACAAAATTACTTGCATGTAAGATCATTATGTGAACTAACATATGTATATAAGTCATAAACTTTCAATATATGATGCTTTCTTTTTTACAGCTGGTGACCAAAAACCAAGTGCATATAGTTAAAAGTGGACTCATTACACGCAACTCTATGATAAGTTATTACCTAGCAAGATTAGCCATCAGTAGTGTCTGTCTTCAACAGTCAACCTTACAATACTTAAATCTGTTTACAAAGGTTATCCTACTGGTGGACAAACTTTAAACTCTTGAGAGCTTCAATGCACGTGCTTCAACATGATGAACATCGAAGTTTCTCCACGGGAAATCACTGTTGGTGAATTGTGCTAGAAGTGATTCCCTTTTGGGGAAAACGTCCCCCTTTTTCAAGTAATTGTGATCTCAGAGTCGGTATATATAAATTTGGGGGTGGGGGGTCTACATCGGGGGTACGGGATGGGGTGGCTTGCCTCCTGCAAAAACACTTTTAAAAATGTTTTTCAGCAAGGTCTTTTCAACGAATGCAATTTGGGGATTCTGATCCTCAGTGCATTCACTTCAGCAAGGTCTTTTCAATGAATGCAATTTGGGGATTTTGATCCTCAGTGCATTCACTTTCAACTACTCATAGTGGAAACATTTAGAAATCATATAAACAACACAGGAAAAATCCTACTACTTCTGTTTTAAAGGGATAAGAAATTAGAAAAAGATTCTAGGAGATGAATTGTACCTTAGAATTACCATATGTGTGTGCCATATTACACACACACACACACACACACACACACACACACACACACACACACACACACACACACACACACACACACAGCCCCCACCTGCTTTAGTAATACATGCCCCTACCCCTTACCCCAACAGTGCACCTTACTTTCAAAAAAAGTTTCTGTTACAATGCCACTACACAGACACAGTTGAGATAAATGGGGTTATTTATAGAACATTGGATAAGGACATTTTTTTGTTATATACTCAGTGTTTCTAATGTTTGTTGTTGATATACATTGTTGGTATAGGTTTTTTCGCTGTCAGTCATTTAACATGTCAACCATTAATTACATAATTATATATGACGAAAGTGAGAGAAAGAGAGAGACACACACGAGATATAGACAAAAATAGATACACACCCCAAAGAAGTACAGACGAGCCTTCTGAACTCTTGTGATTGTGTAGTAAAATCCAAATAGCAATCAGAACTGAAGACACAAAAGTATGAACTTATTCTATGGGTAAACAAACTGTTTCTTCAGAATTCAAGTAAAACTCTTTTGTACAAACCATTAATGGTATACCTCAGATAAAGTTCTCTCAGATTTGAATAATTCATTTTAAACACAAAATTACTCAAATCCATTATTTACCTATAGCAGAACACAGGGACATTTATACAAAAAGGCAAAACAAAACATAGGATCTGTATTATGTTTGTAGAGGTATGCATAAGAAAAAACCCTAAATATCAAAAGTTATTTACAGAAGGTCAGTACCACAGTCAAAGAATCATAGTGCTGATTAAAAGAGTGAATCAGGAGAATCCTGGGTGAGGCAGAGAAGTTAACTGGAGAAGTTTACTTTAAATTTCATGCTATTTAGTTTTTATTGTGTCTTTGATTGTATTTAATTGAATTATTATTTAATGTATATATATATATATATATATATATATATGGGAGTGTGTTTTCATTAAATTTGTACTCGTTGAAGGCTGTTGTGACCGAGGCGCTAAGATAGAATAAACTAATTTTTATCAGTTTGGAATCCTTGTTGTTTTGTGAATTTTTCTGGTATCGTACCAGTTTCGGTTTCTTGTTTGTTGTTAAGGTATAAAATAAAGCTTGCTTAAATGCAGAAACAGAGTTTAGTAATATGTGATCAGCATCCATACTAAATGACCGTGGCTTGGAAAATAAGGAATCTGCTGAATGGACATTTTTCCCTTACAGACTTAAAAACAGGATGTATGCAAGAGCAAAAATGCAAAATCTGCTTTTAAAGAACACTGTGACAATCTGTTTCCTTAAAAACGTGTTTTTCTGCATATAAAAAGAATGGACAAGAGGACATCAGCATTGGCACAAGAACAGATGTTCTTATACAAAGATCCAAATAGAATACAGGATGTTCACACTGTCAGAAAAGCTGGCCTCTTATAAATTCAGCAAAAATGTGACAAGCATTGTTAAACAAGGAAGCTGAAAAATAATATCATTGAGTCAGCAGTTTGCTTCAGCATCTGCAACAATCAGTACTGTTTCTACAGGATGAACAATTCTCCAAAATAGAATACCAAGAGGAAAATATATATATATGTGCATGATTAAAATTGTATATAAAGATCTGTATGAATCCAGTTATGTTAGGGGTACTGGTAGAGACACATTTGTCTTGAGGTAAATGTTATATCTCTCACATCATCTGTACTATATGAGAAGTAAAGTGGAACAGCACTTTAAGCTGCAACGTTAGTCCATTTGGTTTATTATAAAAAAGTTATTTGTTACTGCTCTAAGTTGATGCTGCAAAGTATATTCTCTCATCAGGGTATATTCTGCAAGTTTCTGTATGCAACAGACTGTGAATGAAAATATAACTAGACTTTGATTTCAGCAGAATCCAGCCAGCAAGACTGAGTGTCTTAAGAAGACTTCAAATCCATCACAGTAAGCAGCTCCATATAATTTTTAAGGGGGGGGGGACTACCTATTCCAAGCTATAGCCTCAATAGAAAATATTACTAGAGTTTTAAATACCAACTATCTTGAACAAATTGTCAGTCTTCCCAATAGATGTTCTGAAATCCTCAGTATTTCCCTCACAAACATTGTTTCTTCCTGCAGTCTGTACTATGTTTCCTCCTATATAGTTGAAGTTGACCACAAATCTATTACCCTTTTCTTAAAACCAGTGGTATTCCTACTGAAAATACTACTGTCATTAAATATTTCTCAAAAGCAAACATGTTAACTCACAGCTGACCTAAGTAAATTGCAATATATTCCCACATCAGCTGAATCCATTGTGATAGATTCCATCTATACCTAAAAATTCTATTTACACCTAAATAGTTGCATTAAGAAGTCTGTTACTATATGTTCCAAATGCAGCAGAAAATTACAGAGCAATACTAATGTTGATAAATTATTTAAGAAAAGAAAGAAAATAATCAATTCATATAATAAGTCTCCAGCTTATGACCCTCATAAAAGCACTGAGAGTTGCTAGAAAAAAATGTCAATTCATCCTTATAAGGTGTAAAGCTGAGTATGAATGCAGGGTTGCTATTTCTAACATTGGCAGCTATAAATCCTTTTTTCATGTATGTCAGGAAGCTAACAAGTAATACTCACCTCTGTTCTGTACTTGTCTACAGTAATACTACCCACTCCGATTCCAAGTAAATAGGCAGTATCTTAATTAAAAAATTGTTCCATCTTTACTGTGTTTATCAACTCAGTAGTGCTCCTCTCCCTGAATCCTCATCCCATAAAATTACCATAGGTTTATAGGTTGGTACTAGGCTATCGGCTCTAGAGCCTATACAAGCCTAGTCATAACAATTCCCCAGAGATTTCTTCCCACAATATTTACTTCTCTGGACCCCTGTCTAGCAGGGCGACTGACATGATCCCCGGGGTGAATTTCCTATCTCCCATCCAATTATCAATGATGCTTTTGAAGAGGGCCAAGGAGGCGCTCTGCTTGACATGTATAGGCAGTCTATTCCAGAGTATGGGGAGTCTCTGGGTCAGGAACCTATCCCTCCAGCATGTTTTGTTCATTGTGATGACAAGGTTTAGATCCCTGGAGCATGTGGCTCTGAGGGATTGGGATTTCTTTAAGTGGAGCATGTCCAACAGCTCAGGGTTTGACATGGCCTTATATGTTAAGCAGAAGTTCTATCAGCCCTGGCTAAACCTACACAATTTGTATATTCCATGGTAGTATACTGGGTAAACTAGTTATTATTGATAAATATAGCCCATCAAAACCTCTCAAAACTGGAGAAACTAGCAGAAAAGAACAATCCAATACATGACTCTAGAGCAATAAATCTTTAGTGCCCTATTATTCATTTGTAGTTTTTTCCAGTTGTCATTTTATTACCTTGGAGTTGTACAATTGTCCTGTCTGAACTTCTCCTTTACATTTTTGTCCTAGCTTCTCCACAGGTCATGTACCTGCTATTCAAACAACTGCCATTGTGATCTCGCTACACAAGGACAAACAGTTCAAACAACTGGAGAACCCATTAATCTCACCAGCCTTATATTTAAAGATATGGAGCACATACTATCCAAGCTCATTAACACAGAAATAATAAACTCCTGGTCCATGACAGCTTTATCAAGGCCAGACCCCATCTCCTTAACCTTGCAGTCTTTACAGAAAAGATTACTAAAGCTATGGATAATGGTTATTCCATTCATAATGCCTATGTTGACCTTAAAAAGACTTGAATACAATCCTCTAAGTTTGATACATTTGATAAACTTACTAAATTTGATTTAAATATCTACATTTGACTATTTGATGCTAAGTAGTTGAATGAGAAAACCTATAAAGTGAAAGAGGCAAGGGCTTTGTCTAAATGTACAAATGTTAACAGAAATATCCCACTGGGCTGGATCCCCATCCTTTTCAGCATGTGTTCCTCTAATATCCAGTCAAATATTCCAGGCTTGTGGATATGTAAACTTGCAGATTATTGTAGTCTGGGAGAAACTGTCAGCTAACATTCCTACACACAGTTAATAGAACCAAGAATTTGTCATCCATCTTATGTTGTACTAGCAATGGTCTTAAGTAAAATGCTGATAAATGTATTGTGGTTCTATTGGGTAAACAAAAAAAATTCTCGCCTCCTATCATATAAATGATATGTCCCTCAGAACTGATACTGTATTCGTGGACTTTTGCACCTGTGTTGACAACTCAGCTTAATTTGAACAATATTTCTCCACAGCAGTTCAGAAATCCTTCTATCTGGCCCAACCAAGGCACATCATAGACTATAATGCTTATCTAAGCATACTGCTCAAACTGCGAGGCCACAGAGATTATTAGCTTAAAGGCTCACTGGTCCTGAGTCACTTCCTTTGACAAACAGATTGTCAGTCCTCTCCTTGTACTCAGACTCCTACTTACTCCTTCTTTTCAAGTCATGAAAGTCCCCACCCTCTTCAACCTTTGGAACCTCTGCAGAAACAGTGGTTCCTCAAATATACATGCCAATGACCTCAACTTACCTAAACAAATAAAAAGGGCTCATAGATGGGATAGCTACCAAATCCACTGTGTATCATGCTTGTGGGTTAAATTCCCCTTATACCAAACAAAATAGTGCCCTGGGTGCTTACAAATTTAATCTTAATGACTGAACTGAACTGATAGTCATTAATTCTCTCCAGATTATCCTGCTCTTCTAGGAGATAAAACACTACAGGCTTACATAGCACTACCGACTTGCAAAATAAGCCTCTTGCTTTACTGAGAACTGATTTCCTAGTATCAGCATATAAACCCATGATCCTGGTAGACAACCAAGGTAAATGCAATACTAAGCATTTGGCTTTTATTTGATATCACCCTCTGTTTCTTCTTTTTTCAGAAAGTGTTGATTATTTATGGTTTTTGGTAGTTTTTCTAATTTATTGTTGCATGTGCTAGTGCCTCGTTCTGGTAGTCATGGAAGTGGAAAAGTTCATTTGGTTGCATTTTTGGTTCCTGTAAATGCAGTAGTTAAGTCAAATGAAACAAAATTGGGAAGGAAATATTCAATGTTTCATAAAGAATATAAAATTAATCAGTCAAATCAATCAATCAATAATCAGAGGGAGAGAGTGTCAGAATATCGCATCAGACATCTGGATCTGGTTCTTGTAGAGTGAAAACAAAGTCTGCATTGGATAAATTGAGGGGTTTTTCCACTAACATACAATAATAAAGTCATGGTGCTGACAAGAGCTCTGGCACTCTAAAAAATGAAACATATACTAAAGCCTGATGCATCTAATGTAAAGAAAATGAAAAAAAAAAATGGCAGATCGAAATTAAGAGGAGTTTGTATTGGCTGCTAAAGTAATAATGGGTTCAACATCTGTAAGTGATTATGGCAGAACAATTAATCCATAAACTTGGGGCTGTAAGTTTCATGTATGAAAGCACTCTCAACAGAAAATGCAAGGAACCTTAAATTTTGTTTGTGGAGCAGCCAGGACAATGCAATGCATTTTTATTATCAACTACACTGTAGCTCCATATGCTTCATAAATGTATCAGAGCAAGTCCATATATTAAATATTGATCCTGTGCCTGCTTCCTCATTATTCCAAACCAAGACTTCCAGACATAATAAAGATTATCTTATGGGATAAGTCAAGTTGTTTTTATATGAGCTACATCATTTTATATTTGCTGAAAGTTCATTTTAATATACCAAATTGATAGTAGTACAAACACTTTACTAGTGTTCCATCACTGCTGCTATTGTGGCAACACAGGTAGTGTACAACAGCTTTGTATTTGTAAAGCAGCCTTAAGGGCCTAAGCCCATGGTTTGCAGTCAGCCATCTTGGTCCTTTTCAAGCAGCTTGCTTAGTGTAATTGCAAAACATGCAGTAATACTGGGATTTGATGGTACTTAGAGGGTTCAAACCTGTGCTGCACTTCTTGATTCTCATCCATACATAACAGTAGCAGAAGAAGTGTAGCATCTTGTGGAGAGACCATAGGAAAATCAGTAAGCCAA
The DNA here is from genome assembly GCF_019279795.1 of Protopterus annectens. NCBI lineage: Eukaryota > Metazoa > Chordata > Ceratodontiformes > Protopteridae > Protopterus > Protopterus annectens. The sequence continues at coordinate 232,059,111 of NC_056738.1, forward strand.
GAGCAAGGAGGATAAAGAGCCAGGACCATCATGGGTCCTTAACCTGCCAGTTGTAAACTAAAACAGGAACACTAAAGGATGTAGGTGTTAGAAAAGATATACAGCATTGTAAATATGGTGAAGGATCATCCCCAGTTACATTCTGAGGAGATGGAGAGCATTTTTGAAGGAAGGCAAAGTATTTCAGGAGACAAAGAAGCATGAGACAGTCTAAGTATAAAAGAAAATTGTCCGAAAATACTCATTGACATATGCAATGATTTCCACATTTTGATTTCTGTACTTTGTGCTGCATTTATAGACCACTAATTACTGTGGTTCATTTTCTTCTTCCTCCTGATAAACTGTTTTTCATAAGTGACTTAACATTTCTTCTTTAGATATTTTTTTGCCTATGAGCTAAACAACCAATGAAGATACTCTAATAGGTTGACAACTGTAAAGTATTACAATAAAGTATAAAATGTGACTTTTTAATTTGTTTTTTTTTATTATTCTGTGGTATAGTCTGGGTGAATTTGTCTCACCAAGCAGAGCATTACTCTGTTAGTTTCAAAGATTTTGTGGAGGCTGTCCAAATACTAAATATAGATCTTATCTCTCTATACTCACTATTTTAGAGTATATCTCACATTGCACCTGCAAAACCATTTGTTCTAGACTTTAGTGTTTTTTCTGTCTATTGCTCTTATTCATTATGTCCTCTGTATGGGCTAATGATTTCTATTTAAAGTTTCTGTGTCAACTCAGTACTTTAGTTGTGTGACTCATGTATTTATTTTGGTACAGTATTGTTTTTACTGACTCACCTACATATTAAATACAGATCTGTTTTTCCTTATTCACAATATTCTGGTCTTTATTTAAAATATGCTTTTGAGTTATTTGTCATTAATAAGACCTGATCAATCCTGAGAGAACTCTGTCTGAGGACGTTCATGCAGAATTGTATAAAAGTGTTTATAGATTCTCAGGATTCCCACTCCTCATTTCTTAATACACTGGAAAATATTAGGGTACAACCTAACACCCTAATAATGGGCGATTTCAACTACCCTACCATTAACTGGGAAAACTACTCATGTACCAACTCTTGTGCTCAACGTTTTCTGGAATTCATAAATTCCAATGCCATGGATCAACTTATACACACCCCCACCAGGGGCAGCAATATCCTAGACCTGGTTATTACCAACATGGGCAACCGGTGCTCCACACCAGAGGTCAATTCCTCGTTGGTCATATCCGACCATAAGCTAATCACCCTAGACATCCACATCCCTCCCCAATCCCCCATTAGGGAAACCACAGTAAAATATTTCTCCAAAGCCAACTTCACGCTTCTTAAGACAGAAGTGGCAAACTTCATGACACCCATGCTGACGGACAATAGAGGTATGACTGCTGAATCCTACACAAATGCACTTTATAAGCACTTTCATGAGTGCATGGATCGTGCAATCCCTAACAGAACCAAGATGCTATCCTCCAAAAAAGGAAGCCAATCTGGTGGTCCCCTGCCATAAACAAGCTCTACAACAGAAGAAAGAAACTGTTGCAAAAAAGAGTAAAATCCCATGATTGGAGAAACTCCCTGGTCAGCTTCAGTAAGAAGTTGAGATCCCTCATAAAATCCTCCAAAGCTAGTTATGAAAACAAAATTGCCACTAACTCTAAAGACAGCCACAAAGCATTCTATAGCTATGTCAAGAATCTCAATGGCAACTCTCAGATCTGCTCTGACTTACAGCACAATGGCACTTAATATACAGAACCAACGGATATTGCCAACATCCTGGCAGATAGGTTCAGTGCTAACTTTACCCCTCTGTCATCCCCTAAAGGGCCCATCTCTATACCAGAAGAATGCAAAGTTCCTGTAATCACGGCTGCACAGGTAAAAAACACACTATCCAAAGCCAAGAACACAGCATCCATGGGACCTGACGACATCCCAGGCTGTGTTCTACATGAACTACAGAACAAACTGGCACCCCACCTAAGTACCATGTTCAGTCATAGCCACACCTCAGGCTATGTGCCCACTGAATGGTGCACAGCGACAGTTATCCCACTTCACAAAGGGGGAGCCACCACAGACCCTGGAAACTACTGCCCCATTAGCCTAATGAGCCTGGTCTGCAAGGCTATGGAGTGTATCATCATGGAACTTATAAACAATGGCATTGGTAATCTCCAAACTCAGGACCCCATCCAGTTCAGGTTTGTAAAAGGCAGATCATGTCTCCTAAACCTGATAGACTTCTTTGAAGCAGTCACCAAAGCCGTAGATGAGGGTAAGGTGGTTCACACAGCCTATCTAGATCTCGCCAAGGCTTTTGACACCATCCCCCACTCTGGAATTATAGATAAACTCACTAAACTAGGTATAAATCCCTATGTCATAAGATGGGTTGCCAACTGGCTCACTGACAGAACCCACACTGTGAAAGTAGCAGACTCCAAATCCAGTTTCAGACCAGTGACAAATGGAGTACCACAGGGTTCAGTCCTGGGTCCTCTCCTGTTTGGTATCTATTTCTCTGAAGTACAGGCCAACACAGAAGGTCTTTGGCTAATGAAGTTCGCAGATGACTGCAAACTAGGAGCCATAATCAAATCTCCAAAAGATGTGGACATCCTACAAAAGGGTCTTGCTGAAACAGATGCCTGGTGTCAAAGCCATGGCCTCAAGCTCAATGCCAAAAAGTGCATTGTCATTCCTTTTGGTAAAAACTCAGTACCCATGAACTACCACAAAGGTGGTAGTCTACTTAACACCAAAAGTGTGATAAGAGACCTTGGGACATAGGTGGACAGTAGTCTCTCCTTTGATAAGCACATCGCCACAGTAGTCAGGAAATCCTTCTATGTGGCACACCTCATCACAAAAGGTTTCTCATCCAGGAAAAAATAGGTCATTGTTCCCCTCTACTCATTACTCATTAGACCCATTATAGAGTACAATGCCCCTTTTGGTATGTACCTCACAAGACATCTACAACAACTGGAAAGGCCACAGAAATACCTCACAAAGAGGATTACCAGCCTGAAAGAGATGCCCTATGCAGACCGTCTCAAAAAACTGCAGCTTTACTCCATTGCATATCACCTACTCAAAGGCAATCTCTGCCTAACACACATAGCTATGTCAAACCCAGAGCTTTTAGACATGCTCCACTTAAAGAAATCCCAATCCCTATGAGTTACATGGTCTAGGGACCTAAACCTCATCACCACAATAAAGAGAACATGCTGGAGGGATGGATTCCTGTCCCAGAGACTTCCCATACTCTGGAACAAACTACCTATCTATATCAAACAAAGCTCCTCATTAGCACTGTTCAAGAAAAATCTTGATGATTGGATGGGAGATAGGAAATTCACCCGGGGATCACTTCTGTGGCCCTGCTCGACAGTGGCACAGGAAAATAATTTTCTTGGGTGGCGAAAGCCAGGGTACCTTTGGCTAGGCATATATAGGTCCTAGGGCCAATAGCCTAGTACCTACCTATGAACCTATGAAGATGAATTCTGAATAGTTTATTCACCAGTAACCTGCAAACTTAAGTTCATTCTTTAGTTCATATATATTTCATAAGATAACTGGTGGGGCAAAAACATGTATATGATGCATGTGTAGACATTTTTTGTTTATCTACATTTCATAAAATAACAAAAGTGTATCTACATTTTTGCAGCATATCCAAAGTTTTAGTGCCTCATCAGTCCCACACACACACACACACACACACACACACACACACACACACACACACACACACACACTGAAGGACTACCTCAAAAACCTATGGACCCTACAAATGCTACCTAAACTACTATTTAACAGACAACTTATACAATTACTAGAACCCAGTGAAATCTATGAGGAGCTGTAATTCAACCTTGAAAGAGGGGATGAAATGGAGAAACAGAACTTATTGAGGTATGTTTTTTGTGAACAAAATGTCTGGTGTAGTTGGATTAGAGAACTCAGGTCAAGACTTATGAGTTTACTACTCTGCAATTCTACAATGCAATACAATACATTTCACACAAATA